>NC_041380.1:105768864-105871943 GCF_002162155.2 Triticum dicoccoides | reverse complement strand
AGGCGAGGGACAGAGCGCGCGATGCAGCGAGGAGCAGCGGGGCTGCGGCGAGGCACGCGAGGGCGCACCCGACAGGGCGCGCATGCGACCTAGGCATCGGCAAGCCGGGGCATGCGCTCGCTGGAGGCGGCGACTGGCGCGACAGCTGGGGGGTTCCGCGGCGCGGCCGTATTCGATCACGGGAGCAGAGGGGGAGAGGAGAGGGGTGATGCTCACAAGCGTTGCAGGGGATCGGGCGGTGAGGCTCGTCGGAGCCGAGTAGAGGAGGAGGTCGAGGAGGGAACGGCGGAGCAGTCCGGCGAGGTGGCTCCGGCAGGCGGCATCGGACGGCGACGAGGCGAGGCCGCGACTTCAGGCAGGCGCCTCGCGAAGGAGAGGAGGGACACGGAGGAGTCCGGGAGGGATGGCGCTAGCGATGCAAATCTGGCGAGGAGGAGGTCGAGGGCGGAGCGGTTCGACTGGGGGCGGTCCGACAAGGTGGTGGGCGAACGGCGGCGAGGGGCGACGGGGGCGACGATGTGGGCGGGATCGGGCGCTGGGGCCCCGATCCAGACGGTATCGAGAGAGAGGGGAGAGTGGGGATCGTGTGCGGGTTAGGGTTAGGTGTCGGTGGGGGTAGGGGTTATAGAACAGGAGATGGGCCGGCCTGGTGGCCCACTCGGTCGAGGCCCAGTGGCCAAGGGGGGTGGTTCTTTCTATTTTTTTGTATTATCTCTTTTCTGTTTTATTTCATGCTTCAATCTATTTTAGTTTTGTAAAACATTTTAGTAGCACCTAAATTAGTTTTACTAATTATACCACTGTCACAAAAAGTTTAACCTCAAATAAAATGGTTTAATATTTTATAATTAATAAAAGGAATTTATCTAATTGTTTTTGCTACTGTTTTATTTAGTTTAGTTCATTTAAATTTTTTTATAAAGACTTGGTTTACCCACCAATAGTACTTATGAATTATTTGGCACATCGCGAACATTTTAGTTTTAATATTTGAAAACCTTTATTGCTTGACTTTATTTTGAATTTGAATTTGAATCGGTTTCGAACCAATGTGAGTTTAGCAACAGTAATCGTGTGACGTGGCATCATTAACAGAGGTTTACTGTAGCTTGATTACCCGGGCGTCACACAAAGCATGGTGGACAAAGATATCAAGCTCGTCGATGTAATCCAGGTGATGCTAGTTCACCGGATTCTCCTGTGCCAAAGCTTTAAGTCGCCGTTTATGGGAGTTCAATCCGAAGAGGCACCATACCCTGAAGAGGCTCTTCGAAACCACTCACGAAGACGCCTGGAAGTTGCTCTTCAAGGGCAAGGAGACACCGCCGGCCACAGACTTGGACCGCGGGCATGACATTAACCACCTCGCCAATGAGGTATGTTATTTTTAACACATCCTCTACTCGCTTGTTTCAAGGACGATATATGAGCTTTTATTATCATTGCTTCTTCAGGAATGGATGGAGAGGGCGAAGCGGATCTAGTGTCCGGCTCCGCTGCCTGAAGAACCAGTCATCCTGCGTTTAGCGAAGATGCTAGTGCCAGCGCCCTATAAGGCGCCGGAGAAGAAGGCCAAGGGGAAGGCCAAGGGGGTCCGGAGTGGCCTCCGCCGCAAGGGCGCTTCAGACACGAAGTACGAAGACAAGACCCGCTCCTCCATCGCCGAAGATGACGACGATGAGGAGGAGGAGCAGGAGGAGGAGAGCGATTCTCCCCCTGATGGGGGAGGAAGAAGAGGGCGGCCTCCACAATTCTGGAGGCAGAGGCGCCCAAGAAGGAGAAAGGCCCACTCGTGGGCAGCTCCGCATGGGACGTCGACAGCAGTCCGAAGCAACGCCCCCAGAATAAGCCCCTGGTCGCATCGTGAGTGCTAAGAACCCGTACACGTCCATTTATTCGGCCTTTCCACCTTATGGTATATTATATGGTTTAATCATGTCCTTCCAGTCCAGCCCACGACAGCTCCCAGCGATCCTCATCAAGAGGCTCGTTGGACTCAAAGGAGATGACCAGCGAGACACCGCCGGCCGCTTACTCTCCCAAGGCCAATGGAGACGACGAGGAGCTATCCCAAAGGACCTTCCCAGGCCAGGGAGAGGTTCGAGAGGCTATCAAGGCAGCGCTGGAGGGCGACACCTCGGCCGCCGGACACATGGGGGAATAGGCCCCCATGGAGACTGACGATGGGGGCCGTGCTCAATTCGGCCCCCTTCTGAGCACGGATCCGGAGACCCATATGACCTCGGAGTTCAACCAACAGCCTCCTTCAAGGGAAGGAGGCGTGCCCGTCCCACCGACAACCTCTGTCCAACCAGAGGCGCCGTATAATCTATTGGAAGCGCTACGAGGCACTTCCATTGTGGAAGAACACCATATGCTTATGGGTACGGTGATTGAGAAGGTTCGGTCCGTTAAGAGCAGGCTGACCGAAGCCTGCAGCAGCCTGCTGACAGGTTTTGAGGTAAGCAACGTTTAACCGAGAAAATCCCAATATAGACAGTAGCCCCTAAGACACTGTCCAGTGTTCGGAAAGAAAAGCCGGGTAGATGATTAATTAAATTTTGCAGGAAGCTAACCAAACGGTGTCTGATTTGAATAAGCTAGCATCGCTTGAGGGAGTCCTGGATTAGGGGGTGTTCGGGTAGCCGGACTATACCTTCAGCCGGACTCCAGGACTACGAAGATACAAGATTGAAGACTTCGTCCCGTGTCCGGATGGGACTTTCCTTGGCGTGGAAGGCAAGCTTGGCGATGCGGATATTCAAGATCTCCTACCATTGTAACCGACTCTGTGTAACCCTAACCCTATCCGATGTCTATATAAACCGGAGGGTTGTAGTCCGTAGGACATCAACTCCATATACAACAATCATACCATAGGCTAGCTTCTAGGGTTTAGCCTCCTTGATCTCGTGGTAGATCTACTCTTGTACTACCCATATCATCAATATTAATCAAGCAGGAGTAGGGTATTACCTCCATCGAGAGGGCCCGAACCTGGGTAAAGACATCGTGTCCCTTGTCTCCTGTTACCATCCGGCCTTGACGCACAGTTCGGGACCCCCTACCCAAGATCCGCCGGTTTTGACACCGACATTGGTGCTTTTGTTGAGAGTTCCTCTGTGTCGTCGCCTTTAGGCCCGATGGCTCCCTTGATCATCAACAACGATGAGGTCCAGGGCGAGACTTTTCTCCCCGGACAGATCTTTGTCTTCGGCGGCTTCGCACTGCGGGCCAATTCGCTTGGCCACCTGGAGCAGATCGAAAGCTACGCCCCTGGCCATCAAGTCAGGTTTGGAAGCCTAAATTACATGGCAGACATCCGCGGAGATTTGATCTTCGACGGATTCGAGCCACAACCAAGCGCGCCGCACTGTCTCGCGGGGCATGATCTAGCTCTATCACCGAACAGTATCCCAGAGGCCGCAAACGCACCAGCTCTGACCCTTAATTCGGAGCCAGTTGTGTCAATCGAGGATGAGCGGTTGCACGTCACCTCGGGGGCTGCGATCTCAAAGGCGATCGAGCCGAACGCCGGCCCACACTCCGCGTGACTCAGGACTCCGAGGATCCGGACTCCTCTCCGGACTCCGAACCCCCCGCGCCCATGCCGATCGAATCCGATTGGGCGCCAATAATGGAGTTCACCGCCGCGGACATCTTTCAGCACTCGCCTTTTGGCGATATCCTGAATCCTCTCAAGTCTCTCTCTTTATCAGGAGAGCCCTGGCCGAACTGCGGTCAGCGAGGATGGGATACGGACAATGAAGAAATTCAAAGCCCACCCACCACCCACTTGGTAGCCACTGTCGACAATTTAAACGACGTGCTCAACTTCGACTCCGGAGACATCGACAGCATGGATGACGATGCAGGAGATACCGACGAACCAACGCCCATAGGGCATTGGACAGCCACCTCATCTCACGATGTGTACATGGTGGATACCCCTAAAGGAAGCGACAACGAGGAAAAAGGGGATGGAACGGGAGATCGACCCCCCGAAAAGCAATCAAAGCGTCGGCGTAAACGCCGACCCAAGCCCCGCCTTGATAAAAACCTAGCCATAGAGCAGGACGAGCCGGTAGACGACGAGCAGGCCTTAGAGCAACCGTCCGAACAGGGCAACACGGATAGAGAAACCGAACATCCCTCCTCCGGCGAAAACGGCATTCCGGACAACCTCACGCCGAATAAACCCATGGAGCAGAAGAATCTCCACAAGAGGCTCGTTGCAACTGCACGCACCCTGAAAAAGCAGAAGCGGAAGCTAAAAACAGCGGAAGATGCACTCCGGATTAGATGGTGCAAAGTAATCAATACCACAGATAAACACGGCGATGGTCGCCGCACTAAAAGCTATCCGAAAAGAAAGCTACTGCCTGAATTCGACGAAGAGGCCCTAGAGCCCTCGCATTCAAAAATAAGAAAGCCACACGGTCGGATAGACGACCCCACAAAGCGGCAAGCGGCGCCGCACTTAAATCGGCATGCGACCCACCTAAGGATTTGCATCATGGCCCAGTTAGGTCCATTTATGGGCCAAGAAAGCAAGCTCTCGTAAGCAATGCAATAAAGCCATCATCAGAATCCGGCACACCCAGATACAGGGGCGCCGCACACCCCCTATGTTTCACCGATGAGGTCCTGGACTATGAATTTACAGAGGGATTCAAACCCGTAAACATAGAGGCATATGATGGAACAACATACCCTGCAGTCTGGATCGAGGATTATATCCTCCATATACACATGGCTAGAGGAGATGATCTCCACGCCATAAAATATTTACCCCTTCAGCTTAAAGGGCCAACTCGGCATTGGCTTAAAAGCCTTCCTGAAAACACAATTGGAAGTTGGGAAGAGCTCGAGGATGCTTTCCGAGCAAATTTTCAGGGGACCTATGTCCGCCCTCCGGATGCAGACGATCTTAGTCACATAACTCAACAGCCCGGAGAATCAGCTCGGCAGTTCTGGAATAGATTCCTTACTAAAAAGAATCAGATAGTCGACTGTCCGGCGCCGAAGCCTTAGCAGCTTTCAGGCATAACGTCCAAGACGAATGGCTTGCCAGACACCTCGGCCAAGAAAAGCCAAGAACAATGGCCGCACTAACAAGCCTCATGACCCGCTTTTGTGTAGGAGAGGACAGCTGGTTGGCAAGGTGCAGCCCCAGCGACCCAAGTACATCCGAAACTAGGGATGGAAATGGAAAACTGCGATGCAACAAGGACCGTCGCTGGACTAAGGAAAAAAGTCTAAAGAGCACGGCAGTCAATGCCGGATTTAAAGGTTCACGACAAAATTAGACAAAACCACCCCTCTAGGATAACAGGGACGATCCATCCAACTTAAATAAAATCCTGGACAGGATATGTCAGATACACAGTACTCCCGAGAAGCCTGCTAACCATACCCACAGAGATTGTTGGGTTTTCAAACAATCCGGCAGACTCAATGCCGAACACAAGGGGCTCGACACACCAAGCGAAGACGAGGACGAACCCCAAAAGCAGAGCACCAGGAAACAAAAGAACTTCCCACAAGAAGTAAAAACAGTGAACTTACTTCACATAACAAAACGTGCGGCGCCCATAAAGGTACGCACCACACGACCTATCCCCAAAGGGTCCCGCCACTCGTTGTCAAAACCAATCATCTTCGATCAGCTAGATTATTCTAGAAATATCAAGAATGCAGGCTGGACTGCCTCGATACTCGATCCAATAATTGGCGGACTCCGGTTTTCAAATGTCCTTATGGACGGCGGCAGTGGACTAAACCTGATATATCAGGATACAATTCATCACATGGGGATAAACCCAGCAAGAATCCGCCGCAGCAAAACCTCCTTTCAAGGGGTAACACCTGGACCGAACACCCATTGTATGGGTTTTCTCCGGCTCGAAGTTATATTCGGCTCTGCCGATAACTTCCGCCGCGAAAAGCTGACCTTCCATATCGTCTCGTTCTCAAGTCGCTATCAAGCACTACTGGGACGCGAAGCTTTCGCCCGCTTTAACGTAATACCGCATTATGCATCTCTCACGCTTAAGATGCCCGGTCCACGAGGCATCATCTCTTTCAAGGGGAAGCACTAAAGTGCGCCTCCCCAAGCGGAGGACTGTGTGGCCGCTTTGACAGCCCCACAGTAAAATGGCCTCACCGGCCAAAAAACTTCGAAATAGGTCATTAAAGACCACGAACGCGAATAGACGAGTTCGGGACAAAATCATCGTTGATGCAGGCTTAGTGGCCATATACCCCCACTAGGGGATCCATGCATATACAATAAGAGACAATAAAGCTCAATTTTATATATTTTACTTTGTACTTTGTTTATTTTAAACTTTTGTTCGTCACGACCCGTTTTCAACTCAGTTCCTCTCTTTTATAGATGAACATCGTGCGGCGCCCGTCCAGGATACGGCACAACGGAGACACAGGCACAGACGTGCAGTAGGGACCCGTCCTAAAGGATTCTTTTTAGATTAAGACCCTGCGTAAACCTTTTTTTACTGTCTCTTGTTGCTACACATCCCCTGGTTTTTTCTGATATAACCAAATGAGGAGGCTGGCGTCTTGGCATGTGGCCACGTCAGAATTTTTGCACGTACCTGGACACTAGGGGCTTTTTTTTAATAAAGAGTGTTGTTTCGCCCGCACTCATAAAGACCGAACACCTTAGGGAGTGTTCGGCGTCGCGAGTTTTGGCATTATATGCATCAGCTCTAAATCATGTCTTTGGTCAAATGTTGGGTTGCCCGGCTCCTGAGTTTGGCTACCTTACATTCCGCTCTATCGGCTAAGGTAGCACCAGGAGAACTACTGCGATTGTGCCCCGGTTCGGCCGGGCGAGCACCTCCGTAGAGAAAGCCGAAAACTGACTGTCATGATGTAGCGTGAGACTGGTCAGCCACTCGATGACCTATCAGAATCTATCGGATTCCTCCGCTTTAATGAAGGGCCGCTTCCTGGTCAGGCACATACGCGCCCCGAACAAGGGCGAGCGCAGTCGCAACCAAGGGGCTACCAAAATAGTCTCACTGTCAAGCTCCTATGGCTAAGTGAAAGTGTTAAAGCATTATAGTCCGGTTGCCTGGCCCGCTGCGCTATCACCTCCTTTGTAGGACCAAGACATTGGGTTAAGTGTGAAAATGCGTCTTCTGCGAGCACCCCTGCACTATGTGCATGGGGGCTGAAGCCAATGACTGCCATCTTTCAGATTTTGTATATATATATATCTTAAAACGGCCGCACAGGAGGTGTTCCCAATACTTGAAGGCACAAGTATAAAAAGGCCACTACAATTTATCAAAATATTACTTTATAATTACATATGCTATAGTAACATAGCATCTTTCGAGCACTGCGTCTCTATTACACGAGCGCCTTCAAGGACTTCCTGAAAATAGTGCTCGGAGGATAATCGGCTTTTGTCCGAATCTCGGGACGCAACAACGGTGGTCTCCATCTCTGCCCAGTATGTCTTGACACGGGCAAGAGCCATCCTTGCGCCCTCTATGCATGCTGACCTCTTCATTGCATTAATACGCGGCACCGCGTCAAGGAGTTGCTGCACCAAGCTGAAATAACTCTTCGGCTCCGATCTCCCCGGCCACAGATCACCCATGACGTACTTCATGGTGAGTCTGGACAACCTATTCAGTTCGGCCCATTGAGCCAAACGATCGTCCACTGCCAGTGGACGCTCTGGATTGTGAAACTGCGACCAGAAAAGCTTTTCCACTTTGCGATCTTTCTGATCTCGACGGTGTTCGGTCCCATCAGCAGCACTCGCTGCCAAATCCAGATAGGTATCCTCCACACTCCACATCCGGTCCAACGGAGCAAACTTCGGATCGCAAAATTTCCTTCGCAGCATAAAGGGCTTTCCAGCCGCAATCTGTTCGGCCTGACGCAGCTCCTCCTTCGCAGCTCTCATTGCAGAGCGCGCGTCCTTGGCATTGGCAACGGCCTTCTCTAAGTCCGTCTGTTTCGCCTGGTCTTCTTTCTCAAGAAGTCTGCAACGGTCTGCAACACTCTTTAACTTTTCGGCCATCTCGGCCATCTCTTCCTCGCTTCGGCAATGAGCAGCCTGTTCGGCTCTCAGCTCTTCAAGGGCTTTCTTGGCAGCCGCATCACTTTCTCTGGCTTGTTCTTTAGCTCGGGCAAGTTCTGCCCTAAGACTCTCCATGGCGGCCGCACCATCTGCGTCAAGCACACACATCGTAAGACACTGGCATAAAACTCTTCTTACCTGATGCCACCCGAGGAATTACATACCTTGAGCCTCATCAAGCCGCTTGTTGACAAGCACGATGTCTGCATCTGCCACGTCCAGTTGCCGCTTTAGTTCGGCAAAATCATCAGTTCGGCTCGATTCCGGACACCCTGCCGCCTACATTCAAAGGTGACATCTTAGACCTGGGGTTATGATCCTCCGCGTGCCGTCATTTCTTGACGACGCGCAGAGTCTCAGGGGCTACTATCTACACAGGGCGCATTTTATTCATGCGCAACTGACAAAAGTGTACATTATCTAATGTACCTCAAAACCCATCAGTAAACTTTTGACGGCCTCATGCAATCCTCTCTCTGCGGATGAGATCCTTTCAATCACCGTGCCCATCAATGCACGGTGCTCCTCCGAGATAGAAGCTCGCCCCAGCAGAATCTTTAGCTCCTCCGGCCGAGCACCAGATGGTGCCGGACTTGTCCCACAACCTCTTTCGAAGGCCGGACGCGGAGAACCTCGGGGGGCCACATAGCTATCTTCCGCCCCTGCCGGATTCGGAGAAACCCTCCGCGACGACACCTCAGGGTCGCCCGCCTCGCTAGGCGGCACGGCAGGGGGAGGCGTCCCGCTCTCCATCATCTCCGGAAGGAGATCCCCCGAAGACGAGCTCTGCTGAGAAGGGCTGAGGTCTGAGCTACAAGGTAAAAATTCGGTTAATCCTCTCAGATATAAATCAAGGATTTCCCTCATCCCTCAAAAGGAAAATCTTTCTCTACTTACGGCTCGCTGGAGGGCTCATCCCCTTGAGGGCGTAGTCCGTCCGAGGAACTCCCCGGTGTCGGACCCTCTGACGAGGATTTTTCCCCCCGCTTCGAGGCCATGGTTTCTGGGTCGTTAGAGGCGGCTCTCTTCTTCCCCTTCGGAGAGGAATTGTCGGTTCCTCCCTTCGGAGCTGCCTCCTTCGAGGAGGCCATAGTTTCCTTGTCCTCCCCCTTGCTTCCCTCCAAAGGCATTATCTCCAGCATCCTGACCAGCACGGGATCCGGCCTGGTTTCGGGAAGGGGAGCCGGACACCTGATCAGCTTTGCCTTCGCTATCCACTCCTGTTTAAAAGGACGGCTCTTTTAGGGGCAAGTTTATGACAATTATACGGGTAGAAGGTCCGGGCACAAGGTTTCTTACTTGAGTATCCGGGCGATTGCAGCTTAGGCATGCGTCCTTGGTTAAATCCGGACACATCTCTTGTGATCCGAAGAACAGTTTATACATCTCCACGGGCGTTGCACCCATGAAATTCTGGAGAGCTCGCGGTCCCTCTGGATTAAACTCCCACAGGCAAAGGGAGCAACGTTTGCCGGGCAATATTCGGCGAATCAGCATGACCCGCGTCACCTTGACTAGGCTGAGGTCTCCTTACAAGAGATCCTTAATGCGGCCCTGTAACAAGGGCACGTCTTTGGGCAAACCCCAATCTAACCCTCTGTTGACCCATGATGCTAGCCGTGGTGGGGGACCCAAGCGAAAGGCAGGAGGCGCCACCCACTTGGTGCTCCGGGGAGCGGTGATATAAAACCACTCCCGTTGCCACAAGCCTAGCTCCTCTTGAAAAGAGCCCTCAGGCCATGGAGCATCAGCATTTTTGCTTATAACATCGCCTCTGCACTCTGCGTGCCATCCCTTGATCATCTTCGGCTCCACTTTGAAGGTATTGAGCCATAATCCAAAGTGAGGGTTAACACGGAGGAATGCTTCACACACGACAATAAACAAGGAGATATGGAGGATGGACTCTGGAGCTAACTCATGGAATTCCAGCCCATAATAAAACAGCAGTCCCCTCACAAAGGGATCCATTGGGAAGCCCAACCCCCGAAGGAAGTGAGACATGAACACCACGCTCTCACCGGGCTGGGGACTGGGAATGACCTGCCCTTGAGCAGGCAACCTATGCGAAATTTCGCCGGTTAGGAACTTAGCCTCCCTCAACTTTAGTACGTCCTCCTCTGTGCGTCCATCGGCCTTGAAGGTCAGAACCGGACATCGTCGAAGGTCCGAAGCGCCTGGAATCTGGAGCCTAGGGTGTTGGAACTCGAGGCGACAGGCGAACTCGCTTGAGATTGAAAAAAGGAGTAAGGCCTTGGTCTCTTTATAAGAGGTTGAATACCAAGAGCCCTCCCCGTAACCGTTCGGGACTCGTCTTTAATCGAGGAAACGTGCTAACGGGCACGGTTGGGTTACCCACGTCCGTATTGATGAGAATCCCGTAAAAGGGGTACACAATCTCTGCTTTGACAAGACGTGCCAAGGAAACTGCCTCGCAAAACGTGCTGAGGTGGAAAAGTAAAAACGATTCGAGTAAAGGACTTGGCCGTAGTATGATGACGCACTGCGGAATACGTCAGCAGATTTGATTTGTGTTAATATTATTCTCTCTATGGCAATATGTGGAAACTTATTTTGCAGAGCCGGACACTACTCTTGGTGTTTACAATCTTCTATGAAGGACTTGGAGGATGAACCCGCCTTGCAATGCCGAAGACAATCTGCGCGCCGGACTCGTCGTCATTGAAGCCTAGTTCAGGGGCTACTAAGGGAGTCCTGGATTAGGGGGTGTTCGGGTAGCCGGACTATACCTTCAGCCGGACTCCAGGACTATGTAGATACAAGATTGAAGACTTCGTCCCGTGTCCGGATGGGACTTTCCTTGGCGTGGAAGGAAAGCTTGGCGATGCGGATATTCAAGATCTCCTGTGTAACCGACTCTGTGTAACCCTAACCCTATCCGGTGTCTATATAAACCGAAGGGTTGTAGTCCGTAGGACATCAACTCCATATACAACAATCATACCATAGGCTAGCTTCTAGGGTTTAGCCTCCTTGATCTCGTGGTAGATCTACTCTTGTACTACCCATATCATCAATATTAATCAAGCAGGAGTAGGGTATTACCTCCATCGAGAGGGCTCGAACCTGGGTAAAAACATCGTGTCCCTTATCTCCTGTTACCATCCGGCCTTGACGCACAGTTCGGGACCCCCTACCTGAGATCCCCCGGTTTTGACACCGACATCGCTGCTGGCCGCGACCTCTCACACTGCCAAAGTCTCCGAATTATAGCAAAAACTGGAGCGGGCCGAAGAGGAGCTCGGCCAGGCAAGGAAGCAGCTGGAGGACCAGCAAGGTATGTAGTGACTCGCTATGTATTCGGAAAGAATAAATGATGTGTACTAACCGTAGTGTTATGATATATGTAGGGGCGACGGCCAAGGTCGAGGCCCTGAAAAAGGCCCTGGCCGAAGCCAAGGGGAAGGCTGTCAAGGAGCAGGCCGCTTGCAAGAAGCTTAAGTCCCGGCTGAACGAGGTCTAGCAAGAGCTCCAAGATGTTGTGAAGAAGTATGAGGCTTTGGAGGGAGATGTTTCGGCTCGAGAGGCCAAACTCTCAAAAGTTCTCCAAAGCGCGGAAGCGTCCCGGGTTGAAGCCCAGGGTGCCCTCCAGGAGATCCAGGAGGCCAAGAAGATCGCATCGGGTAAGGCATTTAGTATGCAAAGCAAGCATGTGAAGAAGAAATATCTCCTACTAACCCGGATTCGGAGCTCTCCAGGGGCATTTGCAGATCTGCCACGTAGTGTGTCCGACACCGCGGAGTTCTTCTGAGCCGAAGAAGGGAGCTTGGCGAAGAAGTTGTTTTGGTCGCAGTATCTTGCGCCAGAGCATCTCGTGCCCTTCACCGATCAGCTAAAACGGCCGCTGGAGTTGCATAGGATGGCCCAACTTGAAGGAAATATGCCCTAGAGGCAATAATAAAGTTATTATTTATTTCCTTATATCATGATAAATGTTTATTATTCATGCTAGAATTGTATTAACCGGAAACATAATACATGTGTCAATACATAGACAAACAGAGTGTCACTAGTATGCCTCTACTTGACTAGCTCGTTAATCGAAGATGGTTATGTTTCCTAACCATGAACAAAAGAGTTGTTATTTGATTAACGGGATCACATCATTAGAAGAATGATGTGATTGACGTGACCCATTCCATTAGCTTAGCACCCGATCGTTTAGTATGTTGCTATTGCTTTCTTCATGACTTATACATGTTCCTATGACTATGAGATTATGCAACCCCCGTTTGCCGGAGGAACACTTTGTGTGCTACCAAACATCATAACGTAACTGGGTGATTATAAAGGAGCTCTACAGGTGTCTCCAAAGGTACATGTTGGGTTGGCGTATTTCGAGATTAGGATTTGTCACTCTGTTTGTCGGAGAGGTATCTCTGGGCCCTCTCGGTAATGCACATCACATAAGCCTTGCAAGCATTGCAAATAATGAGTTAGTTGCGAGATGATGTATTACGAAACAAGTAAAGAGACTTGCCGGTAACGAGATTGAACTAGGTATTGAGATACCGACGATCGAATCTCGGGCAAGTAACATACCGATGACAAAGGGAACAACGTATGTTGTTATGCGGTCTGACCGATAAAGATCTTCGTAGAATATGTGGGAGCCAATATGAGCATCCAGGTTCCGCTATTGGTAATTGACCGGAGACGTGTCTCGGTCATGTCTACATTGTTCTCGAACCCGTAGGGTCCGCACGCTTAAGGTTTCGATGACAGTTATATTATGAGTTTATGAGTTTTGATGTACCGAAGGAGTTCGGAGTCCTGGATGAGATCGGGGACATGACAAGGAGTCTCGAAATGGTCGAGACGTAAAGATCGATATATTGGATGACTATATTCGGACATCGGAAAGGTTCTGAGTGATTCGGGTATTTTCGGAGGTACCGAGGAGTTACGGGAATATGAGGAAGAAGCAATGGGCCTTAATGGGCCTTAGTGGAAAGGACCAGGAGGTGGCGCGCGCCCCTCCCAAGCCCAGTCCGAATTGGACAAGGGGTTTGGGGCGCGGCCCCTCTCTCCCTTCCTTCCCCTCTTCCCCCCATTCCCCCTTCAACTAGGAAAGGAGGAAACCTACTCCAACTAGGAGTAGGAATCCTACTCCCTGGCGCGCCCCTCCTAGGGTCGGCCTCCTCCCCCTTGCTCCTTTATATACGGGGGCAGGGGGGCACCTCTAGACACACAAGTTGATCTTCGTGATCGTTCTCTTAGCCGTGTGCGGTGCCCCCCTCCACCATAATCCTCGATAATATTGTAGTGGTGCTTAGGCGATGCCCTGCGACGGTAGAACATCAAGATCATCACCACGCCGTCGTGCTGACGGAACTCTTCCCCGACACTTTGCTGGATCGGAGTCCGGGGATCGTCATCGAGCTGAACGTGTGCTAGAACTCAGAGGTGCCGTAGTTTCGGTGCTTGATCGATCGGGCCATGAAGACGTACGACTACATCAACCGCGTTTTCATAACGCTTGCGTTGTCGGTCTACGAGGGTACGTAGATCACACTCTCCCCTCTCGTTGCTATGCATCACCATGATCTTGCGTGTGCGTAGGAAAATTTTGAAATTACTACGTTCCCCAACAGTGGCATCCGAGCCTAGGTTTTATGTGTTGATGTTATATGCACGAATAGAACACAAGTGAGTTGTAGGCGATATAAGTCATACTGCTTACCAGCATGTCATACTTTGGTTCAGCGGTATTGTTGGATGAACCGGCCCGGACCGACATTACGCGTACGCTTATGCGAGACTGGTTCTACCGACGTGCTTTGCACACAGGTGGCTGGCGGGTGTCAGTTTCTCCAACTTTAGTTGAACCGAGTGTGGCTACGCCCGGTCCTTGCGAAGTTAAAACAACACCAACTTGACAAACTATCATTGTGGTTTTTTGATGCGTAGGTAAGATTGGTTCTTGCTTAAGCCCGTAGCAGCCACGTAAAACTTGCAACAACAAAGTAGAGGACGTCTAACTTGTTTTTGCAAGGCATGTTGTGATGTGATATGGTCAAGACGTGATAAGATATAAGTTGTTGTATGAGATGATCATGTTTTGTTGAAGTTATCGGCAACTGGCAAAATCCCTATGGTTATCTCTCTATTGCATAAGATGCAAGCGCCAAATAATTGCTTTACTTTATCGCTATGCGATAGCAATAGTTGCAAGAGCAATAGTTGGCGAGACGACCGTGTGACGACACATTGATATAGATCAAGATGATGGAGATCATGGTGTCATGCCGGTGACGATAGAGATCTTGACAGTACTTTGGAGATGGAGATCAAAGGCGCAAGATGATGATGACCATATCATGTCACATATTTTGATTGCATATGATGTTTATCTTTTATACATCTTATTTTGCTTAGTTTGACGGTAGCATTTTAAGATGGTCTCTCACTAATTATCAAGAAGTGTTCTCCCTGAGTATGCACCGTTGCAAAAGTTCTTCGTGCTGAGACACCACGTGATGATCGGGTGTGATAGGCTCTACGTTCAAATACAACGGGTGCAAAATAGTTGCACACGCGGAATACTCAGGTTATACTTGACGAGCCAAGCATATACAGATATGGCCTCGGAACACGGAGACCGAAAGGTCGAGCGTGAATCATATAGTAGATATGATCAACATAGTGATGTTCACCAATGAAACTACTCCATCTCACATGATGATCGGACATGGTTTAGTTGATTTGGATCACGTGATCACTTAGAGGATTAGAGGGATGTCTATCTAAGTGGGAGTTCTTAAGTAATATGATTAAATTGAACTTAAATTTATCATGAACTTAGTCCTGGTAGTATTTTGCAAATCATGTTGTAGATCAATACCTCGCATTGTTGCTTCCCTGTGTTTATTTTGATATGTTCCTAGAGAAAAATGTGTTGAAAGATGTTAGTAGCAATGATGCGGATTGGATCCATGATCTGAGGTTTATCCTCATTGCTGCACAGAAGAATTATGTCGTTGATGCACCGCTAGGTGACAGACCTATTGCAGGAGCAGATGCAGATGTTATGAACGTTTGTCTAGCTCAATATGATGACTACTTGATAGTTTAGTGCACCATGCTTAACGGCTTAGAATCGGGACTTGAAAGACGTTTTGAACGGCATGGACCATATGAGATGTTCCAGGAGTTGAAGTTAATATTTCAAGCAAATACCCGAGTTGAGAGATATGAAGTCTCCAACAAGTTCTATAGCTAAAAGATGGAGGAGAATCGCTCAAGCAGTGAGCATGTGCTCAGATTGTCTGGGTACTACAATTGCTTGAATCAAGTGGGAGTTAATCTTCCAGATAAAATAGTGATTGACAGAATTCTCTAGTCACCATCACCAAGTTAGTAGAACTTCGTGATGAACTATAATATGCAAGGGATAACGGAAATGATTCCCAAGCTCTTCGTAATGCTGAAATTGACGAAGGTAGAAATCGAGAAAAACATCAAGTGTTGATGGTAGACAAGACCACTAGTTTCAAGAAAAGGGCAGAGGGAAGAAGGGGAACTTCAAGAAGAACAGCAAGCAAGTTGCTGCTCAGGTGAAGAAGCCCAAGTCTGGTCCTAAGCCTGAGACTAAGTGCTTCTACTGCAAAGGGACTGGTCACTGGAAGCGGAACTACCCCAAGTGATTGGCGGATAAGAAGGATGGCAAAGTAACATAAGTATATTTGATATACATGTTATTGATGTGTACTTTACTAGTGTTTATAGCAACCCCTCAGTATTTGATACTAGTTCAGTTGTTAAGATTAGTAACTCGAAACGGGAGTTGCAGAATAAACAGAGACTAGTTAAGGGTGAAGTGATGATGTGTGTTGGAAGTGGTTCCAAGATTGATATGATCATCATCGCACACTCCCTATAATTTCGGGATTAGTGTTGAACCTAAATAAGTGTTATTTGGTGTTTGCGTTGAGCATGAATATGATTTGATCATGTTTATTGTAATACGGTTATTCATTTAATTAAGAGAATAAATTGTTGTTCTGTTTACATGAATAAAACCTTATATGGTTACACACCCAATGAAAATAGTTCGTTGGATCTCGATCATAGTGATACACATAATCATAATATTGAAACCAAAAGATGCAAAGTTAATAATGATAGTGCAACTTATTTGTGGCACTGCCGTTTTGGTCGTATTGGTGTAAAGCGCATGAAGAAACTCCATGCTGATGGGCTTTTGGAATCACTTGATTATGAATCAGTTGATGCTTGCGAACCATGCCTCATGGGCAAGATGACTAAGACTCTGTTCTTCGGAACAATGAAGCGAGCAACAGATTTGTTGGAAATCATACATACTGATGTATGTGGTCCGATGAATATTGAGGCTCGCGACAGGTATCATTATTTTCTGATCTTCACAGATGATTTGAGCAGATATGAGTATATCTACTTGATGAAACATAAGTCTGAAACATTTGAAAAGTTCAAAGAATTTCAGAGTGAAGTGAAAAATCATCGTAACAAGAAAATAAAGTTTCTACGGTCTAATCGTAGAGAAGAGTGTTTGAGTTACGAGTTTGGCCTTCAGTTAAAAACAATGTGAAATAGTTTCACTACTCACGCCACCTAGAACACCACAATGTAATGGTGTGTCCAAACGTCATAACCGTACTTTATTAGATATGGTGCGATCTATGATGTCTCTTATCGATCTACCACTATTGTTTTGGGGTTATGCATTAGAGACAGCTACATTCACGTTAAATAGGGCACCATCTAAATCCGTTGAAACGACACCGTATGAACTATTGTTTGGCAAGAAACCTAAGATGTCGTTTCTTAAAGTTTGAGGTTGCAATGCTTATGTGAAAAAGTTTCAACCAGATAAGCTCAAACCCAAATCGGAGAAGTGCGTCTTCATAGGATACCCAAAAAGAAAATGTTGGGTACACCTTCTATCACAGATCCGAAGGCAAGATATTCGTTGCTTTGAATGGATCCTTTCTAGAGAAGGAATTTCTCTCGAAAGAAGTGAGTGGGAGGAAAGTAGAACTTGATGAGGTAACTGTTCCTGCTCCCTTATTGGAAAGTAGTTCATCACAGAAATCTGTTCCTGTGACTACTAGACCGATTAGTGAGGAAGCTAATGATGATGATCATGTAACTTCAGATCAAGTTACTATCGAACCTCGTAGGTAAAACCAGAGTGAGATCCGCACCAGAGTGGTACGGTAATCCAGTTCTAGAGGTCATGTTACTTGACCATGATGAGCCTACGAACTATGAGGAAGCGATGATGAGCCCAGATTCCACGAAATGGCTTGAGGCCATGAAATCTGAGATGAGATCCATGTATGAGAACAAAGTATGGACTTTGATTGACTTGCCCAATGATCGACGAGCCATTGAGATTAAATGGATCCTCAAGAGGAAGACGGACGCTGATAGTAGTGTTACTATCTACAAAGCTAGAATTGTCGCAAAAAGGTTTTCGACAAGTTCAAGGTGTTGACTACGATGAGAGTTTCTCACTCGTATCTATGCTGAAGTCTGTCCGAATCATGTTAGCAATTGCTGCATTTTATGAAATCCGGCAAATGGATAAACAAAACTGCATTCCTTAATGGATTTATTAAAGAAGAGTTGTATATGATACAACCAGAAGGTTTTGTCAATCCTAAAGGTGCTAACAAAATGTGCAAGCTCCAGCGATCCATCTATGGACTGGTGCAAGCATCTCGGAGTTGGAATATGCGCTTTGATGAGATGATCAAAGCATATAGTTTTATACAGACTTGCGGTGAAGCCTGTATTTACAAGAAAGTGAGTGGGAGCACTACAACATTTCTGATAAGTATATGTGAATGACATATTGTTGATCAGAAATAATGTAGAATTATTCTGCAAAGCATAAAGGAGTGTTTTGAAAGAAGTTTTTCAAAGAAAGACCTCGGTGAAGCTGCTTACATATTAAGCATCAAGATCTATAGAGATAGATCAAGACGCTTGATAAGTTTTGTTTCAATGAGTACAAACCTTGACAATATTTTGAAGTAGTTCAAAAATTGGAACGATCAAAGAAAGAGTTCTTGGCTGTGTTACAAGGTGTGAAATTGAGTAAGACTCAAAGCCCGACCACGACAGAAGATAGAAAGAGAATGAAAGTCATTCCCTGTGCCTCAGCCATAGGTTCTATAAAGTATGCCATGCTGTGTACCAGATCTATTGTACACCCTACACTGTGTTAAGCAAGGGAGTACAATAGTGATCTAAGAGTAGATCACTGGACAGCGGTCAAAATTATCCTTAGTGGAATAAGGAAATATTTCTCAATTATGGAGGTGACAAAAAGGTTCATCGTAAAAAGTTACGTCGATGCAAGTTTTGACACAGATCTGGATGACTCTAAGTCTCGATCTAGATACATATTGAAAGTGGGAGAAATTAGCTAGAGTAGCTCCGTGCAGAGCATTGTAGACGTAGAATTCGCAAAATACTTACGGATCTGTATGTGGCAGACCCGTTGACTAAAATTATCTCACAAGCAAAACATGATCACACCTTAGTACTCTTTGGGTGTTAATCACATAAACAATGTGAACTAGATTACTGACTCTAGTAAACCCTTTGGGTATAGGTCACATGACAATGTGAACTATGGGTGTTAATCACATGGTGATGTGAACTATTAGTGTTGAATCACATGGCGATGTGAACTAGATTATTGACTCTAGTGCAAGTGGGAGACTGAAGGAAATATGCCCTAGAGGCAATAATAAAGTTATTATTTATTTCCTTATATGATGATAAATGTTTATTATTCATGCTAGAATTGTATTAACCGGAAACATAATACATGTGTGAATACATAGACAAACAGAGTGTCACTAGTATGCCTCTACTTGACTAGCTCGTTAATCGAAAATGGTTATGTTTCCTAACCATGAACAAAAGAGTTGTTATTTGATTAACGGGATCACATCATTAGAAGAATGATGTGATTGACGTGACCCATTCCATTAGCTTAGCACCCGATCGTTTAGTATGTTGCTATTGCTTTCTTCATGACTTATACATGTTCCTATGACTATGAGATTATGCAACCCCCGTTTTCCGGAGGAACACTTTGTGTGCTACCAAACGTCACAACGTAACTGGGTGATTATAAAGGAGCTCTACAGGTGTCTCCAAAGTTACATGTTGGGTTGGCGTATTTCGAGATTAGGATTTGTCACTCCGTTTGTCGGAGAGGTATCTCTGGGCCCTCTCGGTAATGCACATCACATAAGCCTTGCAAGCATTGCAACTAATGAGTTAGTTGCGACATGATGTATTACGAAATGAGTAAAGAGACTTGCCGGTAACGAGATTGAACTAGGTATTGAGATACCGACGATCGAATCTCGGGCAAGTAACATACCGATGACAAAGGGAACAACGTATGTTGTTATGCGGGCTGACCGATAAAGATCTTCGTAGAATATGTGGGAGCCAATATGAGCATCCAGGTTCCGCTATTGGTTATTGACCGGAGACGTGTCTCGGTCATGTCTACATTGTTCTCGAACCCGTAGGGTCCGTACGCTTAAGGTTTCGATGACAGTTATATTATGAGTTTATGAGTTTTGATGTACCGAAGGAGTTCGGAGTCAGGATGAGATCGGGGACATGACGAAGAGTCTTGAAATGGTCGAGACGTAAAGATCCATATATTGGACGACTATATTCGGACATCGGAAAGGTTCCGAGTGATTCGGGTATTTTCGGAGGTACCGGGGAGTTACGGGAATACGAGGAAGAAGCAATGGGCCTTAATGGGCCTTAGTGGAAAGGACCAGGAGGTGGCGCTCGCCCCTCCCAAGCCCAGTCCGAATTGGACAAGGGGTTTGGGGCGTGGCCCCTCTCTCCCTTCCTTCCCCTCTTCCCCCCTTTCCCCCCTTCTCCTAGTTGGACTAGGAAAGGAGGAAACCTACTCCAGCTAGGAGTAGGAATCCTACCCCCTGGCGCGCCCCTCCTAGGGCCGGCCTCCTCCCCCTTGCTCCTTTATATACGGGGGCAGGGGGGCACCTCTAGATACACAAGTTGATCTTCGTGATCTGTAACGGCCTCGATGGGGCTATAGCTCCCACGTGTCAAGGCACGACTTAGAGACATAACCGCATTGAAAGCAATGTCGCAAGTCAGGCAATCATTGCAACATCCCATGTAATATGTAATAAAAGGGGGAGATACATAGTTGGCTTACACTCGCCACGTCACATCAGAGTACATAAATAACATCCATCAAACAATCACTCATGGCCCGACTACGGCGCCACAATAGAAAAGAACCCAACATGCGACAAGGCCCTGAATTGAACCCCAACTAGGCACCACTATTGATCATCGGGAAAGGAAACATAATAACGCTGAGAGTCCTCGTCGAACTCCCACTTGAGCTTGTACTCATCACCTGGAGCGAAATCACCTGGTCCTGCATCTGGAATTATAGTATCTGTGAGCCACAGGGACTCAGCAATCTCGCACCCTCGCGATCAAAACTATTTAAGCTTATAGGAATGGATAAGGCAAATATATGTGGAGCTGCAGCAAGCGACTAGCATATGTGGTGGCTAACTTATCCGCAAAAGAGAGCGAGAAGAGGAGGCAAGGCGCGAGCGAGAATCTAGAGGAACAACCTGCGCAAGCATTACTCCAACACCGTGTCCACTTCCCGGACTCCGCCGAGAAGAGGCCATCACGGCAACACACTCAGTTGATTCATTTTAATTAATTAAGGTTTAAGTTATCTACAACCGGACATTAACAAATTCCCATCTGCCCATAACCGCGGGCACGGCTTTCAAAGTTCAATCCCTGCAGGGGGTCCCAACTTAGCCCATGACAAGCTCTCACGGTCAACGAAGGAATAGACCTCCACCCGAGACACACCGATCAGACTCGGTAACCTGGTACAACAAGACAATTCGACAGGTTAAAACAAGACCAGCAACACCGCCCGAATGTGCCGACAAATCCCAATAGGAGCTGCACATATCTCTTTCTCAAGGCACACTCAGATTGTCTTAGGTACGGGTAGGCCAGCCCAGAGTTGCCCCTGGTGGCCACCGGTAGCTGACAGGTGGACCAACACTCAGAGGAGCACTGGCCCGGGGGGGGTAAAATAAGATGACCCGTGAGTCTGTAGAACCCAAGGGAAAGAAAAGGCTAGGTGGCAAATGGTAAAACCAAGGTTGGGCATTGCTGGAAAAGCTTTAATCGAGGCGAAATATCAAGGGGTTCCCATTATAACCCAACCGCGTAAGGAACGCAAAAATCCGGGAACATAATGCCGATATGACGGAAACTAGGGCGGCAAGAGTGGAACAAAACACTAGGCGAGAGGCCGAGCCTTCCACCCTTTACCAAGTATATAGATGCATTAAGATAACATGGCAATATAATGATATCCCCAACAAGTAAATAAATGATGTTCCAACAAGGAACGGCCTCCAATCTTCACCTGCAACTAGCAACGCTATAAGAGGGGCTGAGCAAAGCGGTAACATAGCCAATCAACGGTTTGCTAGGACAAGGTGGGTTAGAGGTTGACATGACAGTTGGGAGGCTGACAAGCAAAAGGTAGGCATCGTAGCATTGGCATAGCAAGAGCGAGCAAACTAGCATAGCAAAGATAGTAGTGATTTCGAGGGTATGATCATCTTGCCTGCACAGTTGTCAGAGTTGACTGGATCCTCACAAGCAAACTCAACGGGCTCCTCGGTAGCGAACTCGTCTCCCGGCTCTACCCAACAAGACAAACAAGCAACAAGGATACAATCAACCACGTGCAAGACCAAGCAATATGATGAGATGAAGATATGCTATGCGGGATGCGATGCGGGATGCAAAATGCAAGATATGACAGGAAATGCATGAATCTGGCCTCAACTTGGAAAACCAAGTGTGCCACTGGATAGAGGGGATGAAATCGCTTGAAAACGATATAAAGAACGCCGGAAACGGAGTTACGGTTTGGAAATGGCAAGCGTTTTAAGAAATGAACCGGTCTGCGATTTACAGCAAGTAGGCATCTAAATGCAATGCAACGAACATGCTATAGCCACCAAACATGACAACAAAATGCATGGCAGGGATGCACACAAGATGCTTAACAAAAGACTAGCACTGAGCCACGACCAATTCATCCATTAAGAGGTTCAAACAAGCATGGCAAAAACGCAAATGCAAAACAGATTCCAGACAGTGAAATTAACACTTGTCTAAAATTTCAGATCACGAAGCCCTCTTCGGAGCAGCAAAACAACATGATACATGACCTGAATATTACAAGTAAGAACATGGCATGGAGCTACTAAACAAGCTTAACAAAAGACCCAAAGTGACCTGGGGCCAAAAGGGTTCACAAAATATATTAACGGGCACACAAACATAGCTAAAACACAATCAGTTTTCAGACTTAGTGAAAACTGAGACATGCTGAAATATAACTCACGAAGGCATGTAAACGAGCTCGATGCACTCACCACGGTGCAAGTCATGGCAAGGCAGGCATACACCCATTAAGAAGGCACAAAATACAAGCTAGACATGGCAAGAACAATGGCATAGCATGCACGGATCAACTACAACAACGCCGGAAAATTGCAAACGAGTTGACGATCTGCCCAGATTCACCACGAAGCAAAAGTAGAGCTCGATTGACTCAAGCTATGGTGCTCCATAATTGCAAACAAAGACATGGATGGATAAAGCATAACATGATTAACAAAACTCCTTTACTTATCATCCTTAAAAGAGGCACGAATCACTAGGAAATAAGCTGAACATATGGCATCATGAACTAAAATATCCCAGACTTAGTGAAAACAACTAAGTCCCTGAAAACAGATTTACCGGGTGCCTCACTTTGCGAGCTTGCACAAGTCACCACACACATCCTAAAAATGCATGGGTTGCACCTCTGGAAAGAAGACAAAATCCTTAACAAAACATATGAAGGACTCACAGACATAGCATGCACACAATAATCATGGCAAAAATAACAAAAGTCTAAGATGAACTAGCAGATTTAACAATTAACTCACGAAGCCTCATTCTAACAGCATTTTGGGCACCAAGATGAACTGAAATGAAAATGATGCAATGGAATGAAATGATGTACTCCTCGAGCCGAAGATTTTGATATATTATATGTCCAAATCGGAGCTACGGATGCAAAGTTACGGACGGTCAAACTAGGCATAAAAACTTAGGGGGGAGAGGGAAAAGTCAACCGGCTAGGTTTTTTTGGATCTAGACCTGGGCGACACTGTAGCAGGTACTGTTCATCTGAGCGCGAATTCCGAGGATGGCCGGCCTTGGAGCTCGCCTGACTTGCCGACGGAGTGGAGAGAAGAGGGGCTGGGCCGCGTGGAAGCCGAGGTGGCGTCGGTGGTCGGCGGCGGGCACCGGGCGGCGGAGGCGGCGACCCAGCGCGGGCGGCGTGGCGGCGAGGCGGCGTGGCGGCGAGGCGGCGCCGGCAGCGGGCGCGCGCTGTGGCTCCGGGCTCCTGCGGCGGCCGGCCGCAAGGACGAAGACGGCGGGCGCGGGCGGCTTGCGGGAGAGGAGGCGCCGGAGGGAGTTGGGCCCCGCGGGCCAGACGCGGGCCCCGCGGGCCTAACACGGCGGGAGGCGGCGAAGTGGTCTCGGCGGCGGCGGCGAATCACGACGTGACACGTGGCGATGGCGGGCTATCCGGACATGTCCGCCTCGCGCGGTTTTGTTCGGCGGCGGCGGGAGAGATGGATCTAGGGTTAGGGGTGGTAGAGACCCGGGGTTTTTGAGGGGGGGGGGTGTATATATAGGCATAAGTGGAGCTAGGAGAGTCCAAATGAGGTGCGGTTTTCGGCCACGCGATCGCGGTCGAACGCTCTAGGACATGGAGCAGACTTTTGTGGGTTTTGGGCCAAATTTGAGGGGTGTTGGGCTGCAACACACACGAGGCCTTTTCGGTCCCTCGGTTAACCGTTGGAGTATCAAACGAAGTCCAAATGATACGAAACTTGACATGCGGTCTACCGGTAGTAAACCAAGGCCGCATGACAAGTCTCGGTCCAATCCGAAAATGTTTAATCCCCACACACGAAAGAAAGCTAGAAATGACCACCGGAGGAGAACGAAGCGCCGGAATGCAAAATGGACAACGGGGAAAATGCTCGAATGCATGAGACGAACACGTATGCAAATGCAATGCACATGATGACATGATATGAGATGCATGAAAACGAAAACAACACACGGAGACAAAGACCCGAACCCGAGGAATAAATATAACTTAACGCCGGAAACGGCAAGAGTTGGAGTACAAATTGGGAAAGTTACACCCGGGGTGTTACAACACTCCACCACTACGAAAAGATCTCGTCCCGAGATCTAGGACTGAAAAAACTCCGGGTACTCAGAACGGAGGTGATCCTCGCGTTCCCAGGTAGCTTCACGGTCGGAATGGTGAGACCACTTGACTTTGAGAAATTTGATTGACTTGTTGCGAGTCTTGCGTTCAGTCTCTTCAAGAATAGCAACTGGGTGCTCACGATAAGAGAGATCTTCTTGGAGCTCAATGTCCTCGAAGTTGACGGTGCGGTCAGGCGTCTTGAAGCACTTTCGAAGCTGAGAGACATGGAACACATCATGAACATTTGCAAAGTTTGAAGGAAGCTCAAGTTGATAGGCGAGGTCGCCTCTCTTGCTGACAATCTTGAAAGGTCCCACGTATCTAGGGGCAAGCTTCCCTTTGATACCTAAGCGACAAGTACCTTTCATGGGAGAGACGCGGAGGAAAACATGATCTCCGATCTCGAAAGCCAAATCATGGTGCTTACTATCATAGTAGCTCTTCTGGCGGGATTGGGCTGCTTTGAGGTTATCACGAATGACTTTGCACATTTCTTCTGCTTCTGTGATTAAGTCATTACCCAGCAGCTTGATCTTTGAGTTGGAAGGAAGCGAACTTGACAAAGTCCTCAGGCCTGACGTTGCTGCACTCGAAATGCTTACACAGATCCACAAGCCAATCGTCAGCATCGGTTGCCTCAACACAATTACTGAAAGTCTTTGGCCCGTTAGCAAGGAACTGGTTGAGTGTAGCAAAGCGACTCTGATTGCTGCCTTGATTCCCTTGACTGCCTTGATTGCGCTCTTGAAGAATTTGCATGATCAGCTGAGTGTTTGCATTGGTTGCGGCCATCACAGCTTCCGTGCCTCTGGAGGAGGTGGAGGCGGTGGCGGATCTTGATTCTGGTTCTGACTGGTGCTCTTAGCGGGAGCCATCCTGAAGAGGGTGACCACCGTTAGCACATAGACAGATAAATGAAGCTGAAACCAACGGAATGAAAATTGCAACATATAGTCTTCACATCTGAACAAAATGAACGAATGCATTCCTCTTCAAATGGTCACATATCCATAAATTGAGAAGCCACGTAGAATTAAGGTAGAGAAATAAATCAACAAGGTACGGATCAAGAACGAATAATCGGTAAGAAATCCCAATCTCAAACCAATATCCGTGGAAGAAGAACTAGAGCTACTAGAATTCCCACCTATGAAACTCCCGAACTTTTCCGGTTATGCAATCAGGTGTTGGGGATACAGGGGAAGCATAATATCTCACCCAAACTAGCAAATCCTACATCCAGCTGTATCCATCCTTCAACACATAACCAAGAAAACTTCGGAAACCATCTACCTCAACCTTCGAAAAGCATCCATTATACAAGTTATGGCGATACTCCCGAACTCCCGCCCCAGTACTGGGTGGCGTCGAGGTTATCTCACCAACGAACTGCATAAAAGAGATTTTTCGATGTCGGCGAACATATCTCAAGTATTCCAGAATTGCAACGATAAAATTATGATGACAACACCTCAGAGCTCAACTCCCCGGGACACTTCCACTAAACCCCTGACAGGAGGCACCAAGACAGTATTCTCATCATAAGCCATCGGAACAAATCTAAGATACTCGCGTGATCCTAAATTTTTTTTAGTGAAATTTGAGAAGAGAAGAGTCAAAACTCTACGTCAGGATGCCTTACCAGAGCGATGAGGAGACTGGGAAGTAAAAAGAATTCGTAAGCTCTCTGATATATAATTCCTAAGTGACTCAAAACATTTTTCTAGACACAACTCGGCTGCTAAAAACGATCAAGCAATGGGGCTCCTAAGGTCGGGGAAGGCTCTGATTACCAACTTGTAACGCCCTCGATGCGGCTATAGCTCCCACGTGTCGAGGCACGACTTAGAGACATAACCGCATTGAAAGCAATGTCGCAAGTCAGGCAATCATTGCAACATCCCATGTAATATGTAATAAAAGGGGGAGATACATAGTTGGCTTACACTCGCCACGTCACATCAGAGTACATAAATAACATCCATCAAACAATCACTCATGGCCCGACTACGGCGCCACAATAGAAAAGAACCCAACATGCGACAAGGCCCTGAATCGAACCCCAACTAGGCACCACTACTGATCATCGGGAAAGGAAACATAATAACGCTGAGAGTCCTCGTCGAACTCCCACTTGAGCTCGTACTCGTCACCTGGAGCGAAATCACCTGGTCGTGCATCTGGAATTATAGTATCTGTGAGCCACAGGGACTCAGCAATCTTGCACCCTCGCGATCAAAACTATTTAAGCTTATAGGAATGGATAAGGCAAATATATGTGGAGCTGCAGCAAGCGACTAGCATATGTGGTGGCTAACTTATCCGCAAAAGAGAGCGAGAAGAGGAGGCAAGGCGCGAGCGAGAATCTAGAGGAACAACCTGCGCAAGCATTACTCCAACACCATGTCCACTTCCCGGACTCCGTCGAGAAGAGGCCATCACGGCAACACACTCAGTTGATTCATTTTAATTAATTAAGGTTTAAGTTATCTACAACCGGACATTAACAAATTCCCATCTGCCCATAACCGCGGGCACGGCTTTCGAAAGTTCAATCCCTGCAGGGGGGTCCCAACTTAGCCCATGACAAGCTCTCACGGTCAACGAAGGAAAAGACCTCCACCCGAGACACACCGATCAGACTCGGTAACCCGGTACAACAAGACAATTCGACAGGTTAAAACAAGACCAGCAACACCGCCCGAATGTGCCGACAAATCCCGATAGGAGCTGCACATATCTCTTTCTCAGGGCACACTCAGATTGTCTTAGGTACGGGTAGGCCAGCCCAGAGTTGCCCCTGGTGGCCACCGGTAGCTGACAGGTGGACCAACACTCAAAGGAGCACTGGCCCGGGGGGGGGGGTAAAATAAGATGACCCGTGAGTCTGCAGAACCCAAGGGAAAGAAAAGGCTAGGTGGCAAATGGTAAAACCAAGGTTGGGCATTGCTGGAAAAGCTTTAATCAAGGCAAAATATCAAGGGGTTCCCATTATAACCCAACCGCGTAAGGAACGCAAAAATCCGGGAACATAACGCCGATATGACGGAAACTAGGGCGGCAAGAGTGGAACAAAACACTAGGCGAGAGGCCGAGCCTTCCACCCTTTACCAAGTATATAGATGCATTAAGATAACATGGCAATATAATGATATCCCCAACAAGTAAATAAATGATGTTCCAACAAGGAACGGCCTCCAATCTTCACCTGCAACTAGCAACGCTATAAGAGGGGCTGAGCAAAGCGGTAACATAGCCAATCAATGGTTTGCTAGGACAAGGTGGGTTCGAGGTTGACATGGCAGTTGGGAGGCTGACAAGCAAAAGGTAGGCATCGTAGCATTGGCATAGCAAGAGCGAGCAAACTAGCACAGCAAAGATAGTAGTGATTTTGAGGGTATGATCATCTTGCCTGCACAGTTGTCAGAGTTGACTGGATCCTCACAAGCAAACTCAACAGGCTCCTCGGTAGCGAACTCGTCTCCCGACTCTACCCAACAAGACAAACAAGCAACAAGGATACAATCAACCACGTGCAAGACCAAGCAATATGATGAGATGAAGATATGCTATGCGGGATGCGATGCGGGATGCAAAATGCAAGATATGACAGGAAATGCATGAACCTGGCCTCAACTTGGAAAACCAAGTGTGCCACTGGATAGAGGGGATGAAATTGCTTGAAAACGATATAAAGAACGCCGGAATCGGAGTTACGGTTTGGAAATGGCAAGCGTTCTAAGAAATGAACCGGTCTGCGATTTACAGCAAGTAGGCATCTAAATGCAATGCAACGAACATGCTACAGCCACCAAACATGACAACAAAATACATGGCAGGGATGCACACAAGATGCTTAACAAAAGACTAGCACTGAGCCACGGCCAATTCATCCATTAAGAGGTTCAAACAAGCATGGCAAAAACGCAAATGCAAAACAGATTCCAGACTTAGTGAAATTAACACTTGTCTGAAATTTCAGATCACGAAGCCCTCTTCGGAGCAGCAAAACAACATGATACATGACCTGAACATGACAAGTAAGAACATGGCATGGAGCTACTAAACAAGCTTAACAAAAGACCCAAAGTGACCTGGGGCCAAAAGGGTTCACAAAATATATTAACCGGCACACGAACATAGCTAAAACACAATCAGTTTTCAGACTTGGTGAAAACTGAGACATGCTGAAATATAACTCACAAAGGCATGTAAACGAGCTCGATGCACTCACCACGGTGCAAGTCATGGAAAGGCAGGCATACACCCATTAAGAAGGCACAAAATACAAGCTAGACATGGCAAGAACAATGGCATAGCATGCACGGATCAACTACAACAACGCCGGAAAATTGCAAACGAGTTGACGATCTGCCCAGATTCACCACGAAGCAAAAGTAGAGCTCGATTGACTCAAGCTATGGTGCTCCATAATTGCAAACAAAGACATGGATGGATAAAGCATAACATGATTAACAAAACTCCTTTACTTATCATCCTTAAAAGAGGCACGAATCACTAGGAAATAAGCTGAACATATGGCATCATGAACTAAAATATCCCAGACTTAGTGAAAACAACTAAGTCCCTGAAAACAGATTTACCGGGTGCCTCACTTTGCGAGCTTGCACAAGTCACCACACACATCCTAAAAATGCATGGGTTACACCTCTGGAAAGAAGACAAAATCCTTAACAAAACATATGAAGGACTCACAGACATAGCATGCACACAATAATCATGGCAAAAATGACAAAAGTCTAAGATGAACTAGCAGATCTGACAATTAACTCACGAAGCCTCCTTCTAACAGCATTTTGGGCACCAAGATGAACTCAAATGAAAATGATGCAATGGTACTAAATGATGTACTCGTGAGGCAAAGATTTTGATATATTATATGCCCAAATCGGAGCTACGGATGCAAAGTTACGGGCGGTCAAAGTAGGCATAAAAACTTAGGGGGAGAGGGAAAAGTCAACCGGCTAGGTTTTTTTGGATCTAGATCTGGGCGACACTGTAGCAGGTACTGTTCATCCGAGCGCGAATTCCGAGGATGGCCGGCCTTGGAGCTCGCCTGACTTGCCGCCGGAGTGGAGAGAAGAGGGGCCGGGCGGCGTGGAAGCCGAGGCGGCGTCGGTGGTCGGCGGCGGGCACCGGGCGGCGGAGGCGGCGACCCGGCGCGGGCGGCGTGGCGGCGAGGCGGCGCCGGCAGCGGGCGCGCGCGGCGGCTCCGGGCTCCTGCGGCGTCCGGCCGCAAGGACGAAGACGGCGGGCGCGGGCGGCTTGCGGGAGAGGAGGCGGCGGAGGGAGTTGGGCCCCGCGGGCCAAACGCGGGCCCCGCGGGCCTAACATGCGGCGAAGTGGTCTCGGCGGCGGCGGCGAATCACGACATGACACGTGGCGGCGGCGGGCTATCCGGACATGTCCGCCTCGCGCGGTTTCGTCCGGCGGCGGCGGGAGAGATGGATCTAGGGTTAGGGGTGGTAGAGACCCGGGGTTTTTGAGGGGGGGTGTATATATAGGCATAAGTGGAGCTAGGAGAGTCCAAATGAGGTGCGGTTTTCGGCCACGCGATCGTGATCGAACGCTCTAGGACATGGAGCAGAGTTTGGTGGGTTTTGGGCCAAATTTGAGGGGTGTTGGGCTGCAACACACACGAGGCCTTTTCGGTCCCTCGGTTAACCGTTGGAGTATCAAACGAAGTCCAAATGATACGAAACTTGACAGGCGGTCTACCGGTAGTAAACCAAGGCCGCATGACAAGTCTCGGTCCAATCCGGAAATGTTTAATCCCCACACACGAAAGAAAGCTAGAAATGACCACCGGAGGAGAACGAAGCGCCGGAATGCAAAACGGACAACGGGAAAATGCTCGAATGCATGAGACGAACACGTATGCAAATGCAATGCACATGATGACATGATATGAGATGCATGAAAATGAAAACAACACACGGAGACAAAGACCCGAACCCGATGAATAAATATAACTTAACGCCGGAAATGGCAAGAGTTGGAGTACAAATTGGGAAAGTTACACCCGGGGTGTTACATGATCGTTCTCTTAGCCGTGTGCAGTGCCCCCTCCACCATAATCCTCGATAATATTGTAGCGGTGCTTAGGCGAAGCCCTGCGACGGTAGAACATCAAGATCGTCACCACGCCGTCATGCTGACGGAACTCTTCCCCGACACTTTGCTGGATCGGAGTCCAGGGATCGTCATCGAGCTGAACGTGTGCTAGAACTCGGAGGTGTCGTAGTTTCGATGCTTGATCGGTCGGGCCGTGAAGACGTACGACTACATCAACCGCGTTGTCATAACGCTTCCGCTGTCAGTCTACGAGGGTACGTAGATCACACTCTCCCCTCTTGTTGTTATGCATCACCATGATCTTGCGTGTGCGTAGAAAATTTTGAAATTACTACGTTCCCCAACACAACTGGACATGAAGGATTTGATAATCCGGCTGTGGCCAGCCGAAGCTATGCCCGGCAGCTACTTCGGACTCGTGAAGCGGCTGGTGAACGCCTGTCCTCGACTGGACATCGTCAAGCGATCGGCCTGCATTGAAGGGGCGTGCATGGCCTTCGCCCGCGTCAAGGTGTGGTGGGCGAAGATGGACGTCGTCAAGCTGACAACCGAGGGGCTGCCAGAGGGCAAGGAGCACCGCACACCCGAGTGGTATTTTGCAGATGTCCTGGAGGGGTCGCGCATTGTAGCGACGCAATGTGCGCAAGCCATTATTTTCGAATGAATACAATCATGTTGTCTTTGCCCTGTATGATGAAACAAAATCGTTATGTAATATGATGTTTAGTTAAAAAAATTCTCCTCATGTCCATCCGTGTTATGTGAAATCTGAGAGTTGGCCAGTCGTCGGCTTCCACTACAACAAAAAATACACTTCCGTGATGATACGTGTTTGTCACAGTAGGTCACGTTTTCTGTCATGCATGTACATCCATGACAATTTTATGACAGAATCAAGATAGTCATACCTGTGCTGTCGTAGAAGTGTTACATGACATTACCAAAATTATCATCACAGAAGTGTCCACTTCCATGATGATAAATCGTGCATCATAGAAGTGCTTTCGTCAAGGGTGACTGACACGTGGCATCCACCGTAACGGAACGCCGTTAAGCTATGGGTCCGGTTTTGGATCCGGTAACCCGTTAACAGCCCGGACCAATGGGGATTTTCCATGTGTAAAATTCTGATTGGCTGACGGAAACACGTGTCAGCTCCGCGTTGGCACAGGTGTCACTCATCCAATGGGCGAGATGCGCCTATGATATGTTGACACGTGGACCGGCCCAAAAGTGGCCCATAAAGATTAAATGGGCCGGCCCAACTAAAGGCCCGCAAGATTTTGCGGACCATAATGGGTCGGCCCAGCTAAAGGCCCATGAGATTTTGCGGACCATAATGGGCTGGCCCAGCTAAAGGCCCACAAGATTTTGCGGGCCATAATGGGTTGGCCTAGGTAAAGGCCCACAAGATTTTTGCGGGCCACAATGGGCCGGCCTAGGTGAAGGCCCACAAGATTTTTGTGGACCATAATGGGTCGGCCCAGCTAAAGGCCCACGAGATTTTGCCGACAGTAATGGGCCGGCCTAGCTGTAGGCCCACAAGATTTTGAGGACCCTAGTAGGCCGGCCCATTAACTGGCTGCCATGTTTTGGGACAAATGCTGACCCATATTTGATTCGGTTCATTAATGGCATGCCACGTTCCGGGCCTAACAATGGCCCATATGAGATCCGGCCCGTTAAATGCCTACCACATTCTGGGCCAAATTACGACCCAAATCAGGTCTGACCCTTTAAGAGGCTTTGGACTAAATTATGGCCCATACCAGATTCGACCCGTCAACTGGACGCTATGCTTTTGGGCCCACTCGCTAAAGGCCCATTTAGTAATTCGGCCTGATATTAGTTTCGGCCTGTTAAGGGCCCGTTTAACATTTCGGCCCTATATTAATTTCGGCATGTTAAAAGCCTGTCATATAGTTGGGCCTAACTACGACCCGGTTTGCATCCGGCCTGCTCGCAGCCGATAATCTGATTGGGCCAAACAAGCACCGAGACAATTTTGGCATGTTAAAAGCCCATGATTTGATTGGCACAACCATGGGCCAGGGTCCATTTCAGGCTGCTACCGGCCCATGAGCTGTTCGGCATGTTTCAGGCCCAACCTACTTCTCAGCCTCCTAAAAGCCCATTGAGTTTTCTTGCGAAAAGAGGGTCGGCGGTTTACTCGGCCTATTAAAGGCCTGAATCTACTAGTGGGTCAGTTTACATTTAGGCCTTCTAACAGACCAAGATGACGGGGCCCATGATGCGGATCATACATCGTGATTGCATGACGGCCCGATTATGTACCGTTATTTTACGGTTTGGCCGGTTTACTGCGAAGATAGGATATATATACAATAAAATAACTGCAACATCGTGAATAAGAAAAAACCTAGACTATACAATAAAGAAATTACGCCATATTGCATGCACTGGGCATCAAAGTTTGCCACTATGATAATAAAGCACAAGCAGACATCAGATTACATACACGGGGCATCAAAGATCGCCACCAGTGCAACTAAACACGCCGACAAAATAATATACAAAACCGACAGCACTTCAATAAAGTTCAAGAAAGGTTAGCCTTGCTGGGGAGCTGCAGCGCAAGAAGCTGAGCAAGCTGATGAGACTGCGCTTGTTTAACACTTATATCCTCCTCACTCTGAAAGATAAACAAGCAGACAGATGACATGTTTTGCACATAAAAGTATCAGTGCTGACAATTCATCACATTTCTTACCGACCAATAAAGTGACATAGTTTAAAATTGTGTTAACACAATATGGTAGTGTTTAGGTCAAGACATGGCAGGAAATGACATTGTGAAGGAGTTGGCAGCTTCACGACACCACTCGATTACAGATCAAGAACTCATAAGTATCAATGGTTAGTGTGCTGTCAATTTATCCCATTTCAGATTGGCAAATAAAGAGACAGATTAAATAATAGTAGAATGATATGACATTGTTCATAGTTAAGACATTGCAGAATATGACATTGTGTTGTAGTGGGTAGGTTCACCACACCACTGGCTTAGGATCAAGAACAGAAGCATACATGCAGTGCAAAAGAAGATAACTTGCTCTGTATAGTTTAATTTACATGGTATGAAGAAGGAACTTGGTTGTACAACTGAAAACTTAAATTGAGAAGGACAAACTTTTGTTTATGAACTACATAATAAACTTTAAACATGCAATTTAATGCAAACACCAAAAATAAACAGTTGTTGCAGTCATGCCTAACCAAATATACACAACAAAGTTTGAAGGCTTGAGAAGGACAAACTTATATTATTGGTGAAGGCAGGCTCTATAAAGTCCTTTTCCATGCTGATGGGGGCAATTCAAGAAGTTTACCATAGAATCTTCTTCATAAGCATTGCCTTTATTCTACATTTTGTTAAGAGTAAATATAGATGTGACAGTATAAGAAAAAATGGAGAATATTTAAGATAAGATGAAGAGTGATGCTACATAACCAAGTAGCTATAAATGTAAGTACCGCGATACACGCAAAAGGTATAGCCAAGAGCAATGCAGATCTAAATTTCTTCAGTACCATCGGTGTTATCCAACCTTATGGTAAGAGTAAATATAGATCTTATGTGTAGAAAATGGAGGGCAAAGGAAAACAAGCTGCAGAGTGATGGTACATGAACAACTACCTATGAATATAAGTACACTGATAAAGGACAGCAGGTACTTACAAGAACAATGCAAAGCTAAAAAAATTCATTGGCATTGGATATATTCTACACTAATGTAACCATTCATACAGATCAGATAATTTGGAGCGAACAATTGGTAAGCAAGCTATCATGCATACCGTTGTCACATAATGAACCAGATATGAATGCAAGTACAGTGATACAGGACAACAGGTACTAACAAGAGCAAAGGAGCGGGCAACATATTTGCGATATCCTATCGTTCTTTTCAAACCGGAATTCTTTTTCGAGCAGATTTCCTGCAAAAAAGATCTGTAAGGCACATGCGGAAAAGTAGAAGTTCAAATTGTCATGTGATATCATAGACAGTACCTCATCCTCAGAACGACAGCTATGCATAATAAGGTTTTTCCATTCAATGTCTTCTAAATTTAGCACATGATACTTCACCAAAAATTCGTTTATAGACTTGCCATCAAAGTGTGATTTCCTCAGGTAACACCAATACTGCTGCAATGCTTCCTTGAAAAGCGCAAGCAAGCTTTGCTCATCATGACTATCTAGATTGACCCTCGCCTACTTACAACAATGTAATGTAAATCATTGATGTGTTTAATTAGCAGAAAATAGGAAAATAATCACCGTGAATAATAGCACTTACATGTAAGTGGGATAGGAAGATGTGAAAATGGTGTTTGTCTTCACTATAATCTTCCCATGGTGGGAATATATGCACGTAGTCCCTAACAACATTGAAAGCATTGTCTTTTAAACTAGGAATAACTGGAATGGGGTTCCAATCTGCAGGAATTGGTCATCTCTGCAGTTGGGATAGGTCTTCGGCCGGTGGACTTAATGTACTTTTTGCTGGAGTGGGATTTTTCTGTGGTACGGCTAGTGCTATGGCAACTGAAATCGGCATACCTTTTGATGGAGTGCAGGTCCTGTGTGGTGCGGCTAGTCGTGTGGCCAGTGAAGTATGGGTACAGTCTGCTGGAGTCGGTCCTATGTGTTGTGTCACTGGTTGTACAGCCAATATAAGTGGGGTGATGTCTGATTTCTCCGGCACAACCATGTTTTTTAAGGACTTTGCTGGTGCTCCTTAAGGTTCGGCAATCACCCTCTTCCTTTTTGATGCCTGATGCACAAGAACAGCATTTGAGTGGAAAAACATGGTATGACGACAGATGGAAAATGTATTGATAATGGATGGGCATGGCATCTCGACATATATGATGAGTAAACTAAGCAGATGGCGGTGCAACAAAGTAGAAGAAATGCAAGACAACATATGCAAGATACGCGAAATCAATAAAACCTTGCCAAATTAGAACATGCACCTTGATGGGTGAACAGGACAGGCCATCTGCCTTTGACTCCTCGAGGTTAGAATAGTCATTAGGATCATATTCTGAACAAGAATCGACAGGTGGGGAGCGTATGAGTTTCATTGCATCCAGAATGGCACTCAATGCCTTGGTGCCAATTTTGTAAGTCATTGCGGTGTTTAGCTTCAAGAGTGGACTGCTGCTAGTGCGACACAAAGCAGCTACACAGATCATAGTGTAGATATAACGGGGAAACCGTAAGCATCAGAGTAAAATCAGCAAAGTGGAACTTGCTGGAATATATGTGCTAGTATTGCCGGTACAGCTAGAAAGGCTTTGGATACCAGCTCTCTTCAACTGAAGGTGTGGTACTATTAATATCAGTGTAACTCTCAAAGGCGACACAGCTCCCCGCATTTCCTTGCTATTCTTATAGGATTCAAGTGGGCAGGCCACTACAAATCCTATTCCCATGTTTACAAAATCCTACGAATCAAAGAGGCCCGAAGAGTTCAAAGTGTCCATACCAACCGACCGTATAGACCTCTACACTGCAAATGTCCCTGCTCATCTTCACTACAAGGAACATACCATACTACTATCATACTCCCTCCGTTCCAAAATATAAGTCTTGGTAGAGATTTACACTATGGATCACATACAGATGTATCCAGATACATTTTAGAGTGTAGATTCACTCATTTTGCTCCATATGTAGTCCATGGTGGAATCTATACGAAGACTTGTATTTAGGAATGGAGAGAGTACTTATTAAAGAAGAACGGAAGAGGAACATGCTAAAGAAGAGCAAGCAGATTTTGGATAATAAAATGTCCGTTGCGCAGTGCCCACACATGATGAACCAGAGCGCATTAAGAAAGCAACTCCCTGCTGTCTCTCTATATGTGGTCCACGTGCTTTTTTGAAAGTAAAGTAGGAACATTAGCTGACCAATTAAATGTTATCTGTTTTAGTAATATCAGCATCATATCAGATTCGTACTTGAGCAACAAGTTTGGAATTATGAGTGGCACGTTGTTTAGCTTGATGGATTCAGGAGCAGTGCTAAGCAGGTACGATGATGGTACTGAATATAAAGGCATGTCTGCATGCAAATCGCGTGACTTTTGTCATTTGGGTCAGTCGACCATTTCAGGCGGTTGGATGAAGATCCTACGTCTCCTAACCCTTCTTCCTCCTCGTCTTTGATTCTTCCCATACAGAACACCGCACGGGCCGCCCGCCCCCACCGCCTATGTTCCTCCGCCACCCCCACCCCCACCCCCACCCGTGTCGAGTTTTCTTCATTCGGCGAGGCCCCACCACCGCCCCCACAACCAAAGTCCCCACCCAAGCCCCTTCGTTCGCACCGGCGAGCTCTGAAAAATCGACTGACCCAATTTTGAATTTTACTCTACTGTGATTTAACTAGTGTGGAATATAAAAGGGGAAAACCATAAGCATTGGGAGTATAGTGTTGAGCATGCCATGGCGGATCTAAAGGTGCAAACTGGACAAAGGCAAATTCGCAACCAATGTTTGCTTTCAACTAGCAAGTAAGTGATGGACAAGAAATCAGAGTAAAGCAGTGTCGATCTATTTTCTTGCTGCGATAAATAAGTTGAGTAGATACGGAAGAGTACCGCCTCTGGTGCGGCGCCGTGTATGCATCTGCTGAGAATTTGAGGGTGCTGCGGTAGCGATGGCTGTCGGCGGCATGGAAGCAGATCTAGGAGGGTAGACGGTGGCGGTGGGGCGCGATGGACGAGACGGTCTTAGGAGCGGCGCCGGCAAGGTGGACGACGGCGGGGATGAAGTGAGAGGATGGGATGCAAGGATCCCGGTCCGAAGCCTTGGATGAGAGAGGTCGGTCTCTTGTAATGGACGACGGCGTCGGGGTATCAGCTCCGGCATGGTGGAGGAGGACGGCGGTGGATGGTGTGGCGGACGGAGGAGGCTGGGGTGGAGATGGTGTTTTGGCGCCCACGAAGTACGAATGGGGAAATGGAGATGGAGAGGAAGGGGGAACCATGTCTTCAGGGCGCTCTTGCCTCAAATGTGAGAAAATTTACAAACTTAGCCCCCGTTTCAAATTTCCTACATCACAGCAATATTAGTCGGTTGGGGATAGGACGGTAATCTCGCATACACTGAATATTTGCCGACGAGAGTTTGTTTTTGGCGCCCACCATGTATGAATCGGGGAGGGAGTCGATTTTGGCTGAGGACACACTGTGTTTTGGCGCCCACCGAGTATGAATCCGGGTGAGAGGCGGTTATGTCACGTTTGAGTGAAATTACAAACCTACCCCTATCGAAACCTATAGAAATAGAGTAGATAGGCTTTGCATGGCAGGGATAGGCAGTAGTAATTTCCATCTCGCAGATTTTGGTTTCGGACGATTACTGCGACTTTCCCCGCTTCGTTCAAATTTTGCAGAGTGCACGTTTACCATGCCAACTCAATTCGAATCCTGTTTGTATTCTATTTTTTTGGGCAGGGTCCATTTTCGATTGGAATAAAATTCTATATACATCTTTTTATATATATACTTTCAAAAACACAACAAAGAATTCTGCTCCTTTATATGTATAATATGATTTACAAATACAATGATCTCAAAATCATAAGGTTGAATTCAAAAATTTAAACCAAATTATGTTCTACTAAAATGTATGGATCGGTAATATCTACATATTAAATAACATACATGCACGTCAATTCATATGAGTATGCATGTTTGATAGATCAATTTTGGTTCGAGTATGGATTACGTGTATCATCATCTCGAGTTGAAATATTTGAATCCCTTTTATGTTCACTCCTTTCACACCCATGTCTCTCGCATGCATGCTCCTTCATGTAGCTATCACTCTCTTTTCTCCAGCTCACCCACACGCTCACTTAATGTTTCTCCTATCCTCGCAAACATGGTCTCTTGGCGTCTCCCTTGAGAAGTGTCACACTCTCCCTATGATTATACATTACACGGTTTTCATTATCTCTCACGTCTCTACCGTTCTCTCGTATCACTAGGTACCTAAGCTTTCTTTTTCACCGCTAGACACACAGTCTCCACTCGTCTTTCACTTTGTCTTTCTCTCTATGGGATTCTCTCACACACCCTATATGTCTCTAGATATGAATCATACCACTAAAATTACTCTCTCTCTCCTGTAGACACAACATTTGTTGCGGTCTCCTTTTCGTCTCCATCCCAGACTGACATTATTCATTTGTTTACCGATCTGACAAACTCCCCCCTCTCTCTCACACACACACAACTCCTGCTTCCACTCCCCTTCCCGACTACCGTCTCTCTCTCACACACACAAAAAAAACTCTCGCTTTCGCACCCCGACTCGTATTTCTCTCACAAACATTTATCGACTAGCCTCTAGATAGGTTTATACACCCGCACACTCGTGCTTCCACTATCGCACACATGTCTCTCTCCCGCTCCTTGTATCTATGTAGATTTTTCTTCCCTTCTTGAGAGACGCCCTCTCGATCATGCACACACACACTATCGCCTCATTTTAAGCTGATACCTCTCGCACACAAACTCTTTGTGTCTTTGTCACACATGCACTCCGTCCTCCTCCTCTCTCCCTCTCTCTCACACACACATGGGCTTTTGCAACAACTAGCAAGATGCCCATGCGTTGCACGGAACATGAAGATGCATTTGTATGAGTAATTTATATTGTGGGAGAAAAGGACGAATAAGGGAAGGCCTTGTTTGCAAGTGTGGAGAGGGGTGTGGGTATCTTTTTGCAAAATTGCCATAGTTTCCTTCCTATCCGTCAGATATAGATCGGACGGCCTATATTGCAGGATGGCGGGCACACGATCATCATCGACTATGCTTTTTATAAGAGTAGGGATAAAAAAACAAAGTTGGTGATGATGGTTGGCCTACCATCCTGCAATATAGGCCATCCGATTTATGTCTGATGGATAGGAACGAAACTATGGCAATTTACCAGCACTCCTCTCCACATTTGCAGATAAGGCCTTCCCTTGTTTATCTATTTCTACCACAAGATCTTGATGTTCCGTGCAACGCACAGGCATCTTGCTAGTAAGAGTAGAAATTAGACATATACCACTTCTCGAATCTTGAAACCAACAACATTCCTCCCTTATCTCATCAAAACTACCAAAGGAATATATTTTGAGTGAAACATAACATTTTTTTAGTGATATACGTATTTCAAAACTAGACTTTTTTCTATCAAATCGGTGAATATGTATTAATCTACTCTGATCGTGTGGCAACGCATTGGCACATTGCTAGTAGTTATTATAATTTTTTGGACACTAGACAAACGGTGGAGTACATATACAAAGAGAAGAGGCGCACACATGCAGTCGGTCTCTCGTTGTCTCGCACACATGAGTGTTACGTAAAGGCAACGTTAACAAATAAACCCTAAAACCCTAGGTGCACGATTGGTGCATTCGCGAGTACCGGGTACGTGGTGGAGCGCACCTTTGTAGGAATAGTCAGCTCGCGTGATAATTTGATCCGTAGGAGTTGATGGTCGGGACCACAGGTGAACGACTTGGAGGCGGTGGCTCACCAGTTGCCACAGATCGAGTAGCCACGTTTAAAATATCATTTTTTAGTGGGTTTAAGAGTTATGATTTTCAATGGCGCGTTATAAGTACTAAGTAGTTTTTAGAACGATTGGTCTGGAGCAAAAATGGAATTCATAGTACTACGTACCTCCTTGGCGTATGGTTTTATGGGTTTATGTTGCAAGATGTTGAACCTGGTAGTTCTAGGGCAAATAGTATGGTTTAGATTTAGATGTTGGTTTTTAGTAATGAAAATCGGAAGGGGGAAACCCTTCTTTGATTAAAAAAACTACTACCTCCGTTCTGGTTTACTAGTCCCCATCTTATTTTGGGTCAAAGTTTGTCCACGAATTTTACTTGTAAAATGTGAATGGAAACAAGATTTTGTTATACGCAAACAAAAAAGGACTGGAGGGAGTGATTGCTCTGACACGGACACGACCTCTCATAGCGTAGGCATTGAACCGGCGCGCCGGCCAAGAGGGCCCCACTCGCTGCAGGCCCGCTGAACACGCCTCCTCACCGCATGCAACCGGCTTCAGACTGCCCCACATGCCTTCATTGAATCCGCGCGTGTGCCAGCAACACGTCCTTCCGCGAGCCGGACGGCATTTTTGAACACAAAATGACCAAAATATAATTAATTACGCATGGTCTTGACTTGTTGTGCTCACACTGGTAGCAGGAACTAGAGGTTTTTCTTTATTCATAGCTATCCTCAATTATTTTTGGCTTTGAAGTGAATCATGGTTGTGGACATTATGTATGAATGTGGAGATATCTGTGAACATGAGTTTGATGTGGAAGTTGAACTTGGAATGTCGGGCTTGCGCGTGAACTATACCATGTCCAATGCTTCATCTGTTATTGTTTGGAAAGTAATTGTTGTTATTACATGACCCGGAATTTTTTTTGTGCCAGATCAGTAGGTGCATGGACATCACAACAGGCATGCTGACTGGATAAACATTTGAACCTAGCTACTATGAAGGAAATTTTGTATTGACAACAGTTTTAGATAGCAGGAGATGCCTAGCCTGCTCTGCCTCACAAAAAAATGTGTTTACCAATGCATGCATGAACACTAGTTACTCTAACCCCCCTCTCTTCTTTTATTCTTTGCCACATCAGCATGTTTGCTATTCCCGTGTGCATGACACCAGCTAAGATACCACCATTATGGCCAGCCTTAATCATCGCATGCAATAATTTAGTGCACCTTGGAATATGAACATGTGTGGGCAGTGTATGTTTTTAATGACTTGAGACTATACCTAGCCCGGCATGCAAGATGAGACTTATTATGCACTGTTCCCCATACCTACAAGAAGCCCGTTCGTCTCCAAATCTTTTCCTCTCCATGTGTGGAAACAATATGCTTGCCAGACTCTCCTTCTCCCTCCGGCGGTCCCACCACTCCACCCCATGTGTAAAAAATCCGCATGCATGACTCTCCTCCCCCCGCGCTCGTCCAATCCGTTGTGACCAGCAATATTTCCACCCCTTCCCTCCCTTGTAATTTACTCCAACAAATATGCCCACGTACTACATCCTTTCCGGTTTATAGGGCTCAATTCAAAAATCTCACCAACAAAGGTAGATGACGAGTGGTAGAATAGTTTTCATGGTTTGTAAAAGCACTCAATTAATGCGCTCGTTTTTCTCAAAGAATTTTGTTTACCAATGCATTAATTGAAATGCATGCATGCATGAAGTACATGCATTGGCCAAGTTTCTCATAATCCTCGCATGCAATGAATAAATGCACCTTGAAATCTGAGCATGTGATGGGAGTAGCTGTTATGTTAATCATGCAACATATCTTCCGGGACGCTGCTTCAGTTACTTAACTGCAGGTGCATTGGGTCACTGACATATGGTCCCAATAGGGGTCTGGCCCACATGTCAGTGACGCAACTGGACCTGTGTTAAGTCCGTGCAGCTCAGTCCATATCTTACGTAGGTGTGCCATTGCTCGCTATAAATACTGCGCCTCCCATGACATTGCTATCTCCTCCCCCTCAAGTCCACGTTCATCGCTATCTCCTCCCCCTCCCTCTCACGTCGACCACCATGGCATCACCCCTCCCAAGCCCTAGGCGCCCCTCGCTGCACCGCGCGGACAGTCACGCATCGTCGTTCCGTTCCTCGCCGCCACTAGTCGAGGAGGACACGTCGGCGTTCAGCTCCTCGCTGTGACGCGTCGAGGTGGACGCGTCGCCTTTCCATTCCTCGCTGCCACTAGTCGAGGAGGACGCGTCGGCGTTCCGCTCCTCGCCGCGAAGCATCGAGGTGGACGCGTCGGTGTTCCCAATCTCGCCAGCACGCGCATCGAAGGACGCGTCGGCTCCCCGCTATTAGGAGAATGCCGCGCCGCCCGCTGATACGTCTCCAACGTATCTATAATTTTTGATTGCTCCATGCTATATTATCTACTGTTTTGGACTATATTGGGCTTTATTTTCCACTTTTATATTATTTTTGGGACTAACCTATTAACCGGAGGCCCAGCCCAGAATTGCTGTTTTTTTTGCCTATTTCAGTGTTTCGAAGAAACGGAATAACAAATGGAGTCCAAACGGAATAAAACCTTCGGGAACGTGATTTTCTCACCGAACATGATCTAGAAGACTTGGACCCTACTCCAAGGAGTCAAGGAGGCGGTCACGAGGGTGGGGGGCGCCCCCCCCTAAGGCGCGCCCCCTGCCTCGTGGGCCCCTCGATGATCCACCGACGTACTCCTTCCTCCTATATATACCTACGTACCCCCAAACGATCAGATAAGGAGCCAAAACTTAATTCCACCGCCGTAACTTTCTGTATCCACGAGATCCCATCTTGGGGCCTGTTCCGGAGCTCCGCCGGAGAGGGCCGTCATCACGGAGGGCTTCTACATCATCATAGCCTCTCCGATGAAGTGTGAGTAGTTTACCTCAGACCTTCGGGTCCATAGTTAGTAGCTAGATGGCTTCTTCTCTCTTTTTGGATCTCAATACAAAGTTCTCCCCCTCTCTTGTGGAGATCTATTCGATGTAATCTTCTTTCTGCGGTGTGTTTGTTGAGACCGATGAATTGTGGGTTTATGATCAAGTCTATCTATGAATAATATTTGAATCTTTTCTGAATTCTTTTATGTATGATTGGTTATCTTTGCAAGTCTCTTCGAATTATCCGTTCGGTTTAGCCAACTAGATTGGTAGTTCTTGCCATGGGAGAAGTGCTTAGCTTTGGGTTCGATCTTGCGGTGTCCTTTCCCAGTGACAGAAGTTGTATCATTGCCATCGAGGATAACAAGATGGGGTTTATTTCATATTGCATGAATTTATCTCTCTACATCATGTCATCTTGCTTAAGGCATTACTCTGTTTTTAACTTAATACTCTAGATGCATGCTGGATAGCGGTCGATGAGTGGAGTAATAGTAGTAGATGCAGAATTGTTTCGGTCTACTTGTCACGGACGTGATGCCTATATACATGATCATGCCTAGATATTCTCATAACTATGCTCAATTCTATCAATTGCTCAACATTAATTTGTTCACCCACCATAGAATACTTATGCTCTTGAGAGAAGCCACTAGTGAAACCTATGGCCCCCGGGTCTATTCTCATCATATCAATCTCCATCACTTTAATATTGCTTTGCTTTTTTACTTTGCCTTTACTTTTTACTTTGCATCTTTATACTAAAAATACCAAAAATATTATATCTATTAGATCTCACTCTCGTAAGTGGCCGTGAAGGGATTGACAACCCCTAATCGCGTTGGTTGCGAGTAGCTATCTTTTTTGTGTAGGTACGAGGGACTTGAGCGTGGCCTCCTACTGGATTGATACCTTGGTTCTCAAAAACTGAGGGAAATACTTACGCTACTCTGTTGCATCATCCCTTCCTCTTCGGGGAAAACCAACGCAAGCTCAAGACGTAGCAAGAAGGATTTCTGGCGCCGTTGCCGCGGAGTCTACGCAAAAAGTCAACATATCAAGTACCCATCACAATCCCTATCTCTCGCATTGCATTATTTGCCATTTGCCTCTCATTTTCCACTCCCCCACTTCACCCTTGACGTTTTATTCGCCCTCTCTCTCTCTATCCTCCCTCTCTATTTGCCTCTTTTTCCCGTTTGCTCGTGTCTACTCGTGTGCTAGTTTGCTTGTTTGTCGCGATGGCTCAAGATAATACTAAATTGTGTGACTTCACCAATACCAACAACAATGATTTTATTAGCACTCCGATTGCTCCTCTTACCGATGCTGAATCTTGTGAAATTAATACTGCTTTGTTGAATCTTGTTATGAAAGATCAATTCGCCGGCCTTCCTAGTGAAGATGCCGCTACTCATCTGAATAGCTTCGTTGATTTATGTGATATGCAAAAGAAAAAAGATGTCGATAATGATGTCGTTAAATTGAAGCTATTTTCTTTTTCACTTAGAGATCGTGCTAAAGCTTGGTTTTCGTCTTTGCCTAAGAATAGTATTGATTCTTGGAACAAGTGCAAAGATGCTTTTATCTCTAAGTATTTCCCTCCCGCTAAGATCATTTCTCTTAGAAACGATTATGAATTTTGAGCAACTTGATCATGAACATGTTGCACAAGCTTGGGAGAGAATGAAATTAATGATACGTAATTGCCCTACTCATGGTTTGAATTTGTGGATGATTATACAAAAAATTTATGCCGGATTGAATTTTGCTTCTAGAAATCTTTTAGATTCGGCCGCGGGAGGCACTTTTATGGAAATCACTTTAGGAGATGCTACTAAACTCCTAGATAATATTATGGTTAATTATTCTCAATGGCACATGGAAAGATCCTCTAATAAAAAAGTGCATGCGATAGAAGAAATCAATGTTTTGAGTGGAAAGATGGATGAACTTATGAAATTATTTGATACTAAGAGTGTTTCTTCTGATCCTAATGATATGCCTTTGTCTACTTTGATTGAGGATAACAATGAATCTATGGATGTGAATTTTGTTGGTAGGAATAATTTTGGTAACAACGCTTATAGAGGGAATTTTAATCCTAGGCCATATCCAAGTAATCCTTCTAATAATTATGGGAATTCCTACAACAACTCTTATGGAAATTATAATAAGATTCCCTCTGAATTTGAGAATAGTGTTAAAGAGTTTATGAATTCACAAAAGAATTTTAATGCTTTGCTTGAAGAGAAATTGCTTAAAGTTGATGATTTGGCTAGAAATGTTGATAGAATTTCTCTAGAGATTTATTCTTTAAAGCTTAGATCTATTCTTCCTAAGCATGATATCAATGAGTCTCTCAAAGCCATGAGAATTTCCATTGATGAGTGCAAGGAAAGAACCGCTAGGATGCGTGCTTCCAACGATGCCTTTATTAAAGCGTGTTTTTCCAATTCCTATGAAAATCAAGATGAAGATCTAAAAGTTATTGATGTGTCACCTATTAAATCCTTGTTTTGCAATATAATTCTTGATGAAATTGAATATGATCTTCCTATACCTAGAAGGCGTTCTAAAAATTCGGAGTATTTAGATCTCTATGATGAAATTGATGAAAGTGGGATTAAAAGAAATAAAAATCTAGATGTTGCTAAACCCGCTATATTGGATTTCAAGGAATTTAATTATGAAAGTTTCTCTTTAATTGATTGTATTTCCTTGTTGCAATCCGTGCTATATTCTCCACATGCTTATAGTCAACATAAAGCCTTCACCGAATATATTGTTGATGCCTTGATGCAATCTTATGAAGAAAAACTTGAGTTGAAAGTTTCTATCCCTAGAAAACTCTATGATGAGTGGGAACCAACTATTAAAATTAAAATTAAAGATCATGAGTTTTATGCTTTGTGTGATTTGGGTGCTAGTGTCTCTACTATTCCCAAGACTTTGTGTGATTTGCTAGATTTCCGTAATTTTAATGATTGCTCTCTAAACTTGCATCTTGCGGATTCCACTATTAAGAAACCTATGGGAAGGATTAATGATGTTCTTATTGTTGCAAATAGAAATTATGTGCCTGTAGATTTCATTGTTCTTGATATAGATTGCAATCCTTCTTGCCCTATTATTCTTGGTAGACCTTTCCTTAGAACGGTTGGTGCGATTATTGATATGAAGGAAGGGAATATTAGATTTCAATTTCCATTAAAAAAGGGCATGGAACAATTTACTAGAAAGAAAATAAAATTTCCATATGAAACTATCATGAGAGCCACTTATGGATTGCCTACCAAAGATGGCAATACCTAGATCTATCCTCGCTTGTATGCCTAGCTAGGGGCGTTAAACGATAGCGCTTGTTGGGAGGAAACCCAATTTTATTTTTATTCCTTGCTTTTTGCTCCTGCTTAGTAATAAATACATTATTTAGCCTCTGTTTTGGTTGTGTGTTTTTGTGTTTAATTAGTGTTTGTGCCAAGTAGAACCGTTGGGAAGACTTGGGGAAAGTCTTGTTGAACTTGCTGTAAAAAACAGAAACTTTAGCGCTCACGAGAACTGCTGTCATTTTTATATGAAGAGTGATATTTAGTTAATTCTTTTTGCAGATGATTAATAGATGAATTCCTCACGTCCAGAAATTTATTTTATAATTTTTGGGGTTCCAGATCTTGCGCTAGATACAGATTACTACAGACTGTTTAGCCTCTGTTTTTGACAGATTCTGTTTTCCGTGTGTTGTTTGCTTATTTTGATGAATCTATGCTTAGTAAAATAGTTTATAATCCATAGAGAAGTTGGAATACAGTAGGTTTAACACAAATATAAATAAATAATGAGTTCATTACAGTACCTTGAAGTGGTCTTTTGTTTTCTTTCGCTAACGGAGCTCATGAGTTTTCTACTTTAAGTTTTGTGTTGTGAAGTTTTCAAGTTTTGGGTGAATTCTTGTGATGGATTATGGAACAAGGAGTGGCAAGATCCTAAGATTGGGGATGCCCATGGCACCCCAAGATAATCCAAGGACGCCAAGAAGTCAAAGCTTGGGGATGCCCCGGAAGGCATCCCCTCTTTCGTCCACTTCCATCGGTAATTTACTTGGAGCTATATTTTTATTCACCAACATGATATGTGTTTTGCTTGGAGCGTCTTGTATTATTTTTGTCTTCGTGTCTAAGTATGCTACAATCATCCTTGCTGTACACACCTTTTGAGAGAGCCATACATGAATTAAAATTTGATAGAATACTCTATGCGCTTCACTTATATCTTTTGAGCGTTATAATTTTGCTTTATGTGCTTCACTTATATCTTTTGAGCTAAGTAGTTTTGCTCTATGTGCTTCACTTATATCTTTTGAGCGTTATAATTTTGCTCTATGTGCTTCACTTAGATCTTTTAGAGCATGGTGGTGGATTTGTTTTAAAGAAACTATTGATCTCTCATGCTTCACTTAAATTATTTTGAGAGTCTCTTAATAGCATGGTAATTTGCTTGATAATAATATGGTTGGTATTCAAGATTTGTGAAACTTTCTTTTGAGTGTGTTGAATACTAAGAAAATATTGAAGCATGATAATTGTTTTGAGATATAGAGGTGATAATATTAAAGTCATGCTAGTTGAGTAGTTTTGAATTTAAAGAATACTTGTGTTAAAGTTTGTGATTCCCGTAGCATGCACGTATGGTGAACCATTATGTAATGAAGTCGGAGCATGATTTATTTATTGATTGTCTTCCTCATGAGTGGCGGTCGGGGACGAGCGATGGTCTTTTCCTACCAATCTATCCCCCTAGGAGCATGTGCGTAATACTTTGCTTTGATAACTTCTAGATTTTTGCAATAAGTATATGAGTTATTTATGACTAATGTTGAGTCCATGGATCATACGCACTCTCACCCTTCCACCTTTGCTAGCCTCTCTAATACCGCGCACCTTTCACCGGTATCATACACCTACCATATACCTTCCTCAAAACATCCACCATACCTACCTATTATGGCATTTCCATAGCCATTCTGAGATATATTGCCATGCAACTTTCCACCATCTAGTTCATCATGACACATTCATCATTGTCATATTGCTTAGCATGATTGAAGGAAATATGCCCCAGAGGCAATAATAATGTTATTATTTTATTTCCTTATATCATGATAAATGTTTATTATTCATGCTAGAATTGTATTATCCGGAAACATAATACTTCTGTGAATACATAGACAAACTAAACGTCACTAGTATGCCTCTACTTGACTAGCTCGTTAATCAAAGATGGTTATGTTTCCTAACCATAGACATGTGTTGTCATTTGATTAACAGGATCACATTATTAGGAGAATGATGTGATTGACATGACCCATTCCATTAGCTTAGCACCCGATCGTTTAGTATGTTGCTATTGCTTTCTTCATGACTTATACATGTTCCTATGACTATGAGATTATGCAACTCCCGTTTGCCGTAGGAACACTTTGTCTGCTACCAAACGTCACAACGTAACTGGGTGATTATAAAGGAGCTCTACAGGTGTCTCCAAAGGTAAATGTTGGGTTGGCGTATTTCGAGATTAGGGTTTGTCACTCCGATTGTCGGAGAGGTATCTCTGGGCCCTCTCGGTAATGCACATCACATAAGCCTTGCAAGCATTGCAACTAATGAGTTAGTTGCGAGATGATGTATTACAAAATGAGTAAAGAGACTTGCCGGTAACGAGATTGAACTAGGTATTGAGATACCGATGATCGAATCTCGGGCAAGTAACATACCGATGACAAAGGGAACAAACGTATGTTGTTATGCGGTCTGACCGATAAAGATCTTCGTAGAATATGTAGGAGCCAATGTGAGCATCCAGGTTCCGCTATTGGTTATTGACCGGAGACATGTCTCGGTCATGTCTACATTGTTCTCGAACCCGTAGGGTCCGCACGCTTAAGGTTTCGATGACAGTTATATGAGTTTATAAGTTTTTGATGTACCGAAGTTAGTTCGGAGTCCCGGATGTGATCACGGACATGACGAGGAGTCTCAAAATGGTCGAGACATAAAGATTGATATATTGGACGGCTATATTCGGACACCGGAAGTGTTCCGGGTGATTTCGGAGAAAATCGGAGAGCCAGAGGGTTACCGGAACCCCCCGGGAGAAGTAATGGGCCATATGGGCCTTAGTGGAGAGAGAGGGGCAGCCAGGGTGGGCCGCGCGCCTCCTCCCCCTGGTCCTCATTGGACTAGTAGAGGGGGGAGGCGCCCCCCCTTTCCTTCTCCCTCCCCACTTCCTTTCCCCTCCTAGTAGGAGTCCTACTCCTACTAGGAGGAGGACTCCTCCTTGGCGCGCCTATAGGGCCGGCCGGCCTCCTCCCCTTGCTCCTTTATATACGGGGGAAGGGGGCACCCCTAGACACACAAGTTGATCCATGTGATCGTTTTCTTAGCCGTGTGCGGTGCCCCCTTCCACCATAATCCTCGATAATATTGTAGTGGTGCTTAGGCGAAGCCCTGCGATAGTTGAACATCAAGATCATCACCACGCTGTCGTGCTGACGGAACTCTTCCCCGACACTTTGCTGGATCGGAGTCCGGGGACCGTCATCGAGCTGAACGTGTGCTAGAACTCGGAGGTGCCGTACGTTCGGTGCTTGGATCGGTTGGATCTGGAAGTTGCCGCTCTATGAGGGTACGTAGACAACACTCTCCCCTCTCGTTGCTATGCATCACCATGATCTTGTGTGTGCATAGGAATTTTTTTGAAATTACTACGTTCCCCAACAGTGGCATCCGAGCCTAGGTTTTATGTGTTGATGTTATATGCACGAGTAGAACACAAGTGAGTTGTGGGCAATATAAGTCATACTGCTTACCAGCATGTCATACTTTGGTTCGGCGGTATTGTTGGACGAAGCGGCCCGGACCGACATTACGCGTACGCTTACGCGAGACCGGTTCTCCCGACGTGCTTTGCACAACGGTGGCTAGCGGGTGTCAGTTTCTCCAACTTTAGTTGAACCGAGTGTGGCTATGCCCGGTCCTTGCGAAGGTTAAAACAGCACCAACTTGACAAACTATCGTTGTGGTTTTGATGCGTAGGTAAGATTGGTTCTTGCTTAAAAGCCCGTAGCAGCCACGTAAAACTTGCAACAACAAAGTAGAGGACGGCTAGCTTGTTTTTGTAGGGCATGTTGTCATGTGATATGGTCAAGACATGATGCTAAATTTTTATTGTATGAGATGATCATGTTTTGTAACCAAGTTATCGGCAACTGGCAGGAGCCATATGGTTGTCGCTTTATTGTATGCAATGCAATTGCGTTGTAATGCTTTACTTTATCACTAAGCGGTAGCGATAGTCGTGGAAGCATAAGATTGGCCAGACGACAACGATGCTACGATGATGATCAAGGTGTCGCGCCGGTGACGATGGTGATCACGACGGTGCTTCGAAGATGGAGATCATATGCACAAGATGATGATGGCCATATCATATCACTTATATTGATTGCATGTGATGTTTATCTTTTATGCATCTTATCTTGCTTTGTTTGACGGTAGCATTTTAAGATGATCTCTCACTAATTATCAAGAAGTGTTATCCCTGAGTATGCACCATTGCGAAAGTTCTTCGTGCTGAGACACCACGTGATGATCGGGTATGATAGGCTCTACGTTCAAATACAACGGGTGCAAAACAGTTGCACACGCGGAATACTCAGGTTATAGTTGACGAGCCAAGCATATACAGATATGGCCTCGGAACACGGAGACCGAAAGGTCGAGCGTGAATCATATAGTAGATATGATCAACATAGTGATGTTCACCAATGAAACTACTCCATCTCACGTGATGATCGGACATGGTTTAGTTGATTTGGATCACGTAATCACTTAGAGGATTAGAGGGATGTCTATCTAAGTGGGAGTTCTTTAGTAATATGATTAATTGAACCTAAATTTATCATGAACTTAGTACCTGATAGTATCTTGCTTGTTTATGTTTGATTGTAGATAGATGGCCCGTGTTGTTGTTCCGTTGAATTTTAATGCGTTCCTTGAGAAAGCAAAGTTGAAAGATGATGGTAGCAATTACACGGACTGGGTTTGTAACTTGAGGATTATCCTCATTGCTGCACAGAAGAATTACGTCCTGGAAGCACCGCTGGGTGCCAGGCCTGCTGCTGGAGCAACACCAGATGTTATGAACGTCTGGCAGAGCAAAGCTGATGACTACTCGATAGTTCAGTGTGCCATGCTTTACGGCTTAGAATCGGGACTTCAACGACGTTTTGAACGTCATCGAGCATATGAGATGTTCCAGGAGTTGAACTTAATATTTCAAGCAAATGCCCGGATTGAGAGATATGAAGTCTCCAATAAGTTCTATAGCTGCAAGATGGAGGAGAATAGTTCTGTCAGTGAGCATATACTCAAAATGTCTGGGTATAATAATCACCTGATTCAATTGGGAGTCAATCTTCCAGATGATTGCGTCATTGACAGAATTCTCCAATCACTGCCACCAAGCTACAAGAGCTTCAGGATGAACTATAATATGCAAGGGATGAATAAGACTATTCCCGAGCTCTTCGCAATGCTGAAAGCTGCGGAGGTAGAAATCAAGAAGGAGCATCAAGTGTTGATGGTCAACAAGACCACTAGTTTCAAGAAAAAGGGCAAAGGAAAGAAGAAGGGTAACTTCAAAAAGAACAGCAAGCAAGTTGCTACTCAAGAGAAGAAACCCAAACCTGGACCTAAGCCTGAAACTGAGTGCTTCTACTGCAAGCAAACTGGTCACTGGAAGCGGAACTGCCCCAAGTATTTGGCGGATAAGAAGGATGGCAAGGTGAACAAGGGTATATGTGATATACATGTTATTGATGTGTACCTTACTAATGCTCGCAGTAGCACCTGGGTATTTGATACTGGTTCTGTTGCTAACATTTGCAACTCGAAACAGGGACTACGGATTAAGCGAAGATTGGCTAAGGTCAAGGTGACGATGCGCGTGGGAAATGGTTCCAAAATCGATGTGATCGCGGTCGGCATGCTACCTCTACATCTACCTTCGGGATTAGTATTAGACCTAAATAATTGTTATTTGGTGCCAGCGTTAAGCATGAACATTATATCTAGATCTTGTTTAATGCGAGACGGTTATTCATTTAAATCAGAGAATAATGGTTGTTCTATTTATATGAGTAATATCTTTTATGGTCATGCACCCTTAAAGAGTGGTCTATTCTTATTAAATCTCGATAGTAGTGACACACATATTCATAGTGTTGAAGCCAAAAGATGCAGAGTTGATAATGATAGTGCAACTTATTTGTGGCACTGCCGTTTGGGTCATATCGGTGTAAAGCGCATGAAGAAACTCCATACTGATGGACTTTTGGAACCACTTGATTATGAATCGCTTGGTACTTGCGAACCGTGCCTTATGGGTAAGATGACAAAAACACCGTTCTCCGGTACTATGGAGAGAGCAACAGATTTGTTGGAAATCATACATACAGATGTATGTGGTCCGATGAATGTTGAGGCTCGTGGCGGATATCGTTATTTTCTCACCTTCATAGATTACTTAAGCAGATATGGTTATATCTACCTAATGAAACATAAGTCTGAAACATTTGAAAAGTTCAAAGAATTTCAGAGTGAAGATGAAAATCATCGCAACAAGAAAATAAAATTCCTACGATCTGATCGTGGAGGAGAATATTTGAGTTACGAGTTTGGTGTACATTTGAAACAATGCGGAATAGTTTCGCAACTCACGCCACCTGGAACACTACAGCGTAATGGTGTGTCCGAACGTCGTAATCGTACTTTACTTGATATAGTGCGATCTATGATGTCTCTTACTGATTTACCGCTATCCTTTTGGGGTTATGCTCTAGAGACGGCCGCATTCACGTTAAATAGGGCACCATCAAAATCCATTGAGACGACACCTTATGAACTGTGGTTTGGCAAGAAACCAAAGTTGTCGTTTCTGAAAGTTTGGGGTTGCGATGCTTATGTGAAAAAGCTTCAACCTGATAAGCTCGAACCCAAATCGGAGAAATGTGTCTTCATAGGATATCCAAAGGAAACTATTGGATACACCTTCTATCACAGATCCGAAGGCAAGACTTTTGTTGCTAAATTCGGAAACTTTCTAGAGAAGGAGTTCCTCTCGAAAGAAGTGAGTGGGAGGAAAGTAGAACTTGATGAGGTAACTGTACCTGCTCCCTTATTGGAAAGTAGTACATCATAGAAACCAGTTTCTGTGACACCTACACCAATTAGTGAGGAAGCTAATGATGATGATCATGAAACTTCAGAACAAGATACTACTGAACCTCGTAGATCAACCAGAGTAAGATTCGCACCAGAGTGGTACGGTAATCCTGTTCTGGAAGTCATGCTACTAGATCATGATGAACCTACGAACTATGGAGAAGCGATGGTGAGCCCAGATTCCGCAAAATGGCTTGAAGCCATGAAATCTGAGATGGGATCCATGTATGAAAACAAAGTATGGACTTTGGTTGACTTGCCCAATGATCGGCAAGAAATTGAGAATAAATGGATCTTCAAGACGAAGACTGACGCTGACGGTAATGTTACTGTCTACAAAGCTCGACTTGTCGCAAAAGGTTTTCGACAAGTTCAAGGGATTGACTACGATGAGACCTTCTCACCCGTAGCAATGCTTAAGTCTGTCCGAATCATGTTAGCAATTGCCGCATTTTATGATTATGAAATTTGGCAGATGGATGTCAAAACTGCATTCCTGAATGGATTTCTGGAAGAAGAGTTGTATATGATGCAGCTAGAAGGTTTTGTTGATCCAAAGGGAGCTAACAAAGTGTGCAAGCTCCAGCGATCCATTTATGGACTGGTGCAAGCCTCTCGGAGTTGGAATAAATGCTTTGGTAGTGTGATCAAAGCATTTGGTTTTGTACAGACTTTTGGAGAAGCCTGTATTTACAAGAAAGTGAGTGGGAGCTCTGTAGCATTTCTGATATTATATGTAGATGACATATTACTAATCGGAAATGATATAGAATTTCTGGATAGCATAAAGGGATACTTGAATAAGAGTTTTTCAATGAAAGACCTCGGTAAGCTGCTTACATATTGGGCATTAAGATCTATAGAGATAGATCAAAACGCTTAATTGGACTTTCACAAAGCACATACCTTGACAAAATTTTGAAGAAGTTCAAAATGGATCAAGCAAAGAAAGGATTCTTGCCTATGTTACAAGGTGTGAAATTGAGTAAGACTCAATGCCCGACCAATGCAGAAGATAGAGAGAAAATGAAAGATGTTCCCTATGCTTCAGCCATAGGATCTATCATGTATGCAATGCTGTGTACCAGACCTGATGTGTGTCTTGCTATAAGTCTAGCAGGGAGGTACCAAAGTAATCCAGGAGTGGATCACTGGACAGCGGTCAAGAACATCCTGAAATACCTGAAAAGGACTAAGGATATGTTTCTCATATATGGAGGTGACAAAGAGCTCATCATAAATGGTTACGTTGATGCAAGCTTTGACACTGATCCGGACGATTCTAAATCGCAAACCAGATACGTGTTTACATTAAACGGTGGAGCTGTCAGTTGGTGCAGTTCTAAACAAAGCGTTATGGCGGGATCTACATGTGAAGCGGAGTACATAGCTGCTTCGGAAGCAGCAAACGAAGGAGTCTGGATGAAGGAGTTCATATCCGATCTAGGTGTCATACCTAGTGCATCGGGTCCAATGAAAATCTTTTGTGACAATACTGGTGCAATTGCCTTGGCAAAGGAATCCAGATTTCACAAGAGAACCAAGCACATCAAGAGACGCTTCAATTCCATCCGGGATCTAGTCCACGTGGGAGACATAGAGATTTGCAAGATACATACGGATCTGAATGTTGCAGACCCGTTGACTAAGCCTCTTCCATGAGCAAAACATGATCAGCACCAAAGCTCCATGGGTGTTAGAATCATTACTGTGTAATCTAGATTATTAACTCTAGTGCAAGTGGGAGACTGAAGGAAATATGCCCTAGAGGCAATAATAATGTTATTATTTTATTTCCTTATATCATGATAAATGTTTATTATTCATGCTAGAATTGTATTATCCGGGAACATAATACTTGTGTGAATACATAGACAAACTAAACGTCACTAGTATGCCTCTACTTGACTAGCTCGTTAATCAAAGATGGTTATGTTTCCTAACCATAGACATGTGTTGTCATTTTATTAACGGGATCACATTATTAGGAGAATGATGTGATTGACATGACCCATTCCATTAGCTTAGCACCCGATCGTTTAGTATGTTGCTATTGCTTTCTTCATGACTTATACATGTTCCTATGACTATGAGATTATGCAACTCCCGTTTGCCGGAGGAACACTTTGTGTGCTACCAAACGTCACAACATAACTGGGTGATTATAAAGGAGCTCTACAGGTGTCTCCAAAGGTAAATGTTGGGTTGGCGTATTTCGAGATTAGGATTTGTCACTCCGATTGTCGGAGAGGTATCTCTGGTCCCTCTCGGTAATGCACATCACATAAGCCTTGCAAGCATTGCAACTAATGAGTTAGTTGCGAGATGATGTATTACGAAACGAGTAAAGAGACTTGCCGATAACGAGATTGAACTAGGTATTGAGATACCGACGATCGAATCTCGGGCAAGTAACATACCGATGACAAAGGGAACAAGCATATGTTGTTATGCGGTCTGACCGATAAAGATCTTCGTAGAATATGTAGGAGCCAATATGAGCATCCAGGTTCCGCTATTGGTTGTTGACCGGAGACATGTCTCGGTCATGTCTACATTGTTCTTGAACCCGTAGGGTCCGCACGCTTAAGGTTTCGATGACAGTTATATGAGTTTATAAGTTTTTGATGTACCGAAGTTAGTTCGGAGTCCCGGATGTGATCAGGACATGACGAGGAGTCTCAAAATGGTCGAGACATAAAGATTGATATATTGGACGGCTATATTCAGACACCGGAAGTGTTCCGGGTGATTTCGGAGAAAACCGGAGAGCCGAAGTAATGGGCCATATGGGCCTTAGTGGAGAGAGAGAGGGGCAGCCAGGGTGGGCCGCGCGCCTCCTTCCCCCCGGTCCGAATTGGACTAGGAGAGGGGGGGGGGCGGCGCCCCCCCTTTCCTTCTCCCTCCCCACTTCCTTCCCCCTCCTAGTAGGAGTCCTACTCCTACTAGGAGGAGGACTCCTCCTTGGCGTGCCTATAGGGCCGGCCGGCCTCCTCCCCTTGCTCCTTTATATACGGCGGCAGGGGGCACCCCTAGACACACAACTTGATCCGCGTGATCGTTTTCTTAGCCGTGTGCGGTGCCCCCTTCCACCATAATCCTCGATAATATTGTAGTGGTGCTTAGGCGAAGCCCTGCGACAGTTGAACATCAAGATCATCACCATGTCGTCGTGCTGACGGAACTCTTCCCCGACACTTTGCTGGATCGGAGTCCGGGGATCGTCATCGAGCTGAACGTGTGCTAGAACTCGAAGGTGCCGTATGTTCAGTGCTTGGATCGGTTGGATCGGGAAGACGTACGACTACTTCCTCCATGTTGTGTCAACACTTCTATTGCCGGTCTACAAGGGTACGTAGACAACACTCTCCCCTCTCGTTGCTATGCATCACCATGATCTTGTGTGTGCGTAGGAAATTTTTTGAAATTACTACGTTCCCCAACAATGATCATGTAGTTGACATAGTATTGGTGGCAAAGCCACCGTTCATAATTTTTTCATACTTGTCACTCTTGATTCATTGCATATCCCGGTACACCGCCGGAGGCATCCATATAGAGTCATACTTTGTTTTAGAATCGAGTTGTAATCATTGAGTTGTAAATAAATAAAAGTGTGATGATCATCATTTAATAGAGCATTGTCCCAAAAAAGGGTCAAAGAAAAAAAATAAGGCCCAAAAAAAGGAGAAAATAAATAAAAAGGGGCAATGCTACTATCCTTTTACCACACTTGTGCTTCAAAGTAGCACCATGATCTTCATAGTAGAGAGTCTCTCATGTTATCACTTTCATATACTAGTGGGAATTTTACATTATAGAACTTGGCTTGTATATTCCAATGATGGGCTTCCTCAAATTGCCCTAGGTCTTCATGAGCAAGCAAGTTGGATGCACACCCACTTAGTTTCTTTTTGAGCTTTCATATACTTATAGATCTAGTGCATCTGTTGCATGGCAATCCCTACTCACTCACATTGATATCTATTGATGGGCATCTCCATAGCCCGTTGATACGCCTAGTTGATGTGAGACTATCTTCCCCTCCTTGTTGTCTTCTCCACAACCACCATTCTATTCCACCTATAGTGCTATATCCATGGCTCACGCTCATGTATTGCGTGAAGATTGAAAAATGTTTGAAAAAGTTAGAGGATGAAACAATTGCTTGGCTTGTCATCGGGGTTGTTCATGATTTAAATACTTTGTGTAGTGAAGATAGAGCATAGCCAGACTATATGATTTTGTAGGGATAACTTTCTTTGGCCATGTTATTTTGAGATGACATAATTGCTTTGTTAGTATGCTTGAACTATTATTATTTTTTATGTCAATATAAACTTTTGTATTGAAATCATGCCAAGTAGCACTCCGCATCAAAAATTCTCTTTTTATCATTTACCTACTCGAGGACAAGCAGGAATTAAGCTTGGGGATGCCTGATACATCTCCAACGTATCTATAATTTTTGATTGCTCCATCCTATATTATCTACTGTTTTGGACTATATTGGGCTTTATTTTCCACTTTTATATTATTTTTGGGACTAACCTATTAACCGGAGGCCCAGCCCAGAATTGCTATTTTTTTGCCTATTTCAGTGTTTCGAAGAAACGGAATATCAAATGGAATAAAACCTTCGGGAACGTGATTTTCTCACCGAACGTGATCCAGAAGACTTAGACCCTACTCCAAGGAGTCAAAGAGGCGGTCACGAGGGTGGGGGGCGCCCCCCTAGGGCGCGCCCCCCTGCCTCGTGGGCCCCTCGATGATCCACCGATGTACTCCTTCCTCCTATATATACCGACGTACCCCCAAACGATCAGATAAGGAGCCAAAACTTAATTCCACCGCCGTAACTTTCTGTATCCACGAGATCCCATCTTGGGGCCTGTTCCGGAGCTCCGCCGGAGAGGGCCGTCATCACGGAGGGCTTCTAAATCATCATAGCCTCTCCGATGAAGTGTGAGTAGTTTACCTCAGACCTTCGGGTCCATAGTTAGTAGCTAGATGGCTTCTTCTCTCTTTTTGGATCTCAATACAAAGTTCCCCCCCCCCCTCTCTTGTGGAGATCTATTCGATGTAATCTTCTTTTTGCGGTGTGTTTGTTGAGACCGATGAATTGTGGGTTTATGATCAAGTGTATCTATGAATAATATTTGAATCTTCTCTGAATTCTTTTATGTATGATTGGTTATCTTTGCAAGTCTCTTCGAATTATCCGTTTGGTTTGGCCAACTAGATTGGTAGTTCTTGCCATGGGAGAAGTGCTTAGCTTTGGGTTCGATCTTGCGGTGTCCTTTCCCAGTGGCAGAAGGGGCAGCAAGGCACGTATTGTATCATTGCCATCGAGGATAACAAGATGGGGTTTATTTCATATTGCATGAATTTATCTCTCTACATCATGTCATCTTGCTTAAGGCGTTACTCTGTTTTTAACTTAATACTCTAGATGCATGCTGGATAGCGGTCGATGAGTGGAGTAATAGTAGTAGATGCAGAATCGTTTCGGTTACTTGTCACGGACGTGATGCCTATATACATGATCATGCCTAGATATTCTCATAACTATGCTCATTCTGTCAATTGTTCAATAGTAATTTGTTCACCCACCGTAGAATACTTATGCTCTTGAGAGAAGTCACTAGTGAAACCTATGGCCCCCGAGTCTATTCTCATCATATCAATCTCCATCACTTTAATCTTGCTTTGCTTTTTACTTTGCCTTTAATTTTTACTTTGCATCTTTATACTAAAAATACCAAAAATATTATATCTATCAGATCTCACTCTCGTAAGTGACCGTGAAGGGATTGACAACCCCTAATCGCGTTGGTTGCGAGTAGCTATCGTTTTGTGCAGGTACGAGGGACTTGAGCATGGCCTCCTACTGGATTGATACCTTGGTTCTCAAAAACTGAGGGAAATACTTACGCTACTCTCCTGCATCATCCCTTCCTCTTCGGGGAAAACCAACGCAAGCTCAAGACGTAGCACCCGCCGAGCCCCCCAGCCTCGAGGAGCTTTGGAAAGAAATGGATGTCGCCTTGTGGGAGGCTTTGCCTCCAGCAGAGCGCGCCAAAATAGAGGCGGAGAAGAAGGCCGAGGAAGAGAAGTGCACCACGGAACAAGCTGCCTGGCAGACCTATGTCGCTTCCGAGATAGTCGGGCAATTGGCTCTTTGGCAGAAGACTCATGCGAGGGCCATGAGGGTGGCAGAGGACGCCCGTGCCGAAGCCCTGAGTGCAGTCGGGCCTGAGCGCCTCATCTATGCTTGGCGGTACGTGGACCGGGTGCACGCTTCCCGCGAGGAGGAGTACCTGTTGGCGCCGGATAACCACACTGGTGAGATCGCGCTCGCCCGCCGGCAAGCCGCCAATCAGCACCTCGCAAGTTGCGAGGCTGAGGAAGAGGTGTTGTGTCGGTGCGCTGGGAAACGGCCGCGCACCAGGGCACTCGTGGCGCGCCGCAAGCGCTCCTGCGAGTGTCGTGGCTTTTAGTAGGAGTATAATTTTTGTTTTGTAAGGCGATCTCATTAGTTTTGGGACGTAAATGATAAATCCCGAACGTTCAGGAATTATTAGCGTCCTTAATTAAGTATGTAAAAGGGAAAGTTTGGAAACCTTGTGTATTCATATGCATTTTGTAAGTACGTGCATATTGCACAAACTTTACTATATACTATCGCACTACACGTCTCTCTCTATATATGCTTGCAGACTGTGCTACTCCCTCCGTCCAGGTCAATAAGTCATCTTTGGTTGTGCACCGTGACCAAGAAGGAGGGAAGACTTATACACCTAGACGGAGGGAGTACTACTATTACTTATGTACGTGCAAATGCACGTTTAACATTCCGATGCTGTTTTTGTAAAAGTAGAAAAACAACACTAGTCAAGCTTGTGAGCGATTCAATGCAAAACAAATGCAAAAATGCTCGTTTGATTGTTTACTTTTAGCTTCCTTCTCTGTGGTTATTTCTTTGTCGTACTTTGTACGGAGTATCTCACTCGTCGGAAAGGCATGCAAATTCCCAAACCGCTTCCTACACCCTGTATCGAATTTTTTGCCTAACAAGTTGTGTCGTGCAATTGTAATTCCAACTTGAGTACTACTACTAGTAGGAGTACTAGGGGCCAGTTCTTTAGGCTTCTAGATTAGTAATCCCATAACTACTACCTCCGTCCTGGTTTATTGGTTCCCATTGTAATCTGTGTCAAATTTTGATCATAAATTTAACTAATGAAATGTTATCTTTGGTCAAAATTTAGCACAAATTACAATGGTGAGGAATAAACCAGAACTAAGGTACTACAAGTAGTAGTTTAGAAGCCCAAATAAATGAGTGAGGCGCCTTAAAGTTACTCTCCACTGTGACTAGTCTTATGGGAAAAGCTGGGGAAGCCGCCAAAAGAACTGGCCCTAGGAGTAGTAGCTAGGGATACTAGGAGTAGTAGCTAGGGATCGAGTGAGCGAGATGAACCGGAGAAAGTAAATGCAGAGAGATGAAATGCAAAAAAGACGAAGGGATGTGATGGTTGCTTGTCCGATTATTTTACCGGGCCACTTATTACTGGGAGTGGCTAGGTTTTGTGATATGACGGCTTTACTGCCACGCCACGAGCGGGGTGAGACTCCCTGCAGCGCGGCCCTCTACACTAGTACTCGGTCGTGGTTTACTACATCGGTTGTGGTTTATCCCCCATTGAATTTGACTGAAGATTTAACTGACAAAATGTTAGTGTATGTCAACAAAAACAATATCGTTGGATTCGTATTTGAACATAGTTTTCAATGATATAATTTTAGGTGACATGCATCATCATTTATCGTACTATATATAATGTTAGTTCAATTTTTGGTCATACTAACCTATAGTAAGGTGCCCGTGCGTTGCACGGAAGAGTGAAATGCATTGATCGGGGAGTTGTTTATTTTGACAAAGGATGTGGGGGTCATCTCATGTCTAACGGGTATCGATAGGTTTCTTCGGATATTATTTCATCTCTAGAGCTCACAAACATCCGGGTGAAATAGATAAAAATGTATCTTTTGCAAACAAAAGTGTTCAACTGTTCAACCTGCATCCAAAACTTGTGAAGAAATAACTCTTATTGTGATTTGCAAGAAATGATCATTACGAATTAGTTTTTGAGTATCCATTGTTATACATGTTGGCTACAGATGACATGGCACTTTCTTATAGTCAACAATTGGCTATACTATTTAAGTATTAACAATGCCCTTATACACCTAGACGGAGGGATTAAATCAGGATGACTTGGAAGGGGGCAGAGGATATGCAAGAAATGGTTCATCATAAGTCTTTCACCAGTACTGTAGTAAAAATTCATACATGGAAGATTCTAGACTAAACCATAAATGGATACACTTTTATTCATGCGCGATACTCCAATAGAGCAAGATCATGCATGGAAGTCTCCACATGCTTAGGCAGCGGATTACAATGAGCGAAGACTAATGATCAATATTTAACTTGATAATGCAGATGTCCAGGTGAACCTCCTTGGAGTCCATGTGCACATTGTTGGGGTCAAATAATATCGTGCGTCTTCCATGTCCACATCGGCGGGAAGGTCCCAGCTCGGCAGAGTCCAAGTCAGCTTGATGTAGCCAGTGTCTCCGCCCACGTACCTCTGAGGGGTAGTAATAGTGAGCACGCACCTGTACATCGGCCTCGTGTCAGTGTCAGCGTCAGCGGCGTCGCCCCTGACACACACTACAGACACGGGGCGGCGGCCTGCGCGGGCCTCGCTGGTGCCCACGATCAAGAGGAAGACGCTGCCGTCCTCCTCCGAGACTAGCAGACGACGGTGATCCTCCAGCGACTCCGGCATGGTGAACGAGTAGCACATCTCGTACTTGATGTTCTTCGCCAAGGGCCAGTAGTGATCGCCGCACGCCTGCGTCAGGTGATGCACGATGTCCGCCGCCGAGCCCCAAAACGGCACCGGGCACTCATAGCAGTAGACGAAGGGCTCCTTGGAGGCATCGACCAGGCCGTCCATGAAACGGGAGTGGCTGCAGGAGACGTTCCGCCAGTTGAATATATGAGCAAGTTACTACGAGATTTAGTCCGAATGAGCACAAAGTAAATCATGACGGCTATAACAGAGATTAAACTAATCATGCAGCCTAGCATAGTAGATGAACAGATCGAATCTAGGACACAGACTAGAAACATGAATTCTACCATGATTTCGAACAGGAAGGACAGAAACACATACGGTGCAACGGGAGCAGCACCATTGGCATTGAGGTTGTCGCCCATGTCATTAAGGAAGAGGTTGCCATGGTCGGGGAAGAAGTCATCGCTACTAGCAGTCGCGAGAGTGCGCTCCCCAAATTTCAACAGTGCCCGCCGAATGGAGCGCAGGAGGGAGTGGCTGTAGGGGACGTTGCGGCCGCCGAATGGAGCACATGAGTAGCCCACGAAGCAGTAGATGGTGCTCCTCCCTAGTCTCTATCCTTATCTCTATCTCTACTACTCTTCTTTGTTTTTATCTATATCTATACTACTATATAGTGTACCAATTTTGAAAATTTGAAACATGGGCCTAAGAAGTAATTTCAGCCATCAATAGGGTCAATCCTATGGTTCAGAATACACGGATTCACGTCTACAGTATCCACCATGCAGCTGGTTGTTCATTCTAGAGAAATCTAGGCCCACCCAAATTGTTTATTGCAAGATGTCGTGTTTGTGCACTGCAAGGTTGGTCCACGTAGATAGAAGGACGCTGTCAGGCCATGGACTGATGGACCTGTAGCGCAGCAAACCGTAGTCACGCCAGACTTTCGGTCCTGTACTCCCATCTCCATCCTTCTCCTAGAGCGTATCAAAGTACTAGTAGCTTTGCATCGCGTCCGTCCATGAAATAGCATTTTTTAGGGAATACGACATGTATATGATAGTACAATGGTTAAGTCGTCTATCACACTGCACAAATACATGAGATGGACAAAAATTTATGTTACCAAGTTTTGCAACCATGAAAATATTTTTCTTCAAAGAAAAAATGTGACTAGGACATTTTGATTAGTGAAATTAGGATAGCTGTCATGATAACTTTACATACAAACAGAACAGAATTGTTGATTTGTTAGAATTTTCAAGGACTTCTTTTTTGAAGAAAAAAAAATCAGCGTGGGAGATCTGTTTTCATGAATTAAACTTTGAACGTGCTATGCACGTACCCGCGTACTAGTAATATACTAGTTGTAGTTGTCAAATCGAATAGTACTGCGCAGTCCACTGCACGCCCGGCTGAACACGCCTCCACGCCTCCATCAAACCCCTCTGTTCAACCCGCATACAAACCGAGAAACCTACTCCGTCCCGTGGGAGGAAATTTGCCGGTTGCCATTGGAGAATAATAGAGTCACGTCCAATCCATTTGAGTTAATTGCATGTATGATTCTCCCTCCATAAAAAATTTAATTGCATCCTTAATCTTGTATTCTAAGTACTCTGTGGGTTCCACTGTCAGTACAGTGTAAATGACTTGCAGGCTGGCTACAGATTCGTACAGAAAGCTAAAAAGAAACAAGTCCATCCTTAATCCTGTATTATAAGTACTCTGTGGGTTCCACTGCCAATACAGTAGCGAAAGAAGTATAGTATATATTAAAAATATAAAAAGCTAAAGTTTAGGATAGAATTCGAACTCAGGTCATCACGCTGCGAGCATCCGGCCCGGACCAGTACACTAGGTGTTGGTTGCGGAGAATGCAAGAGATAAACCTTTATAACAATGAGCCTATCTGTTGCAACAGATCCAAAGTAGAATAATACATATTCACAAATTTGAAAGAAAACAGTTTACTTTTGATATACGTATCACTAAAAAAATCTTATGTTTCACTCCAAATAGTTTACTTTTGATATAACAATGATTGGACCAGTACTGTGATCACTCAAGCAAGTTGTCTGACTTCGATATGACCCTACGCTGCTGGTATGTGTCTCGTATGTCAAGCGGCGCGCTGTAGTCATCATCACCTGTCCACTTCCCGCAGCACATATTCGCTTCTCCATCTTTGTCCGCTCTTCCATCCCCGCTAAGGCGCCTCCCCCCTCTTCGAAACCCAAGCACTAACAATGGCAGAACCGAGCAGCGTCCGCCGAAAGAGTGGCTGGAATTCGCTCCCCACAAAGGTAATCAAGCTCATTGTTTCACGTGTGGACAATCTCAGTACCATGCCACTCGCCACATGCTCGTCGGGTCTGTACCGTTTACTCAAAGCCCTCAGGCCGGAGCTTTTTAAGCCAGCTCCTTGCTTGCTGATGCCACCTGATCTTCAGAAACGGCATGTCACGCAGCATAACGATCGTAGGGTGGCAAGCATCAACCCCCTTGACTGCGATCCGATCCCCGTCACCCTCACCTACATTAACGGTATGTACTAGGTCGGCATGAACATGTCTTGGATGGTGCTCGTCGACGGTCACGGCAGCTGGATGCTCGTGGAGGTCTACACCCGGCGATTGATCCCACTTTCTTCGATTAACACTGCACTGCTTTGGCACCACGGCCCAGAATACTCGGAATCTTACAGTAGCCAACATGATACCAAGTTTGATTTGCTCAAGGTTGTAATCTGCCAAGTGCCCACAAGATCTGCGAATTATAAAGACTTCAGGCTAATTGCGTTCGTCAACCGCGGTCTCGCCTATCTGACAGGTCACTGCGGTAAGTGGATAAATCTGCACGTCCATCGCAAGATCATACATCCTCCATGGTTCTCTGATGTCATTGAACACAAGGGCTTCATTTACGCTGTCGACTCCTTCTATGACTGGACGTATTGCTGGCCTACTCCAGTCATCGCTACAAACGGCTGTTATAGCAGTATGTTAATTTCCTATGATATCATGATGGCTTGCTTATATTACTGTCAACATTTTTACTGAAAAAATATTCATGCTCATAACATGCTATTCTTAAGATTGACTACATCAAGAGCCCTTTTTTATTTGACTCCAACTTTTTTTCGGGTTATTTGACTCCAACCTGATATGATTTTGTAGGCCGCCTGGTGTCCCTACCCTTCCTAATCCTAGAACCTTTCAAAGAAAATTGGCATGGCAGTTGCAGGTGGTTCCTGGCTCGATCAGATGGCGGCGAATGATTGATGATCCTTCGCACGTACCGGACGTGTTGTTTCGCGGAATACAATCACAGTCACTACAAGGTCTTTGAGCAGGATCCCAGCTTCTCTGGGCCTTCAGGAATTTTTGACTGGAGGTTGGTAAGTAGCCTTGGTACACGCTCTCTGTTTATCGGTGTAGCGACCCGACCTCAGACGGTCAAGTCTCTGTGCTTATGTGTCATCCCTGGATCGGTATGCTAACACACACAGTACTCGAGGATTTATAACAGAGGTAAATCACATGTAAAAGTAACGTAAATACTATTACCTCAATCCAAATAGTGGAAGTAACAACAAGGTTGTGGATTCCCATCAACACCAACGGCAAAGTTGAGTGTAGAAATCGTAACCCTAACGTATCACTTACTCGTCGTAAGAAGTCCTGCAACATGAGACGTTGCAGCCACAAAGGGTCAGTACATTGAATGTACTGACAAATTCACACCATAGGAGCATGATTAATAAAGGCTATCACTACATGCATATTTGGCTGGTGGAAAAGCTCTATGGTTATAGTTTTTGCGAAAAGCCAATTTTTCCCTACTGCAAAGGAATATATCTTATTTAACTACAAAGTCGGTTGAAAATATTGAGAAGGTTCCTCCAACTCAATCCCAAAATAATAATCATTAACCCAACAAATTATTTAAGTAACGTGATAAGATCAATATGATAATCCAAGTACCAGAGACTCAAGATGTCCATAACCGGGGACATAGCTAATCATGATTAGTTTGTACACTCTGCAGAGGTTTGCGCACTTTTCCCCACAAGACTCGATCTCCTCCGTTGGATTTCTCGCACTACATGATGTTTGAGAAACGGATGACTGAGACACAGTCTTTTAGAAGCATTAACTCTCTACTCCGGATAGACTATACCACCTATAACCCACTACCTGCTAGTCTATCTCTTCAAGAGCTTCACGCAACTTACTCAACTATGCTAGAGCCCATAATAGCTTGTGGCTGCACACGGAAGTTTCTAGCATGAATAATCTTATGATCCCTTTGAGCCTGGGTGGCGAACCATAGGATGATCACACGGTAACCTCGGGATCTCCTAGGACAACACTGGTATATCCCCAGGTGTCCGGGCAAGTCCACTGGTATATCCCCAGGGAGCCCCAACCAATCCACCCAGATGTGTATTAAAGTAGCCACCTTAAGTTAAACCTTAGTTAACAATAATCTCTCACATCTTTCATGAATTCTCTCAAACCAATCCACGTCTACGTGCATAGCATAGCGATATAAGCATAACGTAGAAGTAACTCCGAGGGGTTTGATAATAAAATGGCAATAGGTTCTACCTCATCATCTACTTCCCAACCCACATGTTAATGACATCCTAACCATGCAATGTTTGAGGATTGGAACTAATGCATAAAAACTGGGTGATAAAGAGTATGATCAAAGTGTGAACTTGCGTGCAATGTTGATGAAGATGATTCACACTCATAACTCTTGATAGTTCTACTCATCACACTCCGTTTAATCTATCGTAGACAAGCAATAGTAACCACACATAAGCAATCACTCAAAAGATCAGGAAGAACGAAGAAGACAATTAGGTAAACGTCAAAACCAAGCAAATAACTCTTACAACATAAAACAATTTCTACTAGTACCAAAATTAAGTGAATTTGGCCTTATCAGAAAGTTTATGTCAAGAGCTTCGATTTGCAAAAAGAATCAACTAAATCGGAGTTACGGAACTCAAGTTATGTTCAAAAGAAGTTTGAATATGAATCTGAACAAAATTCGAAATTTGAAAATTTTAAAAAGTTGATGTGACAGGTTCACTGGATAGGTGAAAACAAGACGAAGCTATAGGCGCTGGTTTCATCTAATTTGGATAAACGAGTGAAAAGTTATGGCTATTTGAAAAATTAGGGTCAAGCTGTTTTACAAAAGAAAAATAGCTACAGTTAGGTATAACGTATAAATACGTAGACTAATTGATAACCTAATTATTCTATCGTATTACTCTAAAAATAATAAACTACGGAAGTATAAGAAGAAGAAAAAAAAAAGATACCTTTATAAGGCAGAGAAAAGACGACTTTGAAGAGAAGAGACAATTTTCAGAGATCGCGCCGGAGGGGAGAAATATATTTTTCTTAAATGAATCTAGTCAAACCAAAATATTGATTTAACCCGAATCGGATGATTTTTAGAGGCTCTATGGGTCTATATTTATTGGTGGAAAAGAGGCTTAGGGGTCAAAGGCTAGGCAATGTGGGATTAAACGTAGACGAAAATATACGAAACAGAGAAGAAAAGAGGCGGATGAGTCTAAAGGCCTTCGGCCGCACACGCACGCTGCGGCTGCAGTTTTTTTTTTAAAAAAAAAGCAAAATCGGCCTAAGAAAGAAAAAAAGCTGGCTGGGCCTGGCCCATTTAAGAGAGAAAAAAACAATGGGGCACCAGAAGCTACTATACTGCGCATGTAGGCGATAAATAAATATGGGCCGCACGTACAATTTTTTTAAATAGAAACAGAAGGAAAACCGAATAGGAAAGATAAAATAAAATTTTTATATAGACATATAATATACCAAAATTTGCAGAAAAAGATTTTCTACAATACGCAAATTTTTATAATGTCGAATAAAATCCACACAAATTTAGATAATTCAAAGAGTGCTACTGCTCTAATAAAATCCGATAAAAATCATTTTAAAAATATCAAAATGATTTCAAATTTATTTCTCTCCAATTTTCTGTTGTAGGGAATCATGTTACCCTAATTTCCATATATTTTATTTTTGGAGAAAAATAATTTGAATAAAACTCAAATAACTCCAAATTGAAATTAAATTCAAAAAACTTTGAATTTAATTCTTTGAAACTCCCAACTCATATTTCATATAATTTGAAGAAGTCATTTTATCTTCTCTCATGAAAATCATTGAGCTGCATGAAGTTTATGAATTGAAATATTTCCAAATGAAATTCAATTATTTTCAAATACCCTTTCATTTAATTTAAATGGAAGAAGTCATATCATCTTCGCTCAAGGGTTTTGTATTTGAAAAGAATTTGAATTCATGGAGATCAGAAAGCAAATATGAAAGTTTGGGAAAGTCCTTTTATTCCCTCTCATTTAACTTTCAAAAAGTTTCGAATTCACTCACTTTCAGTCAATCAATCAAACAATCAATCAAATCTATCTATTTAATATAACATTCCAAAATTTAGAATTTTGGGATGTTACAAACCTACCACCCTTAAAATGAATCTCGTCCTCGAGATTCGGAGAGGCTAGAAAGAAATAGGTTAGGGTAAGGGTCTTCTCAAAATCCATCAATTGTCGCAGGAGGGGGTTTGGGGTGCTACCACCCTTAGAAGCATGGTTACGGTTCCATCAAAACTCATATACTTCATCCATATTGTTAACAGTGTCGGTCTTCTCAGATCTTCAGGATAATTCCTTAACTGGGCTCTTTCGATAGTGGCATAACCTTTTCCTCAATTCTTGTGTCTTTCATCTAGGTAAGGTTCTTCTGTGACTGGGTCTTCTTAGCTGACGGGTCTGGCGCCAATACTAAACAACTATCGATATCTCATGGTGGTCAACCTTTTATGGTTTCTCCTGTAGGAAATGGGTCTGGGTTGATCCTCACCGTATAACCTACGGTTGGCAAAAAATGCCTTGTACAAGGGAAAAATACCTATACCATTCTAAGGCTTAAACAAGGTTTTGATCGTCGTCTCTCTACTATAGGTAAGTCACTCAGATTTACCATCCCATATAGCAAGGCGAATAATAAGAGTAAGTCGGTATGGTGATCAATCCATCCCGCACCCAAATCATTACCTTGTATACGGTTTAGAGAATCTCGCATTCTAACACTCGGTCATCCTCACAAGCATTGCAGAATTTCTCTTGTCCATGAACTGCATTCAGAATAATCCATTGATTCTGCAAGCCAAACAAACATCTATCGTTCCTTCACAACTCTTAGGTTTTGCGTTACTCCTATAAAATCGTCTATCGATAAGGGCATATCCTCTTTCAGGGTTTTTCCTTCGGCAAGAGTGTGCTTGCTTCTTGGCAGGTCCTGGGGCCTGTGGGTTATGGCCCATCTCATCACTTGTAAACCTTGAACTTATCCTCTGGGCAACTTATCATTATTCCAACATCCAACTTCCAGCTTCCTAGCATACTTAAAATCCATCCAATTGTATTGTCTTCCTTCCTTCTATTGGCATCAAACTAGGACATGATTACTCAGACTCATCATGGAGTTTCCATTGATCCATATTTCCGACATCATACCTCCTTTATATCCAATAGTAATTTATCTCTTCATCCTTGTGGGATATCCCACATACCGAGATAAAACTTATACCTATGAAGTCCATATTCCACTTCGTGGAACATCATTATCCTTTCCAGGGTCAAGCGTCCTTACAGGGGAATACTGGCCATCTCTGCATGGCACTTCTTCAACTGGGGAATGTGAAACACATCATGAACTCCTGACAGTCCTTCGGGTGACTCCAACTTGTTGGCCACTTCTCCCATACGCTCCAAAACTCGATATGGTCCTACAAATCTCGGGGCTAACTGTCCGTTAACTCCAAATCGTTTAACTCCTTGCAGAGGGGACACATGAAGACATGCTCTGTCTCCAATTTCATAGACTACCTCCTTGAGTTTTTGAGTCTACATAACTCTTCTACCTGGACTGAGCTACCTTCAGTCTATCTCGAATAAACTTAACATTTTCTTCTGACTCCTTGATCACATTTGGTCCAAACAACCGACGATCTCCAACTTCATCCCACACACTCTTGGGGTATCACACATATCGAGACAAAACTCGTATTCATTTTGTCCGAAATCCACTCAGTGGAGTATCCTTATCTTTTCCAGGGGTCAAGGGTTCTTACAGGGTACTACCACCCTTAAAATGCACAAATCTTCCATAGACCATATTTCTCATATCCTCAAAAATGGTCAAAATTCTTCTTCATAGGGTAACAACTCATAAAATCCATATCAGTACCAACGATGCTACTTTATTGATTCTCAATGATTACAATCTCTCGCTTCTCCATTACATGTCTCAACTCAACACCTCAATATAAAAGAAAACGTTCTCACTTCTATTACTCCATTTCTTTTGTTGCAAACTCAACTATCTAGCACAAGTTTCCTTCTCCTTGGGGCATTCTCTGGCAAAGTGCCCTGCTCTATTACAACAAAAACATATTACTTCTGACAAGTCTCGAGGTTTCCTTTTTGGGCAACTGCTGAGGTAGTGCCCTGACTCCTTGCACATGTAATATGTGATATGGCTCAGGTCCTTCCTAGTATCCAATCTACTTCTCTTCCTGGACCTTTCCATGCCAATCATGGCTTCTATTTCTTGTGGGTTATACTCTACTTCCTCCGTCGGGAATTCTACTAGATCCCTATTCATACAATTCTGGGAGATGTGTCCTTCTTCTCCACATGAATAGCATGACTTGGTGCAGGGTTTAATTGGTTCTTCTTTGGGTGTGTCCCTGACATCTTCCTTCATCAAGGGTTCTTCTAAAATTTCCATAAGGGCTCCTTTCTTTACTTCTTTCTTCTGTTGGATAGTTCTTTGTAACATAGGGAAAATGTGATACTGAGTAGGGTAGTGGGTAGTCCCTTCACACAAGAAACAAGTAATCTGCCTAGTTGGGCATTATTCAGCTGGGTGACTTTCTTCACAATTAGGGCATTCATCCTTGTGTTCTTTATGGGTGTGTCCTATTTCTCCAGAAATCTTGCATGCACAAGGTTTCTTCATATCCTTTCCATAAGGCTTCAACTTCTGGGACACAAGATGAGATCTTTGTAGAGTCAACTTAAATTCTTTCCAAGTGGTTACTCCTTGCCATCCATTCATGGTTTGGTACATCCTCCACCAAGTAGCAGCACCTCTTTCAAAGCACTGAAAAGCATGCTGGGTCATATCCTTTCCAACTATATGGTTATTCTTGATGTGATCCTCCATGTTCTGAATCCATCGGTCCGTGTCCAATTGACTCATCAGTCCAGAAAATACAAGCTCATCTCCATTCATCCTCTATTGGGTCCAAGGGTTTTGGGGTGAGATAAGAGAGATAGAGAGGGATACACACAATACAAACAATGGTTTTGAAAAGACAGATTTTATCTGTGGCTGTCGAAAAAACATCAAACAAATGACAGCTCACAAACATCGCATCTAGCGTAGGCATATAACAGGGGTTTGGTCTTCTAAAGGTCAATAAATCTTCAACGTCTCCAAACTCTTCAAGCCTTGTTCATGCCTCCAATGGCTTCTTCCGATCATGCTTGTCTTTCTCAAGTTCTTTTGCCAGATCAACTCTATTGACGCGAAGTCTCTTGTGACGTCCTTTAATATTCTGGAGTTGCGTTCCAAACTTCTGGTTTCAACATCCTTCACATGAACCATGGTCCTACTGTCCTTCAGTTCCTGACGAATCTCCGGTATCTTGAGGTTTTGCTCCTCCAGCTTGGCTACTTCAGCTTCTTGGACCTAAGTTCTCCACGAAATGCTCCTTGTCAAAATACGGCTTCCTGAAGGTCCATCTTAACTTCTTGATGTAACACTCCAGATCCTGGTAATACACTAGCTAAGGTTAAAACTTCAGCTCTTGCTGATAGATGCTCCATCAGGCTTCTACCATCCAATCCTTCCATGCATATGCATGCTTAACTCAGCACGGTGACAATAGCATAAGCGGGCGATAACATCATGGATAACCGTGTTTCTGCCCTTGTCATTGCCATGAGCCATCTTCCATAGTTGATATCTCCTGCCTTAGGGTTTTCTTGACAAAACTTTGAGTTCTCAGCTCTCCATGTTCCAGTCTTTCTCCAATACATCTTGATCTCGGGTATTGACAGCTTCCATAGTCTGCCAAGTTCCATAAGGGGTGCCTTCCTAGGTCATACAAATCTAGAAATTGTACAGGGCCTTCAAATTCTCCTAGTCTTTGGAGTCTTCAACCGTTGCAGTTTCCATTATTATAATGTATGGTAAAATCCTCTTCATTCCGAATGGTCTTAGTTGTCCGATATCTTGTACTTCTTGAAGTGGTCTCATCAGTCGAAACTTCGTGTGGTCAAAAGGGGAAAGGGGTATGGTCTCACTAAAGGGAATATTTGAATAAGCTCAGAAGAGAAGAGAGGTAAAAGATCTTTTTGAAAGGGAAAGTTGTAGAGAAAAATCTTTGCTACGGGCTTGCCAGTTTCTAGGGTCACGTCCTAGAGTCAACATGTGCTCTGATACCATCTTGTAGCGACCCGACCTCGGACGGTCAAGTCTCTGTGCTTACGTGTCATCCCTGGATCGGTATGCTAATACACACAGTACTCGAAGATTTATAACAGAGGTAAATCACATGTAAAAGTAATGTAAACACTATTACCTAAATCCAAATAGCGGAAGTAACAACAAGGTTGTGGATTCCCATCAACACCAACGGCAAAGTTGAGTGTAGAAATCGTAACCCTAACGTATCACTTACTCGTCGTAAGAAGTCCTGCAACATGAGACATTGCAGCCACAAAGGGTCAGTACATTGAATGTACTGGCAAATTCACACCATAGGAGCATGATGAATAAAGGCTATCACTACATGCATATTTGGCTGGTGGAAAAGCTCTATGGTTATAGTTTTTGCGAAAAGCCAATTTTTCCCTATTGCAAAGGAATATATTTTATTTAACTACAAAGTTGGTTGAAAATATTGAGAAGGTTCCTCCAACTCAATCCCAAAATAATAATCATTAACCCAACAAATTATTTAAGTAACGTGATGAGATCAATATGATAATCCAAGTACCTGAGACTCAAGATGTCCATAACCGGGGACACGGCTAATCATGATTAGTTTGTACACTCTACAGAGGTTTACGCACTTTTCCCCACAAGACTCGATCTCCTCCGTTGGATTTCTCGCACTACATGATGTTTGAGAAACGGATCACCGAGATACAGTCTTTTAGAAGCATTAACTCTCTACTCCGGATAGACTATACCACCTACAACCCACTACCTGCTAGTCTATCTCTTCAAGAGCTTCACGCAACTTACTCAACCATGCTAGAGCCCATAATAGCTTGTGGCTGCACACGGACGTTTCTAGCATGAATAATCTTATGATCCCTTTGAGCATGGGTGGCGAACCATAGGATGATCACACGGTAACCCCGGGATCTCCTAGGACAACACTGGTATATCCCCAGGTGTCCAGGCAAGTCCACTGGTATATCCCTAAGATGCCCCAACCAATCCACCCAGATGTGTATTAAAGTAGCCACCTTAAGTTAAACCTTAGTTAACAATAATCTCTCACATCTTTCATGAATTCTCTCAAATCAATCCACGTCTACGTGCATAGCATAGCGATATAAGCATAACGTAGAAGTAACTCCGAGGGGTTTGATAATAAAATGGCAATAGGTTCTACCTCATCATCTACTTCCCAACCCACATGTTAATGACATCCTAACCATGCAATGTTTGAGGATTGGAACTAATGCATAAAAACTGGGTGATAAAGGGTATGATCAAAGTGTGAACTTGCCTGCAATGTTGATGAAGATGATTCGCACTCATAACTCTTGATAGTTCTACTCGTCACACTCCGTTTAATCTATCGTAGACAAGCAATAGTAACCACACATAAGCAATCACTCAAAAGATCGGGAAGAACGAAGAAGACAATTCGGTAAATGTCAAAACCAAGCAAATAACTCTTGCAACATAAAACAATTTCTAACAGTACCAAAATTAAGTGAATTTGGCCTTATCAGAAAGTTTATGTCAAGAGCTTCAATTTGCAAAAAGAATCAACTAAATCGGAGTTACGAAACTCAAGTTATGTTCAAAAGAAGTTTGAATATGAATCTGAACAAAATTTGAAATTTGAAAATTTCAAAAAGTTGATGTGACAGGTTCACTGGATAGGTGAAAACAAGACGAAGCTATAGGCGCTGGTTTCATCTAATTTGGATAAACGAGTGAAAAGTTATGGCTATTTGAAAAATCAGGGCCAAGCTGTTTTACGAAAGAAAAATTGCTACAGTTAAGGTCTAACGTATAAATACGTAGACTAATTGATAATCTAACTGTTCTATCGTATTAGTCTAAAAATAATAAACTACAGAAGTATAAGAAGAAGAAAAAAAAGATACCTTTATAAGGCAGAGAAAAGACGACTTTGAAGAGAAGAGACAATTTTCAGAGGTCGCGCCGGAGGGGAGAAATATATTTTTCTTAAATGAATCTAGTCAAACCAAAATATTGATTTAACCCGAATCGGATGATTTTTGGAGGCTCTATGGGTCTATATTTATTTGTAAAAAAGAGGCTTAGGGGTCAAAGGCTAGGCAATGTGGGATTAAACATAGACGAAAATATACGAAATAGAGAAGAAAAGAGGCGGATGGGCCTAAAGGCCTTCGGTCGGCCGCACGCGCACGCCGTGGCTGCAGTTTTCTTTTTTAAAAAAAAAAGCAAAATCAGCCTAAGAAAGAAAAAAAAGGCTGGCCGGGCCTGGCCCATTTAAGAGAGAAAAAAAACAATGGGGCGCCAGAAGCTATTATACAGCGCATGTAGGCGAAAAATAAATATGGGCCGCACATACAGTTTTTTTTAAATAGAGACAGAAGGAAAACCGAATAGGAAAGATAAAATAAAAATTTTATATAGGCATATAATATACCAAAATTTGCAGACAAAGATTTTCTACAACATGGAAATTTTTATAATGCCGAATAAAATCCACACAAATTTAGATAATTCAAAGAGTGCTACTAGTCTAATAAAATCCGATAAAAATCATTTTAAAAATATCAAAATGATTTCAAATTTATTTCTCTCCAATTTTCTGTTGTAGGGAATCATGTTACCCTAATTTCCATATATTTTATTTTTGGAGAAAAATAATTTGAATAAAACTCAAATAACTCCAAATTGAAAATAAATTCAAAAGAACTTTGAATTTAATTCTTTGAAACTCCCAACTCATATTTCATATAATTTGAAGAAGTCATTTTATCTTCTCTCATGAAAATCATTGAGCTGCATGAAGTTTATGAATTGAAATATTTCCAAATGAAATTCAATTATTTTCAAATACCCTTTCATTTAATTTAAATGGAAGGAGTCATATCATCTTCGCTCAAGGGTTTTGTATTTGAAAAGAATTTGAATTCATGGAGATCAGAAAGCCAATATGAAAGTTTGGGAAAGTATTTTTATTCCCTCTCATTTAACTTTCAAAAAAATTCGAATTCACTCACTTTCAGTCAATCAATCAAACAATCAATCAAATCTATCTATTTAATATAACATTCCAAAATTTAGAATTTTGGGATGTTACAGTCGGACTGAATTATCCGATTAACCAGGAGATAACCGATGGCAAGGATCATGATGGCAGCGCGGTTTCGTTCATCAGGCAAAATTGTGTGTACACAGCGTACCATGCGTCTCTACATGCACCGTACCCTGATATGTGCCACCACGCTCTGCAGCTCAAAGTAGGAGAGAGGGTCGCAAGTATCAGACTTCGACATGCTGGCTGGAGTTTCCCCCGTCAGGTACCCATCTGGTTCAAGCCGTCAGCCAATCTCCACAACTTAATAAATAGTAATGTCTAACTGAGCCAGTTAGTTAGATGCGTACACTTGGTGTAGTAGGATCTTTCTTTAGTTTGATGCATACACTTGTTCTTTTTTGGTAGCCCTTTTGTAATGATGGATGATGTTTGGTTTGGAAGAGAGAGCTACGTCTTCACTCTTCTGGCCTGCTTACTGCTTCTGTTGCACCCCCAGCCCTGGTTGTTGCTGCTGTTTTCAATGTACAATTAGTAGTATATTTTGTCTGTTGGTTGAATAAATGTGTTGTCAGAACGACAAACACAACGTTTTGGAAGTCGTTGCATGGTTCAATCCTTTAGTGCCATGTACCGTACGTAGAGCATACTCTTTTTCGTACGGAACACATTTTCCACTTGTTGGTAACATGCAGCCCACTGATGAAGGCCCAATAGAGAAGCCCATAATTAACTGGAAGGGAGGCTCTCACATGAATCCGGCCCAGGTACATGCTCAGGGTCCCCTAAACATAAATAAGTAAGTAAATAAATAAAGCTAAATGCTCATGCACCAGTTCTTTAAATTCACGATTTAATAGGAGGATATTATTTCCTATGATAGTGTCGTTACATTCAGTCGATATTATTCTTTGGCAAAGATAGCGACCAGTCTTCTTTCTCCCAGCATTTTCTTCCTGCAATTAGCGGACCCATGCAAACCGTAGTCAACGTCGTAAATAGATCCGGTCCATTTTTATTTTTCAATAAGAATGTCCAACCCAGCCCAGCACATTGGCGACAGCACTTTATCCTCCACCTTGGTGCGCTCGCCGCGGCGCCGCCGTCCGGCCCTGTCAACATAGGTTTTTTTTTTTTGAAACGGTCCCTGTCAACATAGTGAATCGGGAGAGGACTGTAGTTGTGAGTATGACAGTACGGACCCACCAGGTCCACTCCCGAACACAAGCAAGCGCCTCTTTTACTACTCAGATGAACCCCTCGTTTTTTTACTCTAATCCACCCTGCTGATATCTGGGACCCACATCATTTTTAACGTATAGTCAATTAACGACAGAATTGCACAACTTTTTTTAGTAGTAATTCGGAGGAGCAGGCTATAAATTGGGTTTTGCGGTCTCTATGGCCCGTCTAACAACATGACCAGCCAGGTAGTTTTTTCTTTGGGAAAATAGATAGCCCAGTATTTCTTTTTGAAGAATACCCAGGTAGGCTATTTGTTTTCTCCGACTTACTGGGCTGCAAATCTTTCAAGATGAGGAGGGATGCATTCTAGCCTGGCCAAAGAGTATGGTCAGTGTCTGTTAAAAGTAATATCAAAAGGGGTTAATTTTATAGCAAATGGGATATTAGTTTCTTTTTTTTGTTCTTCACTGATATCTTATACTCCCTCCATCCCAAAATTCTTGTCTTAGATTAGTCTAGATACGGATGTATCTAATACCAAAATGTGACTTGATACATCCGTATTTAGACAAATCTAAGACAAGAACTTTGGGACGGAGGGAGTATTTCATTGGATTTAACATGACATAGTACTAATTTATGTTTAAATTTGTGTTAGTATGGCTACTAATTTTTGGATTAAGAATATTTTTTCCTCGGCAAAAATTTGCGAATTTTCAAAAAATTTCACATATTTAGTTAATTTTTTTAACCCTGGTACCGACCAGAAAATGGGCAGCAATTCTAAAAATGGAAAATGGACTGCAATAAATTCCATATGAATTACAAAATGAGTAAAAATTATAAAAATAATAGTAAATGGGCTGTACACGCCATATATTTCGAGGTTGACTTGTTTATGGAAGGCTTTGTCAGTCAACACACGATTCTAGCAGCAGTGACTGTTGGATGTCCATCCAACGGCCGATGTGCTTCTTCAATCTTCGATCTTCCTGCTCTAGCCGCCTAAACTAGCGCCGGTGGGACTGCCTGCTGAAGGAAATATTCCCTAGAGGCAATAATAAAGTTATTATTTATTTCCTTATATCATGATAAATGTTTATTATTCATGCTAGAATTGTATTAACCGGAAACATAATACATGTGTGAATACATAGACAAACAGAGTGTCACTAGTATGCCTCTACTTGACTAGCTCGTTAATCGAAGATGGTTATGTTTCCTAACCATGAACAAAAGAGTTGTTATTTGCTTAACGGGGTCACATCATTAGAAGAATGATGTGATTGACATGACCCATTCCATTAGCTTAGCACCCGATCGTTTAGTATGTTGCTATTGCTTTCTTCATGACTTATACATGTTCCTATGACTATGAGATTATGCAACTCCCGTTTGCTGGAGGAACACTTTGTGTGCTACCAAACGTCACAACATAACTGGGTGATTATAAAGGAGCTCTACAGGTGTCTCCAAAGGTAAATGTTGGGTTGGCGTATTTCGAGATTAGGATTTGTCACTCCGATTGTCGGAGAGGTATCTCTAGGCCCTCTCGGTAATGCACATCACATAAGCCTTGCAAGCATTGCAACTAATGAGTTAGTTGCTAGATGATGTATTACGAAACGAGTAAAGAGACTTGCCGGTAACAAGATTGAACTAGGTATTGAGATACTGACGATCGAATCTCGGGCAAGTAACATACCGATGACAAAGGGAACAACGTATGTTGTTATGCAGTGTGACCGATAAAGATCTTCGTAGAATATGTGGGAGCCAATATGAGCATCCAGGTTCCGCTATTGGTTATTGACCGGAGACGTGTCTCAGTCATGTCTACATTGTTCTCGAACCCATAGGGTCCGCACGCTTAAGGTTTCGATGACAGTTTCATTATGAGTTTATATGTTTTGATGTACCGAAGGAGTTCGGAGTTCCGGATGAGATCGGGGACATGACGAGGAGTCTCAAAATGGTCGAGATGTAAAGATCGATATATTGGACGATTATATTCGGACATCGGAAAGGTTCCGAGTGATTCGGGTATTTTCGGAGGTATCGGGGAGTTACGGGAATACGAGGAAGAAGCAATGGGCCTTAATGGGCCTTAGTGGGAAGGACCAGGAGGTGACACGCGCCCCTCCCAAGCCCAGTCCGAATTGGACAAGGGGTTTGGGGCGTGGCCCCTCTCTCCCTTCCTTCCCCTCTTCCCCCCTTTCCCCCCTTCTCCTAGTTGGACTAGGAAAGGTGGAAACCTACTCCAACTAGGAGTGGGAATCCTACTCCTCCTTGGCACGCCCACAAGGGTCGGCGGCCTCCCCCTTGCTCCTTTATATACGGGGGCAGGGGCACCCCAGAGACACACAAGTTGATCAACGTGATCATATTCTTAGCCGTGTGCGGTGCCCCCTTCCACCATAATCCCCGATAATATTGTAGCGGTGATTAGGCGAAGCCCTGCGACGGTAGAACATCAAGATCGTCACCACGCCGTCGTGCTGATGGAACTCTTCCCCGACACTTTGCTGGATCGGAGTTCGGGGATCGTCATCGAGCTGAACGTGTGCTAGAACTCGGAGGTGCCGTAGTTTCGGTGCTTGATCGGTCGGGCCGTGAAGACGTACGACTACATCAACCGCGTTGTGCTAACGCTTCCGCTGTCGGTCTACAAGGGTACGTAGATCACACTCTCCCCTCTCGTTGCTGTGCATCACCATGATCTTGCGTGTGCGTAGGAATTTTTTTGAAATTACTACGTTCCCCAACACCCGCTCCCTCCTCTTGTGGCCCGTTGTGATGCCGCGCAGGCTTCCCCGTCCCACCCTACTCCCTCTGCTGGACTGGCCGCACGCAATCAACTGCCTCCTTATTACGCGAAAAAAATGATTCCTCCCACTGACATCTGGGGCGCACCGGTTGGGAGGCTGGCCTGTGGGCCTACTAAGTTGACGCGTACGTAGGGCTTGTCAACTTAGTCAACAAACGATTCTAGCAGCAGTAACAGTTGGATTAGAATCGAACGGTCCTGTTGCTTCTTCAATAGTTGCTCTTCTTGCACCAGCCGCCCAAACCAGCGTCGGCGAGACCGCCTGCTCCTGCCTCCAGTGGTCGGCTGTGCTGCCGTTGAGGCCTCACCACCCCTACTACTCCCACCGCTAGCCAGGCCCTGCGGGGACGTCAGCCTCACACCATAGCCGAACCAGTGAACCCTTGTACTCCTCTCCGCGTGGGCATCCACTGCCGCGTCTTCCTCGGCTCCGTGTCGTCCCCTTCCTAGGCCTCGCTGTCGTCCACCGCCTTGGTGCTCTTGGCGCGGCGTGGTCAATGTGGTCAACGACCAACTTCCATCGGAAGAGTACTGTATGTGGAGAGGCTGACAGCTGGGTCCACGACCGCAGCTGAGTCCACGACCACAACCCAGTTTTTTTTTGTGATTTGCCAAGTAAGTCGCTTTGTCAGGCCTGTTGGGCTGCAAATCTTTCAAGACGAGGAGAGCTTCATTCGGCTGGCCGAGAAAATGGCCAATCAGTAATGAGAAATGGGTTGTACATTTTTAAAACACATCAAACCGGCAATTAGTTTCAAATTTATTTTTATCATTTTGAGATTTTAAATTGCATTGATTTTTATGCATGGATAATTTATTGGATTTTATATTGATATATATTTATTTTTAAAATCAGTTTGAACGTGACTCGGAATTTTGGGATTAAAAACAGTTCGGACCGCACCGAAATATGCAAAATTTCGTATAATTTTTTAAGCGTGGCCACAATATGGGCTCCAAAAAACATTAAGAATTAGCAAATGGGCTGTAAATTATTAGAAATAATGGAAGATGGGTTGTATGTTGTTTTCCACATATTTTAGCCTTTCCTGAAAAAGGTTCACACACAAGCAGTGACTGTTAGATTTCCATCCAACGGCCGTCGTGCTTCTTCAATCTCTGCTCTTGCTGCTCCAGCCGCTTAAACAAGCGCCGGCGGGACTGCCTGCTCCCTCCTCCCCGCGGCCGGCTGTGCTGCCGCGCAGGCCTCACCGCCCCACCGTACTCCCATCGCTGGCCTAGCCATCCCTCTACTCACCCACACCTGCTGTTATTCTCTGGCGAAGGCAGACGAACCAGTAAACCCTCGTACAGTCGTACTCCCCTCCGCGTGGGAAAACTGCCGAGTCTTCCCTGGATTTGTGTCGTTCCCTTCCTAGGCCTCACCGTCGTCCACCGCCCTGGTGCTCTCGGCGTGGCCTGGTCAACGTGGTCAATGACCGACATGCATCTGAAGTGGACTGTGCATGGAGAGGCTGACAGCTGGGTCCACGGCCGCACGCAAGGAAATGCCTCCTTATTACGCGCAAAATAATGATTCCTCCACCTGACATCTGGGACCCACCGAAAGGGCCTCTGTATTTCGCGAAAAAAACGTTACCGCCGCTGATAGCTCGGACCCACCAACTATATCTTCGCACGCAAGGAAGTGCCTCCTTATTACGCACAAAAAAATGAATACTCCCCCTGCTAGCTGGGACCTAGTATAGTGGGAGGCTGACTTGTGGGCCTACTAAGTTGACGGGGATGGAGGGCTTTGTCAACTTAGTCAGTATGCATGATTCTAACTCCATTGACCGTACGATGTCCATCCAACGGCCATAGTGCTTCTTCAACCTCTGGTCTTCTTGCTCCAGCCGCCCAAACCAGCGCCGGTCGTGCCTCGTGCTCCTGCCTCCTGTGGCCGGCTGCGATGCCGCGGAGGCCTCACCACCCCTACTACTCCCACCGCTGGACAGGTCATCCCTCTACTCACCCACACCCCCTATTATTCTGCAGCGACGACGGCCTCACACCGCAGCCGAACAAGTGAACCCTTGTATTCCTCTCCGCGCGGGCTTCCACTGCCGCGTCTTCCCCGGCTCCGCATCGTCCCCTTCCTAGGCCTCGTTGTCGTCCACCACCCTGGTGCTCTCAGCGCGGTGTGGTCAATGTGGTCAAGGAACGGCTTCCATCGGACATGGACTGTACGTGGAGAGGCTGACAGCTGGGTCCACGGCCGCAGCAAGGAAGTGCCTCCTTATTACGCGCAAAATAATTATTCCTCCACCTGACAGCGGGGACCCACCAGACGGGCCACCGTATTTCACGAAAAAAACGTTTCCCCCTGACTGCTGGGACCCACCAGCTACATCTTCGCACGCAAGGAAATGCGTCCGAAAAAAACGATTCGGCCCCCTGACTGCTGGGACCCATCAGCTACATCTTCGCATGCAAGGAAGTGCCTGACAGTCGGACCCACCTGGTCGAAGCGTGCGTAGCTTTATCATTCTGGTCGCGAACGTGTACGTACATACTAGTCGATGTAGAGGCGTGCACGTGTCATAGTAGAGGCACGCACGTAGCATGTACACGTACGTACAACGGCCAGTGTGCAAGAAAGAAAATACGGCCACGTATGTACATACGGGCAGGGTCTCGAACGCCTACTCGCGCATACGTACGGCCAGGGCTCGTGTACATGGCTGGGCGGAATGGAGAAACAACATCGTCGTCGTGTTCATGGGAAGCCAGCCGGCTGGGTCGGAATGGAATGCGTCGTCGTGTTCATCGGGAGCGCTTGGACGGAACAACCAATGGAAACAAGGCCTAGCGTACCGCAGAACGGACGAAACGGCCTTGTGTTCGACCGGCCACGGTCGAAACGGGATCCTGTTCATCGGGAGGGGTCTGGCATACCGCAAAACGGAGGAAACGGACCTCCTATGGTCGAAACGGGGGTCCTATTGATCGGGAGGGGTGTGGAGTACCGCAAAACGGAGGAAACAGACTTGTGTTGGAGCACTACGGTCGAAACGGGGGTCCTGTTCATCGGGAGGGGTGTGGCGTACCGCAAAACGAGACTCCACGGGATACTGTTCATCTCCACCATCGACCCCCTCCAGCCTCCACGGGCTACTATTCATCCACCGTCGACCTCCTCCAGCCTCCACCTGTGACTGTTCATCCACGGGCTCCTGTTCATCCAGCCCCCACCGTGCGCTACTCCACCGGCTACTGTTCAACCAGCCCTCTCCATGGGCTCCTGTTCAACCACCCCTCCACGGGCTACTGTTTATCCAGCCCTCCACCGTCTACTGTTCATCCAGCCCTCCACGGGGTGGTCCTGTTCATTCTGCTCTCCATGGGGTCCTGTTCATCCAGCCCCAACCGACTCGATCGATCGGGATCCTGTTCATCCAGAGGCAACACCACAGGGTCCTGTTCATCCACCCCCACCGGGAACTGTTCATCCAACCCCCCCCCCCAGCAACACTCACTATTCATCCAGAGGCAGCATCGATCGGCTTCAGTTAGCAGCAGTAGCGAAGGAATCGCTCGATCGAGCTCAGTTAACAGCCATCGATCGATCGCTCGGGTTCAGTAACGCGTAGCCTGCAGTGCAATCGCTCGGGTTCAGTTAGAGCCCAACGCCTCACGTGCGTGTATGAGAGAAACGTGCATCGCTCGGCCCCGACCACCCACTGTAACTGGGAACACCCTGATATTTTCCTCGCCCTCGCTTCTACCACGGTTCTTTCCGTCATGGACGGCCCAAAGAATGTCATGCAGCTGCGTCTCCGTCCCGCCCAGGACGAAAAGCCCGTTGTCTGTCATATTTTTTGTCATAGAAGTAGGAGCCCACCACATCTATGATGATACCGGGTTTTGTCACAATTATCGTCATAGAAGTGTCATAAGTATGACAGAAAAAATTCGTTCAACCCAAAATGTCACAGATGTGTCTTTTTTTGTAGTGTTATGCCCCCACGTAGGAAATACGGGGGTGTTCGAGATGTAATCTAAACACTCTTGAGCTAATTGTTTGGTCCTTGAAGGAGGTGTTTAGCACGACGAACCAGGCAATCGGACTGTGCGGCTTTAGCACCCTCACTTAGCCATAGGAGTTTGATAGATAGAAATATAGGCGCAGCCCCTAGTATACGGACTAGGATGCTATAAACACTTGATCAGGTAAGTACCTACCCTCGCGTAATGCGGAAAAAATCTCTAAGGATTTGAGACCTCCGAAGAGCTGACCGGCTCTCGCGGCATCATGACAGTCAGTTTTCGACTTTCTCTATTGAGGTGCACACTTGGGTAAACCAGGGCACAATCGCAGTAGTGCTCCCTTTACTACCCTAGCCGATATAGCGGAACGTAAGGTAGTAAGCACAGGAGCCGGGCAACCCAACTATTGACCAAAGACATGATTCGGAGCCAATGCATATAGTGCTAAATTCGGGGTGCCGGAATGTACTGTAAAAGTGTTCGGACTTTTGTTGCCATGCTATGGGGCGCTATGAAGCCCCTGGCAAATTGAAATGCACCAAAGTGTACGGGTGTTATCTGATAAGGTTACCAGAAAAGAAAAGACAAAAGGGAAACAGAAGAAGAACAAGGGGTAAGCTAGGGCCGTAAAATTTGGGCCACAAAATGTTTCTATGATAATTTCATTGGTGCGTTAAAGCGCATTTATACAAATAATGCAATAAGTAGAAGGCTATTTACTATGCCCCAACCAAGGGAGATCTGCGTGTGGGTCCTGAAAACAGGTGAGAGGGATCATTAAATAAACCACCTAAAGATTCCCCAGTACGTCCATGCTTCTTGTCGCCTTGGTGTTTTTATCCTTCGAAAAGAATCGATGGTCAAGCTGCCAGAAAAGGTCTGTGAAAAAGAGGGAAAAAGGAAAAAGGAAAAAAAGGAAATACTGAAATTATGTGTGTCCGAGGCGGTCGAGCCATATTGCGGATCACAAGCTGATTGTGCCTCCATCTGTGTCCATGGTACTTTTAGTGCGTAATTATGTACGCGCGATACAATTGCCGCCACTTGGTCAGGACTGGGACGGAGGCCAAATTGCTAGTAGAGCTCTTGACGAGCCGAGCTGTCCTTCTGGAGAATGGTTCGGACTCTCTTGGCAGTTTCCGGGGGATCGGCCGCCGAATTGAGGTTCTGCTTGAAAAGGCCGCCCTGTACCTCTGCCGCTAAGGCAGCGGTGTGCTCCTCAGTGCGGAGGGAGCATTCCATGTTTCCATTGACTGTTATGACACCGCGTGGTCCGGGCATCTTGGGCTTGAGATAAGCGTAGTGCGGCACCACATTGAATCGAGCAAATGCGGTCCGTCCGAGCAGTGTGTGGTAGCCGCTGCGAAAGGGGGCGATATCGAAGATTAACTCCTCACTTCGGAAGTTGTCCGGAGATTCGAAGACAACCTATAGTGTGACTGAGCCCGTGGAGCGGGCCTCTATGACCAGTATGACTCCCTTAAAGGTAGTCTTTGTGGGCTTGATGCGTGATGGGTTAATGCCCATTTTGCGCATTGTATCCTGATAGAGCAAGTTGAGGCTGCTACCACCGTCCATCAGGACTCGCGTCTGGTGGAACGCATCAATTATTGGGTCCAAGACCAGTGCGTCTGAACCGTCATGACGAATACTGGTCGGATGATCCCGGCGATCAAAAGTGATCGGGCATGACGACCATGGATTAAATTTTGGGGCGACTGGCTCAATCGCGTAGACGTCCCTGAGCGCGCGCTTGCGCTCCCCCTTGGGATGTGGGTGGCGTATATCATGTTCACCATTTTTACCTGAGGGGGAAACTTCTTCTGTCCCCCTGTGTTCAGCGGCAGGGGCTCCTCGTCGTCGTCCTTGCTTTGCGATCCCTTATCCTTGCTTTCGGCATTTAACTTGCCAGCCTGTTTAAAAACCCAACAATCTCTATTGGTATGATTGGGTGGTTTGTCTGGGGTGTTGTGAATCTGGCACGGATGATCAAGTATGCGGTACAAGCTAGATGGGCCTGAATTGTTCTTTTTGAACGGCTTCTTCCGCTGGCCGGGCTTAGAGCTACTAAATCCGGCATTGACCGTCGTATCCTCGGTGTTGTCATTGTTGCTTCGACGCTTGTATCTGTTGCGTCAAGACTTGTCGTTGCTATTTTTAGCTTCAGGGGTGCTGGTGTTACTTGCATTGTTTTTGCTACAGGCCAGCCAACTATCCTCGCCCGCACAAAAGCGGGTCATGAGTGCCATGAGGGCCGCCATGGACTTTGATTTCTCTTGGCCGAGGTGATGGGCGAGCCATTCGTCGCGGATGCTGTGTTTAAAGGCCGCTAGGGCTTCGGCATCCGGACAGTCGACGATCTGGTTCTTTTTAGTTAAGAACCTAGTCCAGAATTTCCTGGCGGACTCTCCGGGCTGTTGAAATGTATGGCTTAAGTCATCAGCGTCAGGAGGTCGAACATATGGACCTTGGAAGTTATCAAGGAAGGCTTCTTCCAAGTCCTCCCAGCTACCGACGAAATTTTCGGGCAGGCTGTTCAAACAGTGCCAGGCTGGTCCTTTGAGTTTGAGGGGGAGGTATTTAATGGCATGGAGGTCATCGCCGCGGGCCATATGAATATGGAGAATGAAGTCTTCGATCCATACCGCGGGGTCTGTGGTTCCATCGTAGGATTCTATATTCACGGGTTTGAACCCTTCTGGGAATTCATGTTCCATGACTTCATCTGTGAAGCAATGAGGGTGTGCAGCGCCTCTATATCGGGCCGTATCGTGACGTAGCTCTGATGGGGTCTGATACGTCTCCAACGTATCTATAATTTTTTATTGTTCCATGCTATTATATTATCTGTTTTGGATGTTAATGGGCTTTATTTTACACTTTTATATTATTTTTGGGACTAACCTATTAACCGGAGGCCCAGCCCAAATTGTTGTTTTCTTGCCTATTTCAGTGTTTCGAAGAAAAGGAATATCAAATGGAGTCCAAACGGAATGGAACATTCGGGAGAGTTATTTTTGGAACGGAAGAAATCCAGGAGACTTGGAGTAGACGTCAGGGAAGCTTCAAGGTGGCCACGAGGCGGGGAGGCGCGCCTGCCCCCCTGGGCGTGCCCCCCACCCTCGTGGGCCCCTCGTGGCTCCCCTGACCGACTTATTTCACCTATATATGTCCATATACCCTAAAAACATCTAGGAACAGAATAGATCGGGAGTTCCGCCGCCAGAAGCCTCCGTAGCCACCGAAAACCAATCTAGACCCGTTCCGGCACCCTGCCGGAGGGGCGAATCCCTCAACGGTGGCCATCTTCATCATCCCGGTGCTCTCCATGATGAGGTGGGGGTAGTTCACCCTCGGGGCTGAGGGTATGTACCAGTAGCTATGTGTTTGATCTCTCTCTCTCTCTCTCTCTCTCGTGTTCTTGAGGTGGCATGATCTTGATGTATCGCGAGCTTTGCTATTATAGTTGGATCTTATGATGTTTCTCCCCCTCTACTCTCTTGTGATGAATTGAGTTTTCCCTTTGAAGTTATCTTATCGGATTGAGTCTTTAAGGATTTGAGAACACTTGATGTATGTCTTGCATGTGCTTATCTGTGGTGACAATGGGATATCACGTGATCCACTTGATGTATGTTTTGGTGATCAACTTGTGAGTTATGTGACCTCGTGAACTTATGCATAGGGGTTGGCACACATTTTCGTCTTGACTCTTCGGTAGAATCTTTGGGGCACTCTTTGAAGGTTCTTTGTGTTGGTTGAATAGATGAATCTGAGATTGTGTGATGCATATTGTATAATCATACCCACGGATACTTGAGGTGACATTGGAGTATCTAGGTGACATTAGGGTTTTGGTTGATTTGTGTCTTAAGGTGTTATTTTAGTACAAACTATTGAATATATCGATCAGAAAGAATAACTTTGAGGTGATTTCGTACCCTACCATAATCTCTTTGTTTGTTCTCCGCTATTAGTGATTTTGGAGTGACTCTTTGTTGCATGTTGAGGGATAGTTATATGATCCAATTATGTTATTATTGTTGAGAGAACTTGCACTAGTGAAAGTATGAACCCTAGGCCTTGTTTCAATGCATTGCAATACCGTTTGTGCTCACTTTTACCATTAGTTACCTTGCTGTTTTTATATTTTCAGATTACAAAAACCTATATCTGCCATCCATATTGCACTTGTATCACCATCTCTTCGCCGAACTAGTGCACCTATACAATTTACCATTGTATTGGGTGTGTTGGGGACACAAGAGACTCTTCGTTATTTGGTTGCAGGGTTGTTTGAGAGAGACCATCTTCATCCTACGCCTCCCACGGATTGATAAACCTTAGGTCATCCACTTGAGGGAAATTTTCTATTGTCCTACAAACCTCTGCACTTGGAGGCCCAACAACATCTACAAGAAGAAGGTTGCGTAGTAGACATCAAGCTCTTTTCTGGCGCTATTGCCGGGGAGGTTAGCGCTTGAAGGTATATCTTTAGATCTTGCAATTGAATCTTTTTGTTTCTTGTTTTATCACTAGTTTAGTCTATAAAAGAAAATTACAAAAAATGGAATTAAGGATGCCTCATATGCTTCATCTTTTCAATGTCTTTCGTGAAAATAAGGATTCCGATAATTGTGCTCGGGTGCTAGAAGAAGAATGCATTAGAATGTTTGGCACTAAATATTTTAATGATGAGCATGATTGCAATGTTGTTAGTATGAATTCCTTGAATATCCATGTTGCTAATGATATGCAAAGCCACAAGCTTGGGGAAGCTATGTTTGATGAAGATGATATTTTTTGTCCCCCAAGTTTTGATGAGCAAATTTATTATGATGATAGCATGCCTCCTATTTATGATGATTATATTGATAAAAGTGGATTTGGAGAGGTCATGACTTTATTTAGTAATGATTCCACTATTTCAGAAGAGGTTCCAAATGATTATGAGAACAAAGTTGCTATCTATGATGATTATTGTGATGACTTGTATGCTATTGATAATAATGATAACCATGAAACTTGTCATTATGATTTTAATTTTCAATTGGATTATGCCTCACATGATAGTTATTTCATTGAGTTTGCTCCCACTACTATTGATGAGAAGAAACTTGCTTATGTGGAGAGTAATAAAAATCCTATGCTTATAGATCATGAAAAGAATGCTTTATGTGATAGTTATATTGTTGAATTCATTCATGAAGCTACTGAAAATTATTATCAGGGAGGAATATATGCTTGTAGGAATTGCAATAATATTAAATTTCTTCTCTATGTGCTTAAAGTTTTGAAGTTATGCTTGTTTTGCCTTCCTATGCTAATTGATTATTGTTCTCATAAATTGTTTGATCACAAAATCCCTATGCATAGGAAGTGGGTTAGACTTAAATGTGATAGTCATATTCTTCATCATGCTCTCTTTATGTTTTAATTCTTATCCTTTATGTGAGCGTCATTGAAATCATCATGCCTAGCTAGGGGCGTTAAACGATAGCGCTTGTTGGGAGGCAACCCAATTTTATTTTTGTTATTTGATTTTTGCTCCTGTTTAGTAATAAATAATTCATCTAGCCTCTGTTTAGATGTGGTTTTATGCTTTTAATTAGTGTTTGTGCCAAGTAGAACCTTTGGGAAGACTTGGGGAAAGTCTTTGCGATCCTGCTGTAAAAAAGCAGAAACTTTAGCACTCACGAGATTGGCTGCCATTTTTGAATGGAGAGTGATATTTAGTTCATTATTTTTGAATATGATTAATAGATAAATGCCTCACGTCCAAAATTTTATTGTAGAATTTTTGGGGTTCCAGAAGTATTCGAAACCTACAGATTACTACATACTGTTCTGTTTTTGACAGATTCTGTTTTTCGTGTGTTGTTTGCTTATTTTGATGAATTTATGGCTAGTAATAGATTTTATGAACCATAGAAAAGTTGTAATACAGTAGGTTTAACACCAATATAAATAAATAATGAGTTCATTACTGTACCTTGAAGTGGTGGTTTGTTTTCTTTTACTAACGGAGCTCACGAGTTTTCTGTTAAGTTTTGTGTTGTGAAGTTTTCAAGTTTTGGGTAAAAAATCGATGAACTATGGAATAAGGAGTGGCAAGAGCCTAATATTGGGGATGCCCAAGGCACCCCAAGGTAAAATCCAAGGACACCAAAAATCCTAAGCTTGGGGATGCCCCGGAAGGCATCCCCTCTTTCGTCTCCGTCTATCGGTAACTTTACTTGGAGCTATATTTTTATTCGCCACATGATATGTGTTTTTGCTTGGAGCGTCTTGTATGATTTGAGTCTTCGCTTTTTAGTTTACCACAATCATCCTTGTTGTACACACATTTTGAGAGAGAGACACATGAATTGGAATTTATTAGAATACTCTATGTGCTTCACTTATATCTTTTGAGCTATATAGTTTTTGCTCTAGTACTTCACTTATATTATTTTGAGAGTCCTTTAGAACAACATGGCAATTTGCTTTTAGGCATAATAACAACTTTCATATAAGTGCATTGAATACTAAGAGAAGTTTGATACTTGATGATTGTTTTGAGATATGGAGATAGTGATATCAAAGTTATGCTAGTTGAGTAGTTGTGAATTTGAGGAATACTTGTGTTGAAGTTTGTAGGTCCCATAGCATGCACGTATGGTAAAAATTGTGTAAAAAATTTGAAACATGAGGTGTTATTTGATTGTCTTCCTTATGAGTGGTGGACGAGCGATGGTCTTTTCCTACCAATCTATCCCCCTAGGAGCATGCGCGTAATACTTGGTTTTTGATGACTTGTAGATTTTTGCAATAAGTATGTGAGTTCTTTATGACTAATGTTGAGTTCATGGATTATACGCACTCTCACCCTTCCACCATTGCTAGCCTCTTCGGTACCATGCATTGCCCTTTCTCACCTTGAGAGTTGGTGCAAACTTCGCCGGTGCATCCAAACCCCGTGATACGATACGCTCTATGACACATAAACCTCCTTATATCTTCCTCAAAACAGCCACCATACCTACCTATTATGGCATTTCCATAGCCATTCCGAGATATATTGCCATGCAACTTTCCACCGTTCCATTTATTATGACACGCATCATCATTGGCATATTGCCTTGCATGATCATGTAGTTGACATCGTATTTGTGGCAAAGCCACCATTCATAATTCTTTCATACGTGTCACTCATGAGTCATTGCACATCCCGGTACACCGCCGGAGGCATTCATATAGAGTCATATATTGTTCTAGTATCGACTTGTAATCACTGAGTTGTAAATAGATAGAAGTGTGATGATCATCAGTAATAGAGCATTGTCCATATAAAAGAAAAAAAAGAAAGGCCAAATAATAAAAAAATAATGCCCAAAAAAATAAAAATAAAAAAGGGGGCAATGCTACTATCCTTTTTTCCACACTTGTGCTTCAAAGTAGCACCATGATCTTTATGATAGAGAGTCTCTTGTTTTGTCACTTTCATATACTAGTGGGAATTTTTCATTATAGAACTTGGCTTGTATATTCCAACAATGGGCCTCCTCAAGTGCCCTAGGTCTTCTTGAGCAAGCAAGTTGGATGCACACCCACTAGTTTCTTTTGTTAAGCTTTCATACATTTATAGCTCTAATGCATCTGTTGCATGGCAATCCCTACTCCTTGCATTGGCATCAATTGATGGGCATCTCCCTAGCCCATTGATTAGCCGCGTCGAAGTGAGACTTTCTCCTTTTTTGTCTTCTCCACATAACCCCCTTCATTATATTCTATTCTACCCATAGTGCTATATCCATGGCTCACGCTCATATATTGCGTGAAAATTGAAAAAAGTTTGAGATTACTAAAATATGAAACAATTTCTTGGCTTGTCATCAGGGTTGTGCATGATGAGAGCATTCTTGTGTGACGAAAATTGAGCATGACCAAACTATATGATTTTGTAGGGATGAACTTTCTTTGGTCATGTTATTTTGAGAAGACATGATTGCTTAGTTAGTATGCTTGAAGTATTATTATTTTTATGTCAATATTAAAATAATATCTTGAATCTTTCGGATCTGAACATTCATGCCACAATAAAGAAAATTACATTGAGAAATATGTTAGGAAGCATTCCGCATCAAAAAATTTGTTTTTATCATTTACCTACTCGAGGATGAGCATGAATTAAGCTTGGGGATGCTGATACGTCTCCAATGTATCTATAATTTTTGATTGTTCCATGCTATTATATTATCTGTTTTGGATGTTAATGGGCTTTATTTTACACTTTTATATTATTTTTGGGACTAACCTATTAACCGTAGGCCCAGCCCAAATTGCTATTTTCTTGCCTATTTCAGTGTTTCGAAGAAAAGGAATATCAAACGGAATGAAACCTTTGGGAGAGTTATTTTTGGAACTGAAGCAATCCAGGAGACTTGGAGTAGACGTCAGGGAAGCTTCGAGGTGGCCACGAGGCAGGGAGGCGCGCCTGCCCCTGGGCGCGCCCCCCACCCTTGTGGGCCCCTCGTGGCTCCCCTGGCCGACTTCTTTCGCCTATATATGTCATATACCCTAAAAACATCGAGGAACAGAATAGATCGGGAGTTCCGCCTCCAGAAGCCTTCGTAGCCACCGAAAACCAATCTAGACCCGTTCTGGCACCCTGCCGGAGGGGGGAATCCCTCACCGGTGGCCATCTTCATCATCCCGACGCTCTCCATGACGAGGAGGGAGTAGTTCACCCTCGGGGCTGAGGGTATGTACCAGTAGCTATGTGTTTGATCTCTCTCTCTCTCTCGTGTTCTTGAGGTGGCATGATCTTGATGTATCGCGAGCTTTGCTATTATAGTTGGATCTTATGATGTTTCTCCCCCTCTACTCTCTTGTGATGAATTGAGTTTTCCCTTTGAAGTTATCTTATCGGATTGAGTCTTTAAGGATTTGAGAACACTTGATGTATGTCTTGCATGTGCTTATCTGTGGTGACAATGGGATATCACATGATCCACTTGATGTATGTTTTGGTGATCAACTTGCGAGTTCCGTGACCTCATCTTATGCATAGGGGTTGGCACGCGTTTTCGTCTTGACTCTTCGGTAGAATCGTTGGGGTACTCTTTGAAGTTCTTTGTGTTCGTTGAATATATGAATCTGAGATTGTGTGATGCATATCGTATAATACTTGAGGTGACATTGGAGTATCTAAGTGACATTAGGGTTTTGGTTGATTTGTGTCTTAAGGTTTTATTCTAGTACGAACTCTTGAATAGATCGATTAGAAAGAATAACTTTGACGTGGTTTCGTACCCTACCATAATCTCTTCATTTGTTCTCCGCTATTAGTGACTTTGGAGTGAATCTTTGTTGCATGTTGAGGGATAGTTATATGATCCAGTTATGTTATTATTGTTGAGAGAACTTGCACTAGTGAAAGTATGAACCATAGGCCTTGTTTCAACGCATTGCAATACCGTTTGTGCTCACTTTTATCATTAGTTACATTGCTGTTTTTATATTTTCAGATTACAAAAAACTATATCTACCATCCATATTGCACTTGTATCACCATCTCTTCGCCGAACTAGTGCACCTATACAATTTACCATTGTATTGGGTGTGTTGGGGACACAAGAGACTCTTTGTTATTTGGTTGCAGGGTTGTTTGAGAGAGACCATCTTCATCCTACGCCTCCCATGGATTGATAAACCTTAGGTCATCCACTTGAGGTAAATTTGCTACTGTCCTACAAACCTCTGCACTTGGAGGCCCAACAACATCTACAAGAAGAAGGTTGTGTAGTAGACATCAGGGTCCGTCTGCGGCTTTCAGCCCGCACATGACTAGGTTTGTCACGTCTGAATAGATGGTCGTCATCGCGTGTCGGGGCACGACCTCGTGATCCGTAGATCGATCTGGTATGTCCTGCTTTATTGTTTAGGTCCTGTCGAAGGCCATATGTATGACCGTGAGCTGATTTACCTCTGCCTTTGCGATGAGGCGGGGCGGGATGGTATTCGGCTTGAGTTGCCACTTTATCCCGACCACGTGTTGGTCGGTCAGCCGCATTGCGCGATGGTGGTATGTGTTCCAGCACCTCATCGTCGAACTAAGGTAGCAATTTGCGCTTTGGGTAACTTTTGGCTGGGCGCTTGAGGCCGTATTCTTCGGCTGCTAGGATATCGGTCCATTTATCATTGAGCGGATCTTGGTCAGCTGGAAGTTGCCGCTGCTTCTTCTTCAGGCTCCTTGCAGTGGCTATTAGCCGACGCTTGAAGCGCTCCTGTTCAAGAGGTTTCTCGGGCATGATGAAATCATCAGTGCCGAGGCTCGCCTCATCCTCGGATAGCGGAAGATAACTACCATCCTCTGAGTCTTCGTGTGTGGCATGTTTACCAGGGCTATCATGCCCATCCTCCCGTTCATCTTGTTCAGTAGCTGCGTGAACAGGGTCTTCATTGTCTTCGACACCTTCCGGAGTGTTATCTTCTGCCGTGTCGATGTTGATGTCTTTACTGTGGCGTGACTTAGAGCAGCGTCGCTGACGCCGGCGCTTTGATTGTATCTCGGAAGGTCTATCCTCAGTTGGATATTCCTTTTCATCTCCGCTATTCTCCTTTGGTGCATCCACCATGTACACATCATACGAGGAAGTGGCCGTCCAGCGTCCGGTGAATGGCGGGTTCTGGGCCTCTTCTTCTCTGGCATTGTCGTCCATACCGTCGATGTCGTCAGAGCCGTAATCAAGCATGCCGGTTAAGTCTTCGACAGTGGCTATGAAGTGGGCGGTGGGTGGGAAGTGAAATTCTCCATCATCAGCCTCCGGTTCGAGCCGGACATAATTCGACTGTAAGCCTCCCGCTAAAGATAGTGCTCTTAACGAGTTTAGCACGTCGCCCAGAGGCGAGTTCCGGAAGATGTCCACGACACTGAATTCGGCGATCGATGACCGATCATGTTCGACATGCGCGGACGCACATAGTTTGAAACTTATAACCAGAAACGGGTCCATAGCTCCGATGACACAGATGTTACTTGAAGCTAAGTCCGTGTGCGGCTCCAACGTCGTGGGGTTTGCGGCTTCCGTGGCGGGGTGGAGCTTCCTGTCCTCGGATGGCGTGACCTGCTCCGGATCTAAGGCTAGAGCGGTTTCAGGTGCAATTTCCTGGGTATGGCCCGATGACAGATCTAAGTCATGTTCATCGTGGTGACTGGGAGCGGCTGCCGTGGTCTCGAATCCGTCGAAGATCAAGCATCTACGGATATCCGCGACGTAGTTGAAGCTTCCAAATCTGACCCGGTGACCAAGGGCGTAGCCTTCGATCAACTCCAGATGGCCAAGCGAGTTGGCCCGCAGTGCGAAGCCGCCGAACACGAAGATCTGTCTGGGGAGGAAGACTTCCCCTTGGACAACATCATTGTAGATGATTGAAGGAGTCATCAAACCTTTTGAGGACGGCATAGTGGAAATCGCAATGAAAGCACCAATGTCGGTGTCAAGACAGGCGGATCTCGGGTAGGGGGTCCCGAACTGTGCGTCTAGGATCGATGGTAACAGGAGACGGGGGACACAATGTTTACCCAAGTTCGGGCCCTCTCTATGGAGGTAATACCCTACTTCCTGCTTGATTGATCTTGATGAATATGAGTATTACAAGAGTTGATCTACCATGAGATCGTAATGGCTAAACCCTAAAAGTCTAGTCAGGCTATGATTATTCGGGGGTATCTACGGACCTAGCCCTCCGGTTTATATAGACACGGGAGGGATCTAGGGTTACACAAGGTCGGTTATAGAGAAAGGAATCTTCATAGTTGACGCCAAACTTGCCTTCCACGCCAAGGAGAGTCCTATACGGACACAGGTAGAGTCTTTGGTCTTTGTGTCCTTACGGCCCATCAGTCCGGCCCATATCCAATAGATCGGACACCCGAGGACCCCTTAGCCCAGGACTCCCTCAACCGACGGCTGATTATTATATGCCTCGAAGCCCACAACCACCTTTTTATGGTACTAGGCGATGGTGAGCCCTAACCCACACTCACACGTGGTCCTAACTGTCATAAAGAAGACGCCTCTTGACCAGGTGGGTTGGAGAGTGAGCGCAATTTGAGATCAGTGAGACACTTGTGAGAAAACAAGGAGGGCATGAAAACTCTTCGGATAAGCTTGGATGAACAAGAAGTCGGACACAGGGAGAATTCATTGAACTAGTTTTCATGATTGACGGCCAAAGAAGCAGAACATCTTGGGAAGATCCAAGGAGTGTCTCCGACTTGAAGATCGCTTCAGGGGCTAGTGATGGTGTCCCAGATTAGTTGTCACTTGCCACATCATCTCCTAGATAGGTGGGCCGGGCCATCCATCCCCACGTTAGGTCCCCAGTGGACCACGTCAAGGCGACCCAAGGCGCGTCAAAGGTATGTTCCCGAAGACTAGGCGCATACTCCAAGATTAAGAGGTCGTCTACAACACGTTTACCTTCTGCATAGCCGACCTAATTGTAAACCTAGACCCCCTGGTACATATATAAATGAGGGGGTAGGGCTCGTAGATGACACAAAACGATCTCGTGGTAGACCAACTTGTACTTTGTACTCCATCCCAAATCAATACAACACAAGCAGGATGTTGGATTTTATCTCCTAGGAGAGCATGAACCTGGGTAAATCACGTGTCTCTGTTACCATCGCATCAAGACAACTAGTTCGGGACCCCTACCCGAGATCTGCTAGAATTGAGTTCGACAAATGGGATGCAACATGAGCTATTCTCTTGTTGATGGCATATATCCATCATGGTCTACTTTTGTGAAGATAATATCAAATCCTCAAGTTAACAAGAGAATTCACTTTGCAAGGCGTTAAGAAGAATGTAGGAAGGATGTTGAGCGGTCATTTGAGGTTCTGCAAGCACGCTTTGCCATTGTTCGCGGCTCTGCACGATTCTGACACCAAAAGGATGTGTGGTGCATCATGACTGCATGTGTCGGAATAGCCACCAGACTATCACTATCGGAATGAGGGGAACAAAGTTGGTCCATGTAGGGATCAACGGCAGCTTGAGAAATTTCCTGAAATGCATTGTGTGATTGAAAACAGAGGGGGGCATGAATAACTTCATGACGATCTTATTGAGCATTTGTGGTCGCTTCTTGGTCAATGAACTCCTTCGTACTTTATTTACTTTGAATGATTTGGAACATTAGTTGTGTTCAAATTTGGTTTTCAGTTTTCAATCATATTTCATATATTGTGGCTCCAAATAATGTTGAATTATGTGTGTTGGAATAACGTTGTTTTGAATTACTATGTTGATAGAATTGACATGCATATGCCATTTGTACATTTAATTGGAAAACTAGATTCTAGGGGAAGAATTTTACAGAACTGCAATAACAACTCACCTATCAACCTTCCCTTTCATTGTATGTTACATAACCTACGTAGAGATAAGTTGCACACAATAGCAAAAGCAAGCATACAATTAAGGCATCTCCAAGGTGGACCTGTAAACCTCCCGCAACCGTCCAGACCGCGGAAGCCGTCCAACACCGACCTGTATCGGTCCGCGGAGCAGTCCAGACGCGATTTCTCCCGCAAACCAGAGACAAAAGTGGGGGTTGCGGGAGTCCAGACCACTCCCAAGCCCGCTTCTGACTGCCCTGGCCCACCAAAAACCCATCACCCGCTCCTCCCACGCTTTTCTTCCGATGCACCCACTGCTTACTGCACCTCATTCATGCCGGCCCAGAGCACGAGGAGGCCGACATTGATGTCGAGATGTGACCGGAGGAAGGGAGGGCGGTGCTGACCGACGCAATCGGCCGACAGCCGTCACTTCAATGCAGGCACAGGTTCCCGAGGAACTAGCTCCGGCCGCTACACCGCATTGAAGCGGCTAGACGGCCCTTCGCATGTCCTGGCCATGGCTATTTGGCGGTGTCCATGTCGCATCATCCTCCTTCCCCTCCTCCTCCTCCTCCTCCTCGTCGCACCCCCTTCACATCCTCAGCGATGGGCAAGTCCTGGGCGTCCGCGCCGGCAGGCGGTTCTGGCGCGGGATCTGGTGGCTCGTGGAGACGCCGCCCATGGACTCTCAGGCTGTCGTCCTCGTCGAATGGTAGCGAATCAATGCAGGTGGAGATCGTCATCTCCTCCGGTGATGAGGAGGACCAGCAATCGCCGTCGCAGTCCGCGCTAGCGGTGTCAGGCCAGGTTTATGCCGACACCGATGCGGAGTTCGAGGGGTAGATGGAGTTGATGCTCCATCGCTCCATAGTCCACACCAACATCCCGACTCCGTCACCGGAGGCGCTCCTCCTTGTTAAGCCGGAGCTGGCTAAAGGAAATATGCCCTAGAGGCAATAATAAAGTTATTATTTATATTTCCTTATATCATGATAAATGTTTATTATTCATGCTAGAATTGTATTAACCGGAAACTTAGTACATGTGTGAATACATAGACAAACAGAGTGTCACTAGTATGCCTCTACTTGACTAGCTCGTTGAATCAAAGATGGTTAAGTTTCCTAGCCATAGACATGAGTTGTCATTTGATTAATGGGATCACATCATTAGAGAATGATGTGATTGACTTGATCCATTCCGTTAGCTTAGCATTCGATCGTTTAGTATATTGCTATTGCTTTATTCATGACTTATACATATTCCTATGACTATGAGATTATGCAACTCCCGAATACCGGAGGAACACTTTGTGTGCTACCAAACGTCACAACTTAACTAGGTGATTATAAAGGTGCTCTACAGGTGTCTCCGATGGTACTTGTTGAGTTGGCATAGACCGAGATTAGGATTTGTCACTCCGATTGTCGGAGAGGTATCTCTGGGCCCTCTCGGTAATGCACATCACTTTAAGCCATGCAAACAATGCAACTAATGAGTTAGTTGCGGGATGATGTATTACGGAATGAGTAAAGAGACTTGACGGTAACAATATTGAACTAGCTATTGAGATACCGACGATCGAATCTCAGGCAAGTAACATACCGATGACAAAGGGAACAATGTATGTTGTTATGCAGTTTGACCGATAAAGATCTTCATGGAATATGTAGGAGCCAATATGAGCATCCAGGTTCCGCTATTGGTTATTGACCGGAGACGAGTCTCGGTCATGTCTACATAGTTCTTGAACCCGTAGAGTCCACACGCTTAACGTTCGGTGACGGTCGATAATATGAGTTTATGTGTTTTGATGTACCGAAGGTAGTTCGGAGCCCCGGATGAGATCGGGGACATGACGAGGAGTCTCGAAATGGTCGAGGCATAAAGATCGATATATTGGATGACTATATTCGGACATCGGAAAGGTTCCGAGTGATTAGGGTATTTTTCGGAGTACCGGAGAGTTACGGGAATTCGCCGGGGAGTATATGGGCATTATTGAGCTTTAAGGGAAAGAGAGAGAGAGAGAGAAGGTTGTGCGCCCCCCCCCCCAAGGCCTAGTCCGAATTTTACTAGGGGGACGGGCGGCGCCCCCTCCTTCCTTCTCTTCTCTTTTCCCTTTCCTTCTCTCCTACTCCTACTACATGGAAGGGGGGCATCCTACTCCCGGTGGGAGTAGGACTCCCAAGGGCGCGCCATAGGAGGGCCAGCCCTCCCCCTCCTCCACTCCTTTATATACGTGGCCAGGAGGCACCCCATAGACACACAAGTTGATCATTGATCTTTTAGCCGTGTGCGGTGCCCCCTCCACCATAATCCACCTCGGTCATATAGTAGCGGTGCTTAGGCGAAGCCCTGCATCGGTAGCTTCATCAACACCATCATCGCGCCGTCGTGCTGAAGAAACTCTCCCTTGAAGCTCTACTGGATCGTGAGTTCGTGGGACGTCACCGAGCTGAACATGTGCAGATCGCGGAGGTGTCGTACGTTCGGTACTAGGATCAGTCGATCGTGAAGACGTACGACTACATCAACCGCGTTGTCATAACACTTCTTCTTACGGTCTACGAGGGTACATGGACAACACTCTCCCCTCTCGTTTCTATGCATCACCATGATCTTGCATGTGCGTATGATTTTTTTTGAAATTACTGCATTCCCCAACGGTGGTATCAGAGCCAGGTCTATGCGTAGATGTTATATGCACGAGTAGAACACAAAGGAATTGTGAGCGTGGGTATATACGTATTGCTTGCTGTCACTAGTTGATTCTTGATTCAGCGGTATTGTTGGATGAAGCGGCCCAGACCAACATTACGCGTACGTTTACGTGAGACTAGTTCTACCGCCGTGCTTCGCACACAGGTGGCTAGTGAGTGTCTGTTTCTCCAACTTTAGTTGAATCAGTTTCAATGAACAGGGTTCTTTCTGAAGATCAAAAAGCAATCACTATACTACGTTGTGGTTTTTGATGCGTAGGTAAGAATGGTTCTTGCTTAGCCCGTAGCAGCCACGTAAAACTTGCAACAACAAAGTAGAGGACGTCTAACTTGTTTTTGCAGGGCATGTTGTGATGTGATATGGTCAAGACGTGATGAGATATAAATTGTTGTATGATATGATCATGTTTTGTTAAAGTTATCGGCAACTGGCATGAGCCTTATGGTTGTCTCTTTATTGCATAAGGTGCAAGCGCCATATAATTGCTTTACTTTATCGCTATGTGATAGCAATAGTTGCAAACGCAATAGTTGGTGAGACGACCATGTGACGACACGTTGATAGAGATCAATATGATGGAGATCATGGTGTCATGCCGGTGGCGATAGAGATCATGACGGTACTTTGGAGATGGAGATCAAAGGCGCAAGATGATCATGGCCATATCATGTCACATATTTTGATTGCATGTGATGTTTATCCTTTATGCATCTTATTTTGCTTAGTTCGGCGGTAGCATTATAAGATGATCTCTCACTAAATTTCAAGGTACAAGTGTTCTCCTTGAGTATGCAGCGTTGCCAAAGTTCGTCGTGCCGAGACACCACGTGATGATTGGGTGTGATAAGCTCTACGTTCACATACAATGGGTGCAAGCCAGTTTTGCACACGCAGAAAATACTCGGGTTAAACTTGACGAGCCTAGCATATGCAGATATGGCCTCAGAACACTAGAGACCGAAAGGTCGAGCATGAATCATATAGTAGATATGATCAACATAGTGATGTTCACCATTGAAAACTACTCCAACTCACGTGATGATCGGACATGGTTTAGTTGATTTGGATCACGTGATCATTTAGATGACTAGAGGGATGTCTATCTAAGTGGGAGTTCTTATGTAATATGATTAATTGAACTTTAATTTATCATGAACTTAGTCCAGATAGAATTTGCATAACTATGTTGTAGATCAATAGCTTGCGATGTAGCTCCCTGTTTATTTTTGATATGTTCCTCGAGAAAAATAAGTTGGAAGATGTTAGTAGCAATGATGCGGATTGGATCCGTGATTTGAGGATTATCCTCATTGCTGCACAAAAGAATTATGTCCTTAATGCACTGCTAGGTGACAGACCTATTGCAGGAGCAAATGCGCATGTTATGAACGTTTGGTAAGCTCGATATGATGATTACTTGATAGTTTAGTGAACCATGCTTTATGGCTTAGAATCGGCGCTTCAAAGATGTTTTGAAACGCCACGGAGCATATGAGATGTTCCAAGAGTTGAAAATAGTATTTCAGACTCATGCCCATGTCGAAAGGTATGAGACCTTTCACAAGTACTTTGCCTACAAGATGGAGGAGAATAGCTTAACCAGTCAGCATGTGCTCAGATTGTCTGAGTACTACAATCACATGAATCAAGTCGGAGTTAATCTTCCAGATAAGATAGTGATTGACAGAGTTCTCTAGTCACTGTCAACAAGTTACTAGAACTTCGTGATGAACTATAATATGGAACGGATAACGGAAACAATTCCCAAGCCCTTCGTGATGCTGAAATCGACGAAGGTAGAAATCAAGAAAGAGCATCAAGTGTTGATGGTTGACAAGACCACTAGTTTCAAGAAAAGGGCAAAGGGATAAAAAGGGAACTTGAATAAGAATGACATGTTGGAAATATGCCCTAGAGGCAATAATAAATTAGTTATTATTATATTTCCTTGTTCATGATAATCGTTTATTATCCATGCTAGAATTGTATTGATAGGAAACTCAGATACATGTGTGGATACATAGACAACACCATGTCCCTAGTAAGCCTCTAGTTGACTAGCTCATTGATCAATAGATGGTTACAGTTTCCTGACCATGGACATTGGATGTCGTTGATGATAGGATCACATCATTAGGAGAATGATGTGATGGACAAGACCCAATCCTAAGCCTAGCACAAGATCGTGTAGTTCGTATGCTAAAGCTTTTCTAATGTCAAGTATCATTTCCTTAGACCATGAGATTGTGCAACTCCCGGATACCGTAGGAATGCTTTGGGTGTACCAAACGTCACAATGTAACTGGGTGGCTATAAAGGTGCACTGCGGGTATCGGGAAAGTGTCTGTTGGGTTGGCATGAATCGATACTGGGATTTGTCACTCCGTGTAACGGAGAGGTATCTCTGGGCCCACTCGGTAGGACATCATCATAATGTGCACAATGTGACCAAGGAGTTGATCACGGGATGATGTGTTATGGAACGAGTAAAGAGACTTGCCGGTAATGAGATTGAACAAGATATCGGGATACCGACGATCGAATCTCGGGCAAGTATCATACCGATAGACAAAGGGAATTGTATACGGGATTGATTGAATCCTTGACATCGTGGTTCATCTGATGAGATCATCGTGGAGCATGTGGGAGCCAACATGGGTATCCAGATCCCGCTGTTGGTTATTGACTGGAGAGTTGTCTCGGCCATGTTTGCATGACTCCCGAGCCCGTAGGGTCTACACACTTAAGGTTCGATGACGCTAGGGTTATAGGGAAAGTATGTACGCGGTTACCGAATGTTATTCGGAGTCCCGGATGAGACCCCGGACATCACGAGGAGTTCCGGAATGGTCCGAAGGTAAAGATTTATATATGTGAAGTCCCATTTTGGTCACCGGAAAGGTTTCGGGTGTTATCGGTAACGTACCGGGACCACCGGGAGGGTCCCGGGGGTCCACCAGGTGGGGCCACCAGCCCCAGAAGGCTGCGTGGGCCAAGTGTAGGAGGGGACCAGCCCCA
>NC_041380.1:105754911-105768139 GCF_002162155.2 Triticum dicoccoides | reverse complement strand
AGGGATGGAACCCTAGATGGGGGCGCAGCCCCTCCCCTCCCCCTATATATACTTGAGGTATTGGGGGCTGCCCAACACATGATTTGATCTCCTTCTTGGCGCAGCCCTACCTTTCTCCCTCCTCGTCTCTCGTAGTGCTTGGCGAAGCCCTGCTAGAGTCCCGCGCTCCTCCACCATCACCACGCCATCGTGCTGCTACTGGACGAAGTCTTCCCCAACCTCTCCCTCTCTCCTTGCTGGATCAAGGCGCGGGAGACGTCACCGGGCTGTACGTGTGTTGAACGCGGAGGCGCCGTTGTTCGGCGCTTAGATCAGAATCGACCGCGATCTGAATCGCTGCATGTACGACTCCACCAACCGCGTTCTTGCAACGCTTCCGCTTAGCGATCTACAAGGGTATGTAGATGCACTCCCCTTCCCCTCGTTGCTAAATTACTCCATAGATTGATCTTGGTGATGCGTAGAAAATTTTAAATTTCTGCTACGATCCCCAACAGTGGCATCATGAGCTAGGTCTATGCGTAGTTTCTATGCACGAGTAGAACACAAAGTAGTTGTGGGCAATGATTTGTTCAATTTTGCTCGCCGTTACTAGTCTTATCTTGATTCAGTGGCATTATGGGATGAAGCGGCCTAGACCGACCTTACACGTACGCTTACGTGAGACTGGTTCCACCGACTGACATGCACTTGATGCATAAGGTGGCTGGCGGGTGTCTGTCTCTCCCACTTTAGTTGGATCGGATTTGATGAAAAGGGTCCTTATGAAGGGTAAATAGCAATTGGCATATCACCGTTGTGGTTTTGCGTAGGTAAGAAACGTTCTTGCTAGAAACCCATAGCAGCCACGTAAAACATGCAACAACATTTAGAGGATGTCTAACTTGTTTTTGCAGGGTATGCTATGTGATGTGATATGGCCAAAAGGATGTGATGAATGATATATGTGATGTATGAGATTGATCATATTCTTGTAATAGGAATCACGACTTGCATGTCGATGAGTATGACAACCGGCAGGAGCCATAGGAGTTGTCTTAATTTATTTATGACCTGCGTGTCAATGAAAATGCCATGTAATTACTTTACTTTATTGCTAACCGTTAGCCATAGTAGTAGAAGTAATAGTTGGCGAGGCAACTTCATGAAGACACGATGATGGAGATCATGATGATGGAGATCATGGTGTCATTCTGGTGACGATGGTGTTCATGCCGCGCCTCGAAGATGGAGATCAAAGGCGCAAGATGATATTGGCCATATCATGTCACTTTATGATTTGCATGTGATGTTTGTCATGTTTACATCTTATTTGCTTAGAACGACGGTAGCATAAATAAGATGATCCCTCATTAAAATATCAAGGATCGTGTTCCCCCTAACTGTGCACCGTTGCTAAGGTCCGTTGTTCCGAAGCACCACGTGATGATCGGGTGTGATAGGTTCTAACGTTCGCATACAACGGGTGTAAGCCAGATTTACACACGCAATACACTTAGGAGGTTAACTTGACGAGCCTAGCATGTACAGATATGGCTTCGGAACACAGAAGATCTAAAGGTCGAACATGAGTCGTATAGTGGATACGATCAACATGAAGATGTTCACCGATGATGACTAGTCCGTCTCACGTGATGATCGGACACGACCTAGTTGACTCGGATCATGTATCACTTAGATGACTAGAGGGATGTCTATCTAAGTGGGAGTTCTTTGAATAATTTGATTAGATGAACTTAATTATCATGAACATAGTCAAAAGGTCTTTGCAAATTATGTCGTAGCTCACGCTTTGGTTCTACTGTTTTAGATATGTTCCTAGAGAAAATTTAGTTGAGAGTTGACAGTAGCAATTATGCGGACTAGGTCCGTGAACTGAGGATTGTCCTCATTGCTGCACAGAAGGGCTATGTCCTTAATGCACCACTCAGTGCGTTGAACCTCGAGGGTCGTTTGTACATGTTGGGAAACATCTGACATACACGTTTTGATGACTACGTGATAGTTCAGTGTGTAATACTAACGGTTTAGAATTGTGACACCAAAGACGTTTTTGAAACATTGCAGAACATATGAGATGTTCCAAAGACTGAAATTGGGATTTCAGACTAGTGCCCATGTCAAGAGGTATGAGACCTCTGACAAGTTTCTTAAGCCTGCAAACTAAGGGAGAAAAGCTCAATCGTTGAGCATGTGCTCAGATTGCCTGAGTACTACAATCGCTTGAATCGAGTGGGAGTTAATCTTCCAGATGAGATAGTGATAGTTCCCCATAGTCACTGTCACCAAGCTATTAGAGCTTAGTGATGAACTATAACATATCAGGGATAGACATGATGATCCATGAGCAATTCGCGATGTTTGACACCGCGAAAGTAGAAATCAAGTAGGAGCATCAATTGTTGATGGTTAAACCACTAGTTTCAAGAAGGGCAAGGGAAAGAAGGGATACTTCATGAGACGGCAAATCAGTTGCTGCTCTAGTGAAGAAACCCAAGGATGAACCAAACCCGAGACTAAGTGCTTCTATAATGAGGGGAACGGTCACTGAAGCAGAACTACCCTAGATACTTGGTAGATGAAAGGGCTGGCAAGGTCGACAGAAGTATTTTGGATATACGTCATATTATTGTGTACTTTACTAGTACTCCTAGTAGCACCGGGGTAATAAATACCGGTTCGGTTGCTAAGCGTTAGTAACTCGAAATAAAAGGCTGCGGAAACTAGCTAAAGGTGAGATGACGATATGTGTTGGAAGTGTTTCCAAGGTTGATGTGATCAAACATTGCATGCTCCCTCTACCATCGGGATTGGTGTTAAACCGAAATAATTGTTATTTGGTGTTTGCGTTGAGCATAAACATGATTGGATTATGTTTATCACCACAGGTTGTTCATTTAAGGAGAATAATGGTTACTCTATTTATTTGAATAATACCTTCAATGGTCTTGCACCTAAAATGAATGGTTCATTGAATCTCGATCGTAGTGATACACATGTTCATGCCAAAAGATATAAGATAGTAATGATAGTACCACATACTTGTGGCACTGTAATTTGAGTCATAATGGTATAAAACGCATGAAGAAGCTCCATGTTGATGGATCTTTGGACTCACTTGATTTTAATCACTTGAGACATGTGAACCATGCCTATTAGTATATATGCATGAAGAAACTCCATACAGATGGATCGTTTGGACTCACTTGATTTTGAATCACTTGAGACATGCAAATCATACCACATGGGCAAGATGACTGAAAGGCCTCGTTTTCAGTAAGATGGAACAAGAAAGCAACTTGTTGGAAGTAATATATTTTGATGTGTGCAGTCCAATGAGTGCTGAGGCACGCAGTGGATATCATTATGTTCTTACTTCACAGATGATTTGAGTAGATGCTGAGTATATTTACTTGATGAAACACAAGTCTGAATTATTGAAAGGTTCAAGTAATTTCAGAGTGAAGTTGAAGATCGTTGTGACAAGAGGGTAAAATGTCTATGATATGATCATAGAGATGAATATCTGAGTTACGAGTTTGGCACACAATCAAGACATTATGGAAATTGTTTCACGACTAATACCGCCTGGATCACCATAGAGTGATGGTGTGCCGAACATCACAACTACACCCTATTGGATATGGTGCATACCATGATGTCTCTTATCGAATTACCACTATCGTTTATGGGTTAGGCATTAGAGACAACCGCACTCACTTTAAATAGGGCACCACACAATTCCGTTGAGACGACGCCGTATGAACTATGGTTTAGAGAAACCTAAGCTGTCGTTTCTTAAAAGTTTGGGGCTGCGACGCTTATGTGAAAAAGTTTTAGGCTGATAAGCTCGAACCTAAAGCGGATAAATGCATCTTCATAGAATACCCAAAAATAGTTGGGTGTACCTCCTATTTCAGATCCGGAAGCAAAAGTGATTGTTTCTAGAAACGGGTCCTTTCTCAAGGAAAAGTTTCTCTCGAAAGAATTGAGTGGGAGGATGGTGGAGACTTGATGAGGTTATTGAACCGTCACTTCAACTAGTGTGTAGCAGGGCACAGGAAGTTGTTCCTGTGGCACCTACACCAATTGAAGTGGAAGCTTATGATAGTAATCATGGATCAAGTCACTACCAAACCTCATAGGTCGACAAGGATGTGTACTACTTCAGAGTGGTACGTAATCCTGTCTTGGAAGTCATGTTGCTAGACAACAATGAACCTACGAGCTATGGAGAAGCAATGGTGGGCCCAGATTCCGACGAATGGCTCGAGGCCATAAAATCCGAGAGAGGATCCATGTATAAAAACAAAGTATAGACTTTGGAAGAACTACTTGATGGTCATAAGGCTGTTGGATGCAGATGGATTTTAAAAGGAAGACGGACAATGATGGTAAGTGTCACCATTCAGAAAGCTCGACTTGTCGTTAAGATGTTTTCCGACAAGTTCAAGGAGTTGACTACGATGAGACTTTCTCACTCGTAGTGATGCTAAGAGTCTGTTGGAATTATGTTAGCAGTTACTGCATTATTTATGAAATCTTGCAGATAGGATGTCAAAACATTGTTTCCTCGACGTTTTTCTTGAGGAAAGGTTTTATGTGATGCAACCAGAAGATTTTGTCAATCCTGAAAGATGCTAACAAGTATGCAAAGCTCCAGCAATCCTTCTAAGGACTGGAGTAAGCATCTCGGAATTGGTGAATATACGCTTTGATGAGATGATCAAAGATTTTGGGTTTGTACAAAGTTTATGAGAAACTTGTATTTCCAAAGAAGTGAGTGGGAGCACTATAGAATTTTTGATGAGTATATGTTGTTCACATATTGTTGATCAAAAATGATGTAGAATTTCTGGAAAGCATGAAGGGTTATTTGAAAAGTGTTTTTCAATGGAAAACCTGGATTAAGCTACTTGAACATTGAGCATCAAGATCTATAAGGATAGATCAAAAACGCTTAATAGTACTTTCAAATGAATATATACCGTAACAAGATTTTGAAGGAGTTCAAAATAGATCAGCAAAGTTCTTGGCTGTGTTACAAGGTATGAGCATTGAGTAAGACTCAAGACCTGACCACGGCAGAAGAGAGAGAAAGGACGAAGGTCGTCCCCTATGCTTTAGACATAGGCTCTACAGTATGCTATACTGTGTACCGCACCTGAAGTGTGCCTTGCCACAAGTCAGTCAAGGGGTACAAGAGTGATCCAGGAATGGATCACACGACAGTGGTCAAACTTATCCTTAGTAACTAGTGGACTAAGGAATTTTCTCGATTATGGAGGTGGTAAAAGAGTTCATCGTAAAGGGTTACGTCGTTGCAAACTTTGACACTAATCTGGATGACTCTGAGTAGTAAACCCGATTCGTATGGTAGAACAGTCATTTGGAATAGCTCCAAGTAGCGCGTGGTAGCTGCATCTACAACATGACATAGAGATTTGTAAAACACACATGGATCTGAAAGGTTGAGACTCATTGACTAATAAACCTCTCTCACAAGCAAGATATGAACAAAACCCATGGGTGTTGGATTGATTACAATCACATAATGATGTGAACTAGATTATTGACTATAGTGCAAGTGGGAGACTGTTGGAAATATGCTCTAGAGGCAATAATAAATTAGTTATTATTATATTTCCTTGTTCATGATAATCATTTATTATCCATGCTAGAATTGTATTGATAGGAAACTCAGATACATGTGTGGATACATAGACAACACCATGTCCCTAGTAAGCCTCTAGTTGACTAGCTCGTTGATCAATAGATGGTTACGGTTTCCTGACCATGGACATTGGATGTCGTTGATGACAGGATCACATCATTAGGAGAATGATGTGATGGACAAGACCCAATCCTAAGCCTAGCACAAGATCGTGTAGTTCGTATGCTAAAGCTTTTCTAATGTCAAGTATCATTTCCTTAGACCATGAGATTGTGCAACTCCCGGATACCGTAGGAACGCTTTGGGTGTACCAAACGTCACAATGTAACTGGGTGGCTATAAAGGTGCACTGCGGGTATCTCCGAAAGTGTCTGTTGGGTTGGCATGAATCGATACTGGGATTTGTCACTCCGTATAAAGGAGAGGTATCTCTGGGCCCACTCGATAGGACATCATCATAATGTGCATAATGTGACCAAGGAGTTGATCATGGGATGATGTATTACGGAACGAGTAAAGAGACTTGCCGGTAACGAGATTGAACAAGGTATCGGGATACCGACGATCGAATCTCGGGCAAGTATCATACCGATAGACAAAGGGAATTGTATACGAGATTGATTGAATCCTTGACATCGTGGTTCATCCGATGAGATCATCGTGGAGCATGTGGGAGCCAACATGGGTATCCAGATACCGCTGTTCGTTATTGACCAGAGAGTTGTCTCGGCCATGTCTGCATGACTCCCGAGCCCGTAGGGTCTACACACTTAAGGTTCGATGACGCTAGGGTTATAGCGAAAGTATGTACGCGGTTACCGAATGTTGTTCGGAGTCCCAGATGAGATCTCGGACGTCACGAGGAGTTCCAGAATGGTCCGGAGGTAAAGATTTATATATGCGAAGTCCCGTTTTGGTCACCAGAAAGGTTTCGTGTGCTATCGGTAACGTACCGGGACCACCGGGAGGGTCCCGGGGGTCCACCAGGTGGGGCCACCAGCCCCAGAAGGCTGCGTGGGCCAAGTGTAGGAGGGGACCAGCCCCAGGTGGGCTGGTGCGCCCCCCCCCCCACCAAGGCCCAAGGCGCGTGGAGAGTGGGAAGGGGGCAAACCCTAGGTCCAGATGGGCCTTAAGGCCCATCCTAGGGTGCCCCCCTCTCTTCCCCCCTTGGCCGCACCCTAGATGGGTTTTGGGGCTGCCGCCACCCCTAGGGATGGAACCCTAGATGGGGGCGCAGCCCCTCCCCTCCCCCTATATATACTTGAGGTATTGGGGGCTGCCCAACACATGATTTGATCTCCCTCTTGGCGTAGCCCTACCTTTCTCCCTCCTCATCTCTCGTAGTGCTTGGAGAAGCCCTGCTGGAGTCCTGCGCTCCTCCACCATCACCACGCCGTCGTGCTTCTGCTGGGCGGAGTCTTCCCCAACCTCTCCCTCTCTCCTTGCTGGATCAAGGCGCGGGAGACGTCACCGGGTTGTACGTGTGTTGAACGCGAAGGCGCCGTTGTTCGGCGCTTAGATCGGAATCGACCGCGATCTGAATCGCTGCGTGTACGACTCCACCAACCGCGTTCTTGCAACGCTTCCGCTTAGCGATCTACAAGGGTATGTAGATGCACTCCCCTTCCCCTCGTTGCTAGATTACTCCATAGATTGATCTTGGTGATGCGTAGAAAATTTTAAATTTCTGCTACGATCCCCAACATGACAAGCAAGTTGTCACTCCCGTGAAGAAGCCCAAAGCTAGACCCAAGCCTGAAACTGAGTGCTTCTACTGCAAAGGAAATGGTCACTGGAAGTGGAACTACCCTAGATACTTGGCGGATAAGAAGGATGGCATAGTTAACAAAGGTATATTGGATATACATGTTATTGATGTGTACTTTACTAGTGTTTATAGCAACCTCTCGGCATTTGATACTGGTTCAGTTGCTAAGAGTAGTAACTTGAAACCGGAGTTGTAGAATGAACAGAAGTAGTTAAGGGTGAAGTGACGATGTGTGTTGGAAGTAGTTCCAAGATTGATATGATCATCATCGCACACTCCCTATACTTTCGGATTAGTGTTGAACCTAAATAAGTGTTATTTGGTGTTTGCGCTGAGCATGAATATGATTTGATCATGTTTATTGCAATACGGTCATTCATTTAAGTTAGAGAATAATTGTTGTTCTGTTTACATGAATAAAACCTTCTATGGTCATACACCCAATGAAAATGGTTTATTGGATCTCGATCATAGTGATACACATATTCATAATATTGAAGCCAAAAGATGCAAAGTTAATAATGATAGTGCAACTTATTTGTGGCACTGCCATTTAGGTCATATTGGTGTAAAGCGCATGAAGAAACTCCTTGCTGATGGGCTTTTGGAATCACTTGATTATGAATCACTTGATGCTTGCAAACCATGCCTCATGGGCAAGATGACTACGACTTCATTCTCTGGAACAATGGAGCGAGCAACTGACTTATTGGAAATAAAACATACTAATGTATGCGATCCGATGAGTGTTGACGCTCGCGGCAGGTATCATTATTTTCTGATCTTCACATATGATTTGAGCAGATATGGGTATATCTACTTGATGAAACATAAGTTTGAAACATTTGAAAAGTTCAAAGAATTTCAGAGTGAAGTGGAAAATCATCATAACAAGAAAATAAAGTTTCTACGATCTAATCGTGGAAGAGAATATTTGAGTTATGAGTTTGGTCTTCATTTGAAACAATGTGGAATAGTTTCGCAACTCACGCCACCTGGAACACCACAGCGTAATGGTGTGCCCAAACGTCGTAATCGCACTTTACTAGATATGGTGCGATCTATGATGTCTCTTACTGATTTACCGCTATCGTTTTAGGGTCATGCATTAGAGATAGCTGCATTCACGTTAAATAGGGCACCATCTAAATCTGTTGAGATGACACCGTATAAACTATGGTTTGGCAAGAAACCAAAGCTGTCGTTTCTTAAAAGTTTGGGGTTGCGATGCTTATGTGAAAAACTTTCAAACTGATAAGCTCGAACCCAAATCGGAGTAGTGCCTCTTCATAGGATACCCAAAAGAAACTGTTGGGTACACCTTCTATCACAGATCCAAAGGCAAGATATTTTGTTGCTAAGAATGGATCCTTTCTAGAGAAGGAGTTTCTCTCGAAAGAAGTGAGTGGGAGGAAAGTAGAACTTGATAAGGTAATTGTACCTTATCCCGAATTGGAAAGTAGTTCATCACAGAAATCAGTTCCAGTGATTCCTACACCAATTAGTAAGGAAGCTAATGACGATGATCATGAAACTTCAGATCAAGTTACTACCGAACCTCGTAGGTCAACCAGAGTATGGTCCGCACCAGAGTGGTACGGTAATCCTGTTCTGGAAGTCATGTTACTAGACCATGACGAACCTACAAACTATGAGGAAGCGACGATGAGCCCAGGTTCCGCAAAATGGCTTGAGGCCATGAAATCTGAGATGGGATCCATGTATGAGAACAAAGTATGTACTTTGATTGACTTGCCCGTTGATCGTGAGTCATTAAGAATAAATGGATCTTCAAGAGGAAGAAGGACGCTGATAGTAATGTTACTATCTACAAAGCTCGAATTGTCGCAAAATGTTTTCGACAAGTTCAAGGTGTTGACTACGATGAGATTTTCTCACTCGTATCGATACTTAAAAGTCTGTCCGAATCATGTTAGCTGTTGACGCATTTTATGAAATCTGGCAAATGGATGTCAAAACGGCATTCCTTAATGGATTTCTCAAAGAAGAGTTGTATATGATGCAACCAGAAGGTTTTGTCGATCCTAAAGGTGCTAACAAAGTGAGCAAGCTCCAACGATCCATCTATGGACTGGTGCAAGCATCTCGGAGTTGGAACATATGCTTTGATAAAGTGATCAAAGCATATGGTTTTATACAGACTTGGGTGAAGCCTGTATTTACAAGAAAGTGAGTGGGAGCACTACAACATTTCTGATAAGTATATGTGAATGACATATTGTTGATCAGAAATAATGTAGAATTTTCTGGAAAGCATGAAGGAATGTTTGAAAGGAGATTTTCAAAGAAAGACCTTGGTGAAGTTACTTACATATTGAGCATCAAGATCTATAGAGATAGATCAAGACGCTTGATATATTTTCAATGAGTACATACCTTGACAAGATTTTGAAGTAGTTCAAAATGGAACAGTCAAAGAAGGAGTTCTTGCCTGTGTTGCAAGGTGTGAAGTTGAGTAAAGACTCAAAACCCGACCACGGTAGAAAATAGAAAGACAATGAAAAGTCATTTCCTATGCCCCAGTCATAGGTTCTACAAAGTATGCTATGCTGTGTACCAGACCTATTGTGTACCTCACCATAAGTTTGGCAAGAGGATACAATAGTGATCCAGTAGTGGATCACTGGACAGCGGTCAAAAATATACTTAGTGGAATAAGGAAATGTTTCTCGGTTATGGAGGTGACAGTTCGTCGTAAAGAGTTACGTTGATGCAAGCTTTGACACCGATCTGGATGACTCTAAGTCTCGATCTAGATACATATTGAAAGTGGGAGCAATTAGCTAGGGTAGCTCCGTGCACAGCATTGTAGACATAGAAAATTTGCAAAATACATACGGCTATGAATGTGGCAGACCCGTTGACTAAATTTCTCTCACAAGCAAAACATGATCACTCTTTGGGTGTTAATCACATAGCGATGTGAACTAGATTATTGACTCTAGTAAACCCTTTGGGTGTTAGTCACATGGAGATGTGAACTAATCACATGAATATGTGAGCTATTGGTGTTAAATCACATAAACGATGTGAACTAGATTATTGACTCTAGTGCAAGTGGGAGAGTGAAGGAAATATGCCCTAGAGGCAATAATAAAGTTGTTATTTATATTTCCTTATATCATGGTAAATGTTTGTTATTCATGCTAGAATTGTATTAACCGGAAACTTAGTACATGTGTGAATACATAGAGAAACAGAGTGTCACTAGTATGCCTCTACTTGACTAGCTCGTTGAATCAAAGATGGTTAAGTTTCCTAGCCATAGACATGAGTTGTCATTTGATTAACGGGATCACATCATTACAGAATAATGTGATTAACTTAACCCATTCCGTTAGCTTAGCATTCGATCGTTTAGTATATTGCTATTGCTTTCTTCATGACTTATACATGTTCCTATGACTATGAGATTATGCAACTCCCGAATACCGGAGGAACACTTTGTGTGCTACCAAACATCACAATGTAACTGGGTGATTATAAAGGTGCTCTACAGGTGTCTCCGATGGTACTTGTTGAGTTGGCATAGATCGAGATTAGGATTTGTCACTCCGTTTGTCGGAGAGGTATCTCTGGGCCCTCTCGGTAATGCACATCACTTTAAGCCTTGCAAGCATTGCAACTAATGAGTTAGTTGCGGGATGATGTATTATGGAACAAGTAAAGAGACTTGCCGGTAATGAGATTGAACTAGGTATTGAGATACAGACGATCGAATCTCGGGCAAGTAACATACCGATGACAAAGGGAACAACGTATGTTGTTATGCGGTTTGACCGATAAAGATCTTCGTAGAATATGTAGGAGCCAATATGAGCATCCAGGTTCCGCTATTGGTTATTGACCGGAGATGAGTCTCGGTCATGTCTACATAGTTCTCGAACCCGTAAGGTCCACACGCTTAACGTTCGGTAACGATCGGTAATATGAGTTTATGTGTTTTGATGTACCGAAGGTAGTTCGAAGTCCAGGATGAGATCGGTGACATGACGAGGAGTCTCGAAATGGTCAAGACGTAAAGATCGATATATTGGACGACTATATTCGAACATTAGAAAGGTTCCGAGTGATTCGGGTATTTTTCGGAGTACTGGAGAGTTGTGGGAATTCGCCGGGGAGTATATGGGCCTTATTGGGCTTTAAGGGAAAGAGAGAGAGGAGGCTGCGCCCCCCCAAAGGCCTAGTCCGAATTTGACTACCGCCCCTCATTCCTTCTCTTCTCTTCTCTTTTCCCTTTCTTTCTCTCCTACTCCTACTACATGGAAAGGGGGAATCCTACTCCCGGTGGGAGTAGGACTCCCTAGGGCGCGCCATAGGAGGGCCAGCCCTCCTCCTCCTCCACTCCTTTATATACGTGGCCAGGGGCACCCCATTGACACACAAGTTGATCATTAATCTTTTAGCCGTGTGCGGTGCCCCCCTCCATCATAATCCACCTCGATCATATCATAGTGGTGCTTAGGCGAAGCTCTACGTCGGTAGCTTCATCAACACCGTCATCACGCCGTCGTGCTGACCGAACTCTCCCTCGAAGCTCTACTGGATCGTGAGTTCGTGGGACGTCACCGAGCTAAACGTGTGCAGATCGCGGAGGTGTCGTGCGTTCGGTACTAGGATCGGTTGATCGTGAAGACGTACGACTACATCAACCGCGTTGTCATAACACTTCCGCTTACGGTCTACGAGGGTACGTGAACAACACTTTCCCCTCTCGTTGCTATGCATCACCATGATCTTGCGTGTGCGTAGGATTTTTTTTTGAAATTACCGTGTTCCCCAACACCGGCATCCCCACCACGCTCCCCGCCATTGCGCAGCAGCGGCCTCCAAGTCGGACGTTGCGTCAAGGAAGAGCGGCTCTCGCTGCCACCCCGACGCGTCGTGAAGAAAGAGCGGATCTCGCCGCTGCCCCGCCACCTCGTCAAGGTGGAGCGCCGCTCGCCGCCACGTCGTCAAGGAGAAGCACCGCTTGCCGCTGCCCAAGACGCACGGGCGCATTCTGCACTATCTTCGCGGCAGCTCCTCATCATCGTCATCCCGAAACGCCATGGCAGCATAGGAGTACGCCGACCGGGAGCAGCGCCGGCGGGATAGGCGCAACGCCGCACGTCGATCCCAATTCGCGGACTCCGACGTCCCACCACCACACATCACAACGGAGCCAGACCTGGCGTATGCCTGGGCCCTGGACCGCTCCATGACGACGTCGGAGACGGCCAAGCGGCGTCTCCGCCGCCTCAGCAAGAAGATGGCCAGGTACTGCGAGGAATGGTCCCTCACCGAGATCGCCGCCGCCGCCAACGACGACGCCTCTAACGACCGCCGCTCTCTTCCCCAGCCCACGTCCTCGGTGGGCGCGGCCGCACTGTGCACGGCGCAGGAGGAGGCGGAGAGGATCATCCGTGAGTGTCAGGCGGCCGCCGGGAAGCCCTGCTGTGGCGCCACCACCTTCCGCCGCCCCAGGCCCGACGACAAGTCGGGTGACAATGACGAAGGAGTAGCCGTCCAGCCTGACATTGGCTACGAGGTCATCGTAAAGTATAAGATAATAGGGTTCTAGTTTTACATTTTTAATTCATCAGACAAAATTCAATAAAATATAAGACCCCTCAGCGGACGAAATTCACTGCAATTTCAATGACATCCGCCGTGTTTATATCGAAATTCACCGTGTTTGCACAAATTTCATTCGATTGGTTTGAGTTATTGTAAAAATGTATACAGCTAGCGTAGCGTTGAATGTCGACCTCCCACGTCCGTGC
>NC_041380.1:105730178-105754549 GCF_002162155.2 Triticum dicoccoides | reverse complement strand
GCTTTTTAGAGATTTCAATAAAATATAAGTCTTTCTAGAGATTTCAATATAAACTACATATTTGTATATAGACATAGTTTAGAGTGTAGATTCTCATTTTGCTCCATATGTAATCCATATTGGAATGACGTAGTTCAGAGTATAGATTCTCATTTTGCTCCGTATGTAATCCATATTGGAATGCAGTATCTAGAAAGACTTATATTTAGTAACGGAAGGAGTACATAATATAGCAAAATCACAGCACAAAACTTGTAGGAAAATTGACGCATTATATGACTCTTGTACCAGGTGCCTCACTTGCATAAAGTTACACAAAACCATGCTCCAGTAGCAAGCAGCTCGGGAGAACAGGGACTGCAGTCTTATTTTTCAAGAACGAACTGCAGGTGTATTTCTGAAGCATCACAACCTCTCCATCTTACATGTAGATACTACTGACTGACTGGTAGTGGAATTACAAGCTACGACACTTTCTGAACTCAATAGCGTGCTGGGCAAAAAGTAGAGATGGCTGTACACATTTCTCTCTCGGAAACTTGCGGAAGAACCTCACTGAGCAAAGACATTTCTTCCTCTGAAGCGGTCTGTAGAAAAAGGAGCAAGGATTGTGCCTCACCGACCAGCTCTTGGTGCTGCAGGTAGAAGAGAGCAGTCAGATTTATCCAGTAATATTGAGTTGATCTACAACAAAAACAATAAGTTCCACTAGTCTGAAAAACAAGGTCAGAGGAGTTATGTGTACCTAGATTGACGACCTCAGAGCTTTTCATGAGACGAATGCGCTGACAGGTTTCCACAAACATTCTGCAGGTCAATAATAGCAGATCAGTACCATATTAGAGCCAACCTTTTACAGAATCATAATGAAGCCCGAAATCTAATAACAAGAACAAGCAACCAAATTCTTTTATATTTAGCACATGGTTATCTGATAGTGGTAAGATGCAGCAAAGTTCAACTTGTTAATTTCTTCTCAAACAGAAAGTTTGTTGAGCCCTCCTAATACAATAAGAGTACACTGTGGAAAATGAATTAAAGAGCGCACTCCTGTAAGTGAGGCACGGCTAATAGATACAAAAGTCTGGAGGAAAATGTGGCCAAAACTAGAGCTGGTAGGCACAATTCTCAGTTATTGTCCTGTTTCCCTAAGCCATTCAATTCACATTACACATGAAACAGCACAGGATGGTAAGAAGATCCATTTCCACAAGAGACAATCAACACTTCTGTCTTCTGTGAGTTTGAAAGCAAGGAAAATGGCTTGCTGTCAGAAACAAATATCAGTGCTCCTACACTAGTTTCAACCCTAATCATGTCCGAGAAACTGAACAGCTGAATTCACGCATGTGAAATTAATTTATGAGCATCACTCGCCGCTAATCATTTTACATCTCTTTTAAGTTTTTCTGAGATTTCTGTTTAACTAGCAGGATCCACGACTCATACAAAATATACAGACTAAGAACAATTGGCATGGATCCTAAGTTAAACAGATAGTAGTGAAAACCAGGAGCAATCTCGTGATCCCTTGGTACAGTGTAAGAAATTTTCATGTTCAGCCCCCCGGTCCGAGTTCCTTATATATCACTACCAGATCAACAACTCATTAAACCCAAATTAATCGTTTCTCAAGCAAAGATAAACTGAAACTAACAACGCACGATCACCAAACCATCCAGATTTCTGAACCTGAGATGCTATAGCACCTGATCAGTTAGCGATTCAACCCATGACCCTAATTAAGCAGTGTATATATGAACTTAAACAAAAGGACATAGCTGAGGAGCAACAGGAGATGCAGCGACATGCGGATTTAAACTGTAAAGTAGCACAAAAGGCCCAAAAAAATTCACCTCCAGGGGACGTCTCCGACGAGCATCCAGTCGCCGTCCTTGTCCTCGTACGTCGGCACATACTCCGTCCCGCTCACCGCGTCCACGAGCTTCATCTCCTCGTTCCCAAGCTTGCCTGCATCCACAGTCAAATCGTCAGAACCCACGAGCGAGCAACACGTAGCTAACACACAGACACAGGCATGGCATGTCGCGGCGGTGCACTCACGGACGGTGAGGTGGGAGATGAACTTGTCCTGGAGCGTGGCGAGGAGCTGGTCGTAGGAGGCAGAGCTTGTGTAGCCCGCGTAAGCCTTGAGGTCGACCTTGCGCAGGTAGGGCGCGCCGTCGACGGCCACCTTGACGAACTTGGTCTTGGACGAGGCCGCGGCCGCGAGGGCGTTCTTCCGGAACGACCGCACCGGTGGCCAGCCCACCACCTGCGCCCTGCACAGCGAGACCATGTCAGCTCAAAAAGCATGGGCGCCAAATTTCAGACGGAAGGAGCGAGAGAAGGCAAGGCACGCGCGCGTACTTGGGGGAAGGGGGAGAGTCGGAGGCGGCGGCGGTCGGGGAGGGGCAGTCGGGGTCGGAGGTGGAGGCGCGCTTGCGGTCGGGGTCGGAGCCGGGGAGGCGGAGGGTTAGGGCGGTGTCCTCGAAGTCGAGGCCCGAGGCGGCGGAGGACTCCGTGGAGCTCCGCTCCGTCTCCACCGACATGGCCGGCAGCTGCAGCCGCGCAAGAGGAGGAGGAGGAGTTGGTGCTGGTGCTGGTGCTGGTGTGGGTGCGGTGGGCTCGGTTTGTCGTCTGGCTCTCCGGTCGGTCACAGGCGGCGGCTCTGCGAGGTGGGGCGGAGAGGAGAGGAGGTTATAGGTGGGTGCGGTCTACCGGTCGTCGAGGGGGTTTAATTACGTGTCGGCCATTGGCGCTCTGACACTCGGAGCTCTGCTCGTGACCTTGGGTTTTACGCACAATTTTTCATCGCGATGCCAGTTCCAACTGATATTTGCATTCCAGTCCAAGACTTATCAACTTTGCTCCATCCCTCCGAGTCGCGGGGGTCCATAACGTAAATTCGCACCTCCTTGGATTTCTCCAAACGCAATCCCCATTCCCACGGGGATATTTTTATATTTTTTGTAATTGTAAATAAAAGAAACAGAGAAATCGGGTCATCATCGTCCTTGTCCATCCATCCAGCGGTGGGGGGTGGGGGTGGTGCAGCATTAACGTTCGTGCCGCCCGTTTTTCCATGCGTGGGCCCGGGCTGCCGGTTGGCCACCCTGCAGGTCCACTCGGCCCCGCCGCGCCGCCCGATCCCGATCCGACGGCCCGGTGCCCTCCATCACCGATCCGGCAAAGGCGTGTACCAGCGGCGAAAGCGTACGGGAGGGGGGACAAGGCGATAAAGCCGGGAGCACGTGGGTGTCGCCGGGCTGTCGGCGACGTGTCCCCCACCCGCCCGGTTTTACCTAATTAAATTCCAGCATCTTGCCTTTGCTTTCGCTTTCCATTCGGGCCTGCCGCTGCCGGAATCGAATCGGCTTCCCTCCCCTGCCATCGCCCGCACGCTTTGCGCGAGAGCGACGCCGTCCACCCTCCGCCTCCAGCTAGTACCAACCTCGACTCCTCTCTTTCCTTTTCTCTTTTACCTGTGGGACCCACTGCTTTGGCCTTGTCTGTACTCCTAGTAGTTACCTTCGCCGATTTTACAGCGTGTCAGCGGTAAGATTTATCTATCTATATTGTTCATTGTTTTTGAGAGATAGCTCACCACTCAGTACTGCTGGAACTAATAGTACTTGCCAACAATCTACTCTCTCCTTTTGTCAAAACAAAAACGCTATATCTACTAAACTAGCTGGGCTCCATAGAAAACCGAACTTTGGAATGAAGTGACACGCATGTGATACCATCAAGCCATATTACAGGCCAAGGTGCATGCACGTAAAAGCCACCGGGAATGCCGTTTAGGCGCTCAAATGCAGTGCCCCGACATATTTGCACGCATCACATGCCGCACGACGGTGATCGGAGTACAAGGCCGAGAGCGGCTATCCTGTCGAAGCGCCTCCATCCAGTGCTGCAGTGCACCGTAAAAGAAAAGCAACGCCTTTTTTTCCTTTGCCTTCCTGCGTCTCTGGGGGCGAGTGGCGCTGGTCACCTTGTCCGCTAGGCGCCGCATGGCCGGCCGGCGCAGGGTGTGTGATCCGGGGGCCGGCCGAGTGGTGTTCCTTCAGCCAGGTTCCTGGCATTGCTTGTCTGCTTCCTCTCAAAGCCAACACAGCAAGGCAACAGCAAGACCACTCGAGTGGCCTCCTCCTGACACAAAGCAAAAGCTCCGCCTTCGGCTAGCTATACTACTACCACTTTCACTTTATGTAGTACAGTACGAAATAAGATTGCCGGGAGTGGAAGGGAACACCACGGGATCACTCTATTTTGGCTCGACGATGAACGCAGGACGTGCATTTATCCCAACAATAATTCGTGTAAAATCTCGGCTGATTGAGCATTAGCAATTCCTTATTTAATCAATCAAAACGGCAGCTACGACGCATCAGCATAATCACTTTTAGCCCGGAGATGAGAAGAGGCTATCTGAACTGAACTCCGTTCGATTCAACGGCCGCAGCTAGCTGGACAAGGCCTGACGGGTCTCCGGGCTAGGTAGGCTTTCCGTTGTGCACGGAAGCGGCCTACACCACCACAACACGCCAACTTGTTGCCTACAGTTGTGTACGTATGACTTACACTGCCGCGCATCTGCATCGTCTGCGTCGGGCGGATCGGCTGCAGCAGCATAGCATGATGCCAAGATTTCCCGCGTGGGGAGGAAGGAAGGAAAGTAGACAAGTGCATGCAAGGCCGTCCACAGCTAGGGATCCTGTCCTGTCTGGTTCAACCACGGCAACAACCCAAAGCCCAGCACACAAAGTGTGCAGACAGACGTGCATGCCGGATCTGCTCAAACCAAGGACCGTACACACCCTCTCTTCTTCTTGTGATAAAAAGTGCCTAAAGTCTAAAAAGCGGCCGGCCACTAACTGACCGAAACGGGCGGCCGGCCCGTGGCCGTTCGATCGCGCGAGCGATCGCTCCCAGATCCGCCAAGTGCCACCTGGTCTGGATTGGTCGCGCACCGCGGTCGTGGGCGATTTTGTCCGCATCCGGACGTGGGAGGCCCACCTGTAAGTGGTAGAGGAGAGAGTAGTGGGGGTCGTGGGCGGCGGTTTTCGAAATCTGCGCCTGAAATCCCTCGCCGCAGCGTGCTCTCTCTCCCGTCCTTCATTCATCGTCTTCCTCCTCGCCATCCTCTCCACCGAACGGGGCGTGGCGGGCGGAGTGCTCAGATTTGACGGCGGCTTGCGGGTGGTTCTCCTCGCCGGGGAATCGCTGGTGCTCCTCGCCGCCGGAGGTATGCTCTCCCTCCACTTCTACGTGCTCCTCCTCCCTTTCTCTATCTCGCGGAGCGCGGATGGTGCCGAAATGCGAGGGGAATGCTCTCTAGGGTTCGGGAACGGCGCGAACTACCCCCGCTTATCTTCGATTTTGGTCACGTTGAGTTCCGTTCTCCCATCTCGCAGCACGCGCCCAACGGTGGTCGGGATCTACAAGGTGGCCTGAAATCCCTCGCCACAGCGAGTTCTCTCCCCATTCCGTGTTCGTCTTCCTCCTCGCCATCCTCTCCACCGAACGGGGCGTCACGGCGGAGTGCTCAGGTTGGCGACGGCTTGCGGGTGGTTCTCCTCGCGGGGGAATCATTGGAGGCGTAGTTCACGGCACGGGGGTGGCTGGACAGGGTCAACGTGTAGTCCCCGTTTGCGCGATTTTAGGGGCGATTTGGCTGTTTACTTCATGTTCCGTTCAATTTTTTGCAGAGATTTGAGATGTGTTCATGATTCTTAGTTATTCTGTAAGTTGTATTAGATGTGCGCAATGTTGTGTGCAATGCATTGGCTGATTTCGTAGTTGGTGTTCAGAGATTTAAGTGGTTAGTTGCACAACATTCTCCTCAGTTGGCTACGTCCATATAGTACTTGGCTGTCCATATGCTCTGTAGTTGCAGCAGTTGTTTTTGGTCAGTTGGCTCACTGTTTTTGTGTGCAATGCATTGGCTGATTTCGTAGTTGGTATTCAGAGATTTAAGTGGTTAGTTGCAAAAAATTCTCCTCAGTTGGCTGCGTCCATATAGTACTTGGCTGTCCATATGCTCTGCAGTTGCAGCAGTTGTTTTGGTCAGTTGGCTCACTGTTTTTGTACTAGGTGGTTGTCTATACTGTGTTCAGTTGCACAAGTTGCCTGCTCGGTTGGCTGCATCACTTTTACCAAGTTGGCTATTCATATGTTATACACTTGTGCCAGTTGCCCTACTTAGTTGGTTTTACTTAGTTGCATATGTTATACACTTTTACTAGTTGGCTGTTCCCCCCTCTGCTGTGTGCAACTAGGGACTCTTGTTTGTACAATTTTAGCACCAATGCTTGCCAATTTTCCAATATAATCTACCCAATCCATCAGCGTTGTGGTGGCTGTGGTGGTTTATGTGTTATTCTCCTGCTTTGTGCAACTAGGACCCCTTGATTTGTGCAAATTAGTACCAATGCTTGCCAATTTTTCTATTTTTAATTTTTCTCAATGTGCAAGTCTTTTGTTGTGGATGTGGTTGTTTTCATGTGTCTCCCTTCATGTTCAACTAGGGACGCTTTTTTCAGAATAAGTTATCTCATTGAGCTTGTTGCCTTTACTTAACTTTTTTCTGTCTAGGTATTACTTGTCACAGTTGGCAAGTAATAATTAGGCAGAAAAAAGTTAGTTGGCTTATTTGATGTCCAGTTTGCACAAGGTTTACTGCCCAGTTGGCTGCATGATTGTAGTAGTTGGTTGTCCACATCTTCTAACTATGTTTTTTTTGTTGTATTTCCTTCCGCAGGGCAAAAATGGTTATAATAGGAGGAGATGCGGGTGGCAATGAAGGAGATGTATTTTTATTCACTTTTTTTCTTTTGTTTTTGAGTTGCTTCTCAACTTATGCATGTATGCTAATGTCTTTTTTTCATGTTTTCTTTTGGTTCCTTAATCAGCGTTCTGGAAGTCAACCTCTTCGCCGGAACTCGAAGCGTCCTGCTAATCGCCAGCCACGACCTGTGCAGAGTGTTGAGCAGGGAGAGGATGTTGAGGTAAGTGGCATGTTGATGACACAAGTCCATTTTTTTGGTTTTGTTTGGGTCATATAACATTTTTTTATTTTTTCCCATGCTCATGTTTTTTTCTTAGGATGCTGATCAGTTCCGTGTTGTAAAGCGGACTAGACGTGCAGCACTTGGCAAGTGAGCTGAGTCATCTTCTAGGGTAAGTAAAATCTCAAATATAAATGTTTTTTCTCGCCTTTTTTAGATAGTGATGAAATTATGCAGCAGTTCGGAACACTATTTTTTGTTTTTAGTCTATAAATAACAACCTTTTTGTAGTTGACATCTCTAGTCATTTTGATTTAAATACAGTTGACATTAGTTGGCATTAGTTGGCATCTTGTAGTTCACTAGTTGGCATCTTTTCATAGTTGACATCAGTGCTCATTTTTTGGGGCAGGCAGCAGTTGCTGGAGAAGCTGTCGCATCTTTCACAGCAGATGCTGAGGTATGTGGGTTTTTTGTGTGTTTTTATGAGCTATTTGAATAGTTCTTTGCAAACCTTTTTTTTAGTTACTGTTTTTCTTGTGTTGCAGTATCATTTCTTATTGTTGCACATACACTAGAACTTTTTGTAGCTGCTAGGTCTCGTTCTTTTTTTATTTACTGTTTTATTGTTGCACATTCAGTTGCACAATGGCAGTCTTTGCAGTTGTCCTCATGAGCTTTATTAGTTGCACAAATACATCATATTAGTTGGCATGATCCATTTTATGAATACATAGCTCATTCTAATACTGATCCAAATGATGATTGTTAGTTTTTTTTCATTCTTGTTTTTTCTCTTGTGTTTAATGTTTGTGTAATGCTTTCATTTTCTAATCAACAGGGCAGCGGTGAAGGAGTTGAGGTGTCTCCAGGGGAAGATGTGGAGCGACCATCACAAGCAGGCAGGATAAGGGCATCACCAGCGCGCTTTGCAAATTTCAACGCCTCTCTAACTCCACTACAGAAATCAGAGCTAGTTTCGAGGTCGGTCGGGGGGCTATTGAACTTATCAGACACACTTCCAGCGGACCTCACTAAGTTCCTGGTGCAGTCCTACCAGCCACAGACCTCTGAAATGGTTTTCCCAGGAAGGGGAAGGATCCGTGTCGATGCTGACAGTGTTCAGAGGGTATTTGATCTCCCAAATAAGGGTCCAAAAGTCAGATATTTAGTTGACAAGGATGCCACTAGGAGATTCAGACAGGCTTTCAACATAACTGGAAATTCTCATCCCCAGATCACTACATGGCTCAAGATGATTGAGCATATGGCTGGAAGAACGGATGACACATTTTTTATGGCCTGGCTTGCGGTTGCCTTCAGTACTTTTCTAGCACCAACCACGGCCTTGAAGCTCAGCCCAAAGTGTTATGGACTTGTGCTAGATCATCAAATGCTAAAGAATACAAATATCTGCCTCTTTGTAGCAGAACACATTAACGAAGCTTTCCGGAACATGGACCAGGAGAAGCAAACTGTTTGCTGCTGCTTGTATCACTTGATGGTTAGTGAAAACGACCACTTTTTTCCATATGTTCCTGTTCTTTCTGTGCAGTTATAGTTTGCTGAAATTCTCATAACAATAACTGAACTTGGCTTTTTCTTTTGTTTGGGTCTGGTGCAGATACTATACCTTGATGCGCTCGTACATGACATCCCAGTAAGCAACTGCGCGATACGATCGAATGCATGGGATAGTACTCTAATTGCCAAGGTGATCAAGAAGGATACTATCTCTCCTGGTGTGTTCGGCAAATTACAAGTGAGTTCTTTTTTGTTTTTTTCCAACAGTGTCTTCCTTCTATGTTCTTTTGATGTCTGGTCACTCTTTTTGGAAATTGCACAGAAAATTGTCATCAGTTGGCACAACAATGCATGTAGTTGCACAGATTATAGCTTTAAGTTTGGCAATCTGCACACATGTTCATTTTAAATTGGCAAACCATTTTTTTTAAGTTGCACAGTTTTACTAATCTTTGTTGCACAGATGTGTTGCATCAGTTGGTAGGAACTTTTTTTAGGTGCCATGTGTGTTGCACAATTTTTGTGTCTTTGTTCAGTTGCATATATGTATAGTTGAATTTGTCTACCCCAGTATCTTTGTTTGTAGTTGCACATGTTGTAATGTGTGGTTTTATTCAACACACAAATCTATTTTTGATAACCCTGTTATTTTCTGTTTCTCTTTTTTTTTACATCAGCTTAAAGAGGAGTATAGAGGCACGGAGCAGACACCACTGTTTGGTGGAATTTTGCAAGCTGAAGCATTTGTGGCATCCAAGTTACCAATAACATACAATTCGCAGGTTAGTGTTTTGCATACATAAACTTGCATCACTTACCAATATTTTTTCTATTGGCTGGGATGTATGTTCAGTTGGACATGTATAACTTTTGTAGTTGCGAAAATTCAGAATTTAGTTGGCTGTGATGTATGTTCAGTTGCACATATAAGCTTTTGTAGTTGCACATGTTCTTTTGGATAGTCAAAGTGTTCATTTACAACCATTGTCATCAACTTTTGGCAGAAATGCATGGTTTTTACTTTGTGCCACAGTGCATGTGTAGTTGGCTAGAATCATGTTTTTTAGTTGGCCAGAAAGTGTATATTAGTCGTTTTTGCTTATCACATCATGGTCAGTTACAGACATTTTTACTTTTTATTATTTTTTCTAACTGAATCAGTATTGAATTTTTTTTTGTTGATGCAGAAAAAGGCAAAAATTGCGAAAGTGGTCAATGAGCTATGCAAGGCTGTAACTGAACAGGTTGGCACCTTCATTGAAGAAGTTGCCAAGATTGATGACGAGGAACCAGATATTGATCCTTACGTACAGCAGCCATCAATGCAAACTGGGGCATCATGCCGTGCTCCAAAAAGAAAGAGACGGCCATCAACCATACAACAAGAAGAAGAATTTGTTGAGGATGATTCAGAAGAAGATGAGGAAATGGGAGCAGCGATAGATGCTGACGACGATGAGGAGACAGATGCGGATGAATCAGAGGAGGAGGACAAGGATGAGGATGACAATGAAGAAGATGCGGAGGAGGAGGAGGATGAGGAGGAAGAGGAGGAGGAGGAGGAGGAGGAGGACAAGCAAGAAGAGGACAAAGGAGAGGAGGAGAACAAGGAAGAAGATAGTGATGCAGAGGAGGAGGAAGAAGAAGGTGAGGCCAGAGAGGGGGACGGGGACAAAGGGGCAGCAGTTGATGGCAGTGAGAGGGGAGAAGACAAAGGCGCAGCAGCTGATGGCAGTGAGAGGGAAGAAGACGAGGATGAAGAAGACGAGGATGATTATGGTGATGATAAAGGGGGATCCAATGGAGGCAGCGACAGCAGCGATGACGATGATGATGACAACGCTCCTGGTTCTGGTGGTACATGTGGCAACACATCCAGGGGGACTAGCACTCACGCCACCCCTGCGAGCAGCAGCAATTCATTGAGTAGCAGAAGCACACTACAGTTGTTGATTGACAAGACTTGCTGGAAAGACAAGGATTTGCCAAAGTCAAAGAAAAATGACGAAACAGAGTCTCAGGAAAGCATTGATATGTTCAAGCTCTGCAACTTGAAGCCAGCTTTGCCAACCACCTTTCCCGTGCCAGATTTCAGCGACAAAGATATGTGTGAGAAGATCAACTTTGCCATTGACAAGAGCCTGTTCTTATCAACTGAAGCTGAAAAGAATCAAATTGACATGGAGAAAGGAGGAAAGGGTCTTGACTGGGTTCATTCAAAGGAAAAATACAAGAAATATTTAAAGCAGCTCCCAGACCTAAGCTCCAGCAAGAGCAAGGCAGCATCCACGGCAAAGCCTCACGTGGTCCAGAAGTGTAAAGCAGTTTCAATGAAGAAGAATCTGCAGTTGCCTCAAACCAAGGAGAAGATGGTGAGTGAAGATGCTGAAGTAAATATGGTCAAGGAAGCTGTGCTTCAAACTAATATGCCAACAGTAGTGAGCAGAGAGCCAACTAATGTCAGAGAAGTTCAACAGATCAAGGGGAAGACTCCCCTTTCAACAGTCCCACCAAAACCACCTAAGAAGAAGATTGTCAAGTTTGCCAGGGGCGCAAAGGGGGAACATGCCACAAAAGATTTGGGGTTCAGAGACGAGAGAGAGCTGCGAGCCGCAGCCATTGATGCAGGGGTGCCAAGTTCTGCCAGGTTGCTGCCAACTCAGACTGGAAAGATGCCAACTACAGATACCAGTGTGCCAACTGATGTGTCAGTTAGCAATATGGTCACAGTCAAAACCACCACAGCTGGTCAGGAAGGCACCACTGCAACTGCAAGTCCCAAGGTGCCTACTGATAGAGATGCTTCAATGCCAAACACAAAAGGAGGTGATCCAACTATCAAAGTGCCGTCCCCAAGAGTTGTCTTTCAGCAACCATTAACACAAGAGGAGGTGTTCGACATTATAAGTAGGTGCAAGCCTCCAAGGCCGCCAACTACAACACTATTGCGAACCAAGTCAGTGAATGGTGCACCCATGTTTGTGCCGCAAGGAGATGCCCCGGTCCTTGAACCCTTACGAAGATCAAACTCTTATCATGGTGACGGGTTCTGCGATGCACCATCTTTTGACCTCGGCATAGATGGTGATGCTCCAGCACCTGCTCCAGCAGTAGATACAGCGGAAGCCGGTGTGATTAGCATCGATGAGTGTGAGTTAGACCCAGCAGTTGTGAATGAAGGATGTGATGCTGCTGATGTTGGCAAGGCAATAGCTCAAGAACTAGATGTTGGTTCACCAGAGAATTGCCACACCCCGATATGCGCAGAACCAGAACTTGGCACGAGCAGTTCTTCGGGGCCACCTCTTGCACGAAGACAGAGGAGGGTAAGAAGGCCCGCAGCATCTCAAAGGTCTCCATTCATCGACTACAACAAGAACAAGACTTTCAGCACCAATGAGGCAGTGAACAAGCTTTACGCTGCCCTCTTGTATTGGGTCAGGCATCACAAAGGAGCAAATGATGGAGCTATCAGGTAAACTAACTCCCCACAGCCTACATACATATCTTTTTCAGTTGCATAGCACCAGCCACTTAGTTGCACAGAAAGCATAGTATGTTGCACAGAACAGGGCTTTTAGTTGCACACTGTTCTTTTTTTTCATTTTCATGCACATTTTTTTTGCTGCTGTGACCCTTCGAGCTAACTTGTCTTTTTATTGCTTTCAAAAAAAAATCAGCCCTGAGATAATTAGGTATGGTGCTTTCTACATTTCTTTAAAGGAGTTAGTTGATTCGATGAAGCCGGTTCAATGGTTGTCAAAAATTGTTATTGAGACTGGAATCTTACACATCATGGATAACTTACCAGAAGGGTCAAAGAAGGTTGTTATGCCACTGAGGTTTTCTGTAAGTTTTTCCAAAACCTTCTTTTTACCCTCATCTTTGTTCTGTAGCACTTTTCGTTGACCATTTGAGGGAGGCCTTTCACCTACTAAGGAGTTTTGAGCCACGTTTTATAATCTCTGCAGATAAAATTACAGCAAGGGATCCACAATGTGGATGAGATGAACAAGAAGTTTGATTACAAGAACCGTCTCGACAAGAAAGACTTGGTGAGTGTTGTGCCCACATTATCAATCTTTTTTTAGTTGGCACCCACAGCATGTCCAGTTGCACATGACACATCTGTTAGTTGGCAGATACTTGTTGCAACCCGTTTTTTAACTTGACAAAGTCTTTTTACTTTTTTCTTAGCTACATCTTGTATTTGTGTCTGAAATCGTTCACGCTTGCAGGTCATGCTGCCAGTGCTCGAGTGCACAGATGTAACCGATAAGGACGGAGGGAGGCATTATTGGGTCTTCAGTGTCAACTTGAGGGACGGACGCTTCGAAGTTCTTGATTCAAGCAGGACGCTGGACAACATTGAGCTGATGAACAACGCCTCTACCATTGCGGGGGCAGTACGCCAGCTATGGAGGAAGCATTACCCAAAGTTCAGCATCGAGTACTTCCAGATTATTGACATTGACGTACCAAAGCAGCTTGGCAAGTAAGACAATAAGCATTTCATTCCTTCTCAATCAAATACAATCATTTTGTAGTTTTTAAATTTTTCTACATGTGCAATCTTTAGTATTTTTAAGACACAGTACTAGTCTTCAATCTGTTTTATCATTTTTATGAGTTTCTAATGGATTATCTAGCTAGTTTGCAGAGTGGCGCGTAAGTAGTTGCAAAGTGGCACATAATGAGTTGCAGTAGAACACAAGCAGTTGCACAGTAGGACATAAGTAGTTGCACAGAGATGCATTACCTTTATTTGGTTTTAATTTTATGTGACAATTTTTTTTGCCCATTTTTTGCAGTAATGAGTGTGGGTTGTTCGCACTGTTTAACGCCACCGAGTGGAATGGTAGCCAACTGCGCAACTACGACCCCAAGGAAGTACTCAACATCAGGAAGAAGCTGACGTATGATTGGGTCACCAGCGTGCACAACACCACCCCATGGAGGAAGTTGCTGAGATACGACAAGGAGTAGGTCAGTACTTTTTTTTTCTGCTCCATGGAGGAAGTTTCTGGTTTGTATAATTTTATTAAGTAGATTTTGTAGTTGCACACTGCTAGTAATTGCGTTTGCAACTCAATATCATCACTTTTGTTGATACATTAGGAGCACTGTATATACAATTGTTCAACAACTAAATATTTAACCAGTTGCCAACAAAGGCACAAATAGCAACTTTTTTTTACACAGTGCATGAACTAATTCAAGCAGCATAAATTAGATAAAGAGGAATCATAGATGCTGAATGTGTCCACTTGGTCCCAACATTGCTAAAAAAGACATCATTATTTTTCCTTTTTTGTTCCAAAGTTACAAATGAGGAAACAGAATCATAGGAGCCTCTGTGGACACACACCAGCAGTGTGCTCTGTAGATTGGCACTGGCTGCATTTGTTTTTCTTCTTTGGGTGTAGCTCCAGCGCCGATTTGTACCGTCGACTCTTTGCCCTACCCTTTGTAGTAGACCTTGGAGGATCCCTAGGCACAAAATCATCAGAAGCTTGTGCAAGGGATGCAGCCTCCAACGGGGCAGTAGGACCGTCACGATCACCTGTGTAATAATCATATAAAAAGTTTAGTATTTTTGTTATTGTGCAACCAGCACTGGTGTTCTGTGCAACCACACAGTACATTTTTGTGCAACTAACTGGTTGCTGTGTGCAAGTTAAGTTGAAAAAAACACCTGCAGTAGCACGGCCTGTCATGGTACTTGGATTGTAGTCGCCTATGGGTAGAACATGAAAAATAAGTTAGATTTTTAGCTTGATCCTCAAACTAACACAGCGCACGCAACTAGGCAGCATGTTTCTGTTCAACTGGGCACTATGATATGTGCAACTAAAGCCACTCACCCTAGTTTTTGTTTTGGAGTCGGTGAAGGTACTAACCTGGGTTATGAGCCCCCTGAGTCCTGCCTGTAGGTCCATTGGGAGTAGCACAAAGGGCACTGCTAGTTGGGCCTGGCGGGGGAGGAGGTCTTTGAGGGTTGGCATCACCTATAGGCAGAAACAAGACAAACAAGTCAGTTGTGTTTATCTTTTTTATGCTCGAACTAACACAGCATGCGCAACTAGGTAGCCTGTTCGGTGCAACTGAGCACCATGATGTGTGCAATTGGAGTTACAGACCTAGTTTGATGGGGAGTTGGGGGAAGGTAATTACCTAGACGACGAGCCCCCTGAGTGCTGCCTGTAGGGCCATTGGGAGGAGCATGCGGGGGAGGAGGTGGTGGAGGATGCCGTGTACAGCCAGGAGGGGGAGGAGGTCCTTGAGGGTTGACATCACATATATGCATAACTGGAAAAAATAAGTTAGCTGTGTTATCTTTGATGCGTGAACTAACACAACGTGCGCAACTAGGCAGTATGTTCTTGTCCAAGTGGCTACCATGGTATGTGCAACTGGGCACAATGATGTGTGCAACTTAAGTTACACACCTAGTTAGATCAGGAGTTGGGGCAGGTAATTACCTGGATGATGAGCCCCCTGATTGCTGCCTGGAGGTGGAGGAGGTCCTCGAGGGTTGCCATCATCTGATGGCCCCGTTGCAGCAGTCGGTTTTTTCCTTTTCTTGGACTTGTTCAGGTGGCCGATCTCGGTACGTGCTGCACACATATGCTTGTATACAATAGCTTGTGCTGGATCAGAACCACTCGCAAACTTTGCTAGTTTCCGAAAATCGTATATCATGTTCCTCTCCCTTATCTGCTTCTTTGATTGAGGAGGCATTTCATCCGGTTTCTCATAACCAGTCCCTGGCGCACTAGGTACAGCAGTAGGTGTCCACCGTCTTAGCAGGTACCTTTCCGGTATTGACATCAACGCCAACATGGGTGAACACCTTGAGGATGTGGCAACAGAGGATGCCGTCCTTGTCCATTTTACAACACTCATACAAATAGGAACGCTCCTCCACCCTTGCCTGCACCAAGTAGTTTCAAGAACCATATTTCGCAACAAATTCCTGGTTCGGTCTGAGCTCAAACACATCATCACCAACTTGGAATGCATTATAACGTCCAATCAGCTCAAACTCTTCTCTAAACTTGCGGTAAAGGTCTCTAGTATAGGTTTTGTAAGCTTGCTTATCTATTGGGAAGTTGGACCACAACTCAATCTCAAGGTGTTGTGTCCTGTAATCATTGCAGCCTTCCTTGGCAAGGATGTGGTTCTGTATTTTTTCATATTGCTTGACGAAGTTCAACATTGAGTTGTGTGGGTTCACATATCTTTTGAGGACGGCTTTGAACCCCTCACTACACTGTGTAGACTGGAGGAAGGGAAAGAACCTGTGTTTGAAGTAGCACGGCACCCAAGTTGACATGTATTCGTACAACTTCTCAAAGTGCATGTGTGCCATAGCCTCATACTTCATCATTAACCCAGCCCAATTCTGCTCAAACTCGTCTATAGTGAAGCTGAAGTCAACACACTTGTTGAAATCATCAGAGAGTCCTGGATTCCGGCACAGCAACCAACCAACCTTTTCCTGAGCCTTTTTCATGATATGCCATCGACAACAACGGTGCACGGTGGTTGGAAAGATGCTCTGTATTGACTGCCTCATCGCATCATCCTGATCGGTGATGAAGTTGTCAGGAGATTTGCCATCCATAGCCTCTAGGAATGCTCCAAAGACCCAATCAAAGCTCGATGCCAACTCCTGCCTCACAAACGCGCAACCCAGCATGAAAGATTGGCCATGTCGGTTTATTCCTATGAAGGGCGCGAACGGCATATTGTACAAGTTGGTCATGTAGGTGGTGTCAAACGATATGCAATCATGGTACGCCTCCGCATAAGCTTTTCGAGCTAAGCCGTCCACCCAAAATATGTTGACAACTCTGTCCTTTTCATCATATTTCACCTTATAGAAGAAGTCTGGATCGGTTTTTTGTATATCCTTGAAGTGCGCAATTGTCTCAATCAGATCACCCTCCTTTGTGTCATCTCTACGGAAACTTGTACAAAGATTTGTTATTGCCTTTGGTCCGAACGGCACCATCATCTCAGATCCATAGAACTCTGCCATTACATGCATCATTCGTCCTGCATAATACAAAAACAAACAGTATATCCTTTTTTTAGTTGCACAAATGCGCACATCCAGCTGCACAGTAATAGGACACGTGTTGGCACAGAAGATAATCACAGGAAATGGACACCTAGCTGCACCTTTTTAAAAACACTTTGCAGTTTTTGCATACAGGACATTGTGTATTTGCACAGTAAAGACAATCTAGTTGCACAAGAAGCACCCAAAGTGATATATAAAAAGCATGGGAAGTTGGACAGCAGTTGCATAGTTAAGTCATTTCAGTTGCACAGTAGTACCATAACAGTTGCACACTGGACTGCCTAGAGGGAAACTTAATTCTTCAAGGGATATAGAAAAACACCACACCTGTAGTCAAGTTGCAGTTATACAAGATGCGCAAAAACTCCTTTTCATCAGGTCAGATGCCTTGGTGGGATCTCAAGTATTTGGACAATGAAGGTTTGTTCACGAGCGGATGATTGTGGTCACGAACAAAGTGCGTCACCTCCCATCGCCCATCTATCAGCTTCACCAACATTTTCGCCTTGCATTCAGTCTGCTTTATTGTCTCACGTTTGCGCTTCTTCTTCTTCTTACTAGTACCAGCATCCTCTTCAGCAAATATTAGAGGTTCTTCTTCCATCTCCTCATCACTGTTAACAGATGTTGGATCTGGAATAGGGTCCAGGTAAGGAGGAGCCTCAGCTCCTCCATCATCAACTTTGGGCTTCTTGAACTTGTTGCAGCAAAACTGTTGTTTTATCAATTCATTGGTGCGGGGTGTCCGTCTAGAGGTGTTCATCTTGATAGAGAAACCCATCCATAGTGCGTAATTGTTGTAGTGATCCTTAGTAATTTGAAGGCTGTCAAACCTCATGCCAACATAGGGTTCCATAGGTTGAGAACCAGCCTCATCCTCTCCTTCTTCTACTTGCACAGCTCTGTCAAAAGCCCCAGCTTCCAGCTCAGTCCTGGTTGGACCAGGAACATTTGCCTCGGTTCCTGTGTCATCAAGAGTATGGCTCTCTGACTGCAAAGACACCACTACAGGGGCACCACGGGCTGATGACTGGCCTGCCACATTGTCATGGCCCGTAGGGTTACCATCACGACTTGCCTGTGTGTAGTAAACAGATCGACCATTTTCTGTGTAGTTTCCTTATTGTATGCTGGGTTGTTGCTGATCCATATCATGAGGAAGCTCATTGAGATCTGGAGGCAACTCATTGAGATCAAGCATTTTTTCCCTTGTTTTTGGATGCTGCCACACACTCCCTGCACATATAAAAAAAGAAGAAATTGATGCCATCAGTTGGTAACCACAGAAAAACTGTGTTTCAAAACAACCTAAAAGCAACATGACCATAGCATAATCTTTTATTATAACAGTTATGAATTTTTTTGTTTGCACAGAGTTGTTATGTTAGTTGCACAGTTTGCAGTAAATAACTGGCAAGAGCATGACTTCTTTTTGCTACAGAGTTTTTCTTACCTTTTCCCTTTTTGTTTTGTTGCAATGATCTGTAGGTTTCCGTTTCGCAAGGAGCTCTTTTCAGATTTTTCTGCACATAATTGGATGCTACATTTGAGAAGGAAAATCCAGGTGAAAGAAGAAAGAAGAAAGAAGAATTGGAGGACAGATTATAGTTATATGTTTTTCATCGCCATTTATGTTTCTAGATCTGGTATATTTGAACATATTAATATGGTTTGCAATAGGTGTGGGACCAGAATATATGCGTGGGACAAGATTTGTGTGTGAATATGTTAATATGGTTTGTGGCTTCATTAGCCATGGACAAAAGTTTCTATGTTTTTCCTGTTGCACTACAAATTTCTGGTTTTCGCTAGAATAGACGTCTCAATTTCCAGGATTTTCACTTGGCCAGCATACATATTCAGTTGGACATTCAATGCTTTTAGTTGGCTAGAATAGCTGTCTCAGCTGGCCAGGTTGCATTTTTTCAGTTTTTGTGGCCAACATGCATGTTCAGTTGGACAGTTAATGCATTCAGTTGGCTAGAATAGATGTCTTAGTTGCCTAGAATAGATGTCTTAGTTGGTCATCAGTTTTTGGCCAACATGCATGTTTAGTTGGCCAGAAAACATGTTTTTTATTTTCACATATACTACATTTTTTCCAAAGTGTTCACTCAGAAACATGTATTGCCAGATATATGTTTAGTTGGCAAGATACATGTTTAGTTGGCCAGGATACATGTTCAGTTGGCTGGGATGCATGTTTAGTTGCACATTTATAAATTTTTCGTTGCACATGTTCAACAAAGCATTGGGCAGTCAATTTTTTGTTCATTTTGCAAATAATAACTAGAAGTTGGCTTTTAATCATGTTTTAATTGGCCAGATAACTCGTTTTTAGTTGGCTTGTTTTAACACATCCAGGTGGTAGTTTTTGGCATGTTTAACACATCCAGCATGTTTAACATCTGGTGTGATGTGCCGGACTCACCTCTTTTTTGAAGCAGATTCTCCATGGATCCATGGAGAAGGGGGAAGTGAAGAGGTGCAGAGGGGGCTTACCTGCTCCCTCTGCATATATCAGTTGTCCAGCATGCATGTTTAGTTGCACATCCAATGTGTTCAGTTGGCTAAAATAGATGTTTGAATTTTTCATCGATCCATATATCATTTTGGCCAGGATGCATGTTCTGTTGCACAACCAATGTATTTAGCTGGCTAGAATAGACATTTCAGTTGGCCAGGATGCATATATCAGCTTGGCCAGGATGCATGTTTCTGTTGCACAGTCAATGTGTTTAGCTGGCTAGAATAGACGTTTCAGTTTGCCAGGATGCATATATCAGTTGGCCAGCATGCATGTTCCGTTGCACAGACAATGTGTTCAGCTGGCTAGAATAGACGTTTCAGTTGGCCAGGACGCATATATCGAGTTGGCAAGCATGCATGTTCAGTTGGCTAGAATCATGCATTGGTTGGCCAGAAAATATGTCTTAGTTGACTTGTTGAACACATAAAAGAGGGCAGGGGAAACTTGCTTGGCATGCATGTTTAGAAAAACACGTCCAGTTTCGATCTGGGAATCCTAAGTTAGTGTGCAGATGCACTCATGGGGGGATGGGTGGGGGGTGGTTGGTGTGATGTTCACAATAGGGTGATGTTTCAGATCTACTCTTTTTTTGAAGCAGATTCTCCATGGATTTTGCTGATGGATCCATGGGGGAGGGTGTTTTTATAGATGCAGTACAAGAAAGGGGAGAACTGAAGAGGGGTAGAGAGGAAGTACTTGCCTGATGTTTGTTGCCTGGTATGGGTCTGATCACCCTGCCTTTTAGATCAATTTGTTGAAGCAGATTCATCTATCTTTCTGCTCCCATGGCGGCTATACAGGAGGAGGAAGAAGGAGTTTTGCATCCCTTTCTTTCGTGCAGGTCAAGAAAGAAGAAGAAGGCACGGGGGGCGTGGGAGGCGTTGGGGTAGGTACGGGGGGCGTGGGGACGCTGCGTACTTATGCTGGGGCGTGAGGACGAGCGGGCGTGGGAGGCGTGGGAGCATGGGATACGGGGTCTATTGGGACTGGCCGCTCAGTCGGGTTTGGTGGCAGCCTGTCCCCTTCCTTTTCTGTACCGCGGGGGGACAGGGCTTACCGTTTTGGGCTGGCCGCTCGATCGCACTAGTAGGCAGCCGGCCGCCCACTAGACGTGTCCTAAAAAGTAAAGCACACCGTTTGAGATAAAAATAAACGGCGCTGTTAAAAATCAGTCAACTGATACTTCGCGAAGTCTCAGTCGACTGGTTAGCCATCCGATCTGTTTCTTGCTTGTAGATTCGCGCTGGTTCCTTTTGTGTCGTTTTTCGGCGCAGACCGGCCCGTTTCTTTTTTTTACGTGGAAGCTTGGCCGCGGGCGAGCGTTTGTGGTTTTGTGGGCCGGGCAGTTTGTGTTGGGATGGGCTTCTTTCATTGTTTTTTTTCTCGGGCCGCTAGGAGGGAAGGGGAGCCAGGGGAGCGGGCACTGGGGTAATTAAGAGGGGAAAGGGAAGAGGCTACACCGTGGTAAATATGAGGAGGGGAGCGGGCAGTCATTTCAGCTCTATCCTCTCCACTCTCTCCATTTTCTCTCTCCCAAATCTGTACAAGTGCTTGGTGTTCCCGGAGGGGTTCTTTTAACATTCAGATCCGACCGCTCCTGCACTACCAGACAGAGAGAAAGATGGCCGATGCTGCTGGCAAGTGAGTCCCATAAGCTTTGCTTGTGTTTTTTTTTGTTTGCACGCGCCCCCCATAGATCTGAGTGGGGCTGTAGGTTTTTTTGTATCAAGTAATACGGCATAGTAGTTTCAAGTAGAGAATCGCCCCCAGTGTGCAGCACTTATATTTTTATTAGATCTTTTTTTTCTCATTTTTCTTTTGTGTTCGTGTGTATCAAGATGCATGCTGAATTTTAGTGGCATATTTAGGGTTTGCATGTATGCATATATGTAGATCCCTTTTTCTTTTTTCATGGATAGTTGTTTGATTAAAGTAATCTAGAGGATTTTTTGTTTTTGTTTATAGCGTTTCTATCGTTAAGATGTTTTGTATTTTTGTTTTTGTGTGTCAATAGAATGCTGAAAATCATTCCCAGTGAAAGTAGAGATGATGTATCTTTTATCACCGGAGGAAGTTGACTAGTAGTTTCAGACTTCCAGTGATACGTTCATAAAGGATTTCAGTGACTAGTAGTTTCAGACTTTCAGTGACTAGTAGTTTCAGTTGACTAGTAGTTTCAGACTTTCAGACTTTCATAGCTTTTTTTGTACATTTTCATGATATATAGATGATTGCCATGTCCATAGTTAAGATTTAGAATTTCAATGGTACATAACATAGTTTCAGACTTTCAGTGGTATGTTCGTTTTGCTGAACATAATTTCAGATTTGCAGTGGTACGTTCATACGACTGAATATAGTTTTAGACTTGTTGGTATGTTCATCTTACTGACCATAGTTTCCATTTGTACCATTTTCTATGTTCATAACTTCCAGTGGTAGTTAGTATGGGCATATTGCTAGTGCTGTTTTATATCTTCATAGCTTTTTCTTTTTTTTCATTGCATTTTTTGCTGATTTTTGGTTGCACTTGAGACTAACACTGTATGTCTTTGTACATTTTTCACTTTTGTTTAGTGTTAGAGCACCTGATCCAAATATGCACGTTCAAAGTTAGCACCAAGTTTGCTTGATCAAATCCGCTAGGATGTATTGTAGATAGTCAACTAATGATCAGTTAATTGATTCAAATCCGCTAGCAGCGTATGTGGTGTCGTCTTTCTCTTTTTTTTTCCAGATTTTTCAAGCGCAACCCAGTTACTTATGTGGCACTGATTAGAACTAGCAGTAAAGCCAAGTAGCTATAACAGAGTGATTAGTACATTTTTGTATATTTTTTACTGGAAATAGTACTAGTAGCACCACCAATTTCTACGTAGGTACTTTTAGTTCAGAGTTTAGACTCATGACCTCACATGAGTACTTTCTGATATGTCGAGTAGCAAAAAATGAAATATCTTAGCCTGGATTACCATCATTTTGTGAATTAATTTTAGTCATATAAACGTACTAAAAAGCAAGGTTTTGTCATTTGGGTGGGCAGGGATCTTAACTTCAGGAACCTGATGGACCCTGTGTGAAGCTATTTGAAAACTACTTTTTGTTTGTATTTCCTATTTGAGAAGAGTGTAATAGTAACCACATGTACAACAATACTTTTCGTTCTGTCTTTTCCCAAAACTGAACCACTAGCATTTTACGGCAGAAGTACTTTTTTTATGTGTAATTTTTTTGGTTGTACCATCCGGTAAGCATAGTTTTTGGGCTTTTTCACAGTCATAAAGCTGCATGAATATATGGTGAAATATATATTTGTTTCTGAGATCAAAGAAATGACACTGTAAACTGTTATTTTCAGTGAGTTATCCATTCTAATTTATTTTCCTTTTTGCTTTCTTTTTGGATGTGCACAGGAGGTTTGTGGAGTTTGTTTCAACCATTGCAACTATGGGAGCAAGGGAAGCGGTTTCAGCATGTTTGCATGGGAGGAGTTCAACAATGCAGGGGTAACTCACTCCTAACTTTTTGTACTAATGCCATCACAATACTCATAACTTTTGTCGTGACATCACTCCTAACTTTTTGTATTATTTTGTGTTCAAATCAGGTTGTGCCTTGCAATGGAAGGGTCCGTTTCAACAATGTGACAGGAGAGAAGGTGACGATTGTGGCAAACCAATGGACATACACTGTAAAGTGTTAAAAGGGTCGTATAAAGAGCGCTATGTATGGGAGCGGTTGGAGGAAGTTCTATGATGACAACATGCTGGGGAAGGGTCAAATGGTGGTGTTCTTCCTGGATGAACCTTCGCCTAGGGCAGCTATTTGTGTGATCCAAGTGGGCAACGGCTCTGAAGATGAACAACCTATGGAAGAGGGCGATCCCATTGAAGATTCAGATTCAGATGATGAGGATGGAGAAGCTTCAAGCGATGATGGTGAAGGCATTGTTCGCACCAGGGGGCTTTTGCTTACTGAGACAGAGGGTTTTCAGCTACAAGGGCTGCTGCCTCTCAGTGATGATTTCATCGGGTTTCCTTTCGTTCACCGCCTCACAAAGACAGACAATTGTTTGGGCATGATGGTATGTATCTCTTTTTCCCTTTTTATTTATTTTTCTTCTGTATGGGTATGCTACAAGTATATATATCTGAACACATAATACAAATCTGATTCCTAGGGAAGAGAAGGGGTGGGGTAATATGATTTATGAATTGGAAATTGCATAAGTAAAAATATAAGATTTGTTTGCAGGAGTTTTTAGTATCTGCAAGTATGTTTGAACATGTATTCATGCTCAGTTTTTTTTCAATACGCTTTTCAAGCAAAAAAATCTAAATTGTGTTTTAACCTTTTTTTAAACGACTCAAAGACAGAAGGAAGTTGCATGGTTTTGATAAAACACTCACATACTTGTCTCTGTTTTTGTGTTTTTCCCATGATGCATAGAAAATACCCAAGAAAGTTGCTGTTGCCACGCCGTTTGAAGAACACGGGGTTGTCGGTATTTGTGTGGATGGTGGGTGATTCAGAAAAATCAGAACTGCATGCCTTATAACTTGGTTGCAACTCGACTTTCATTTCTTGTTTGTACAGGGAGAGGCGCCAGGTGCATGTCCCACAATGGGCACGCAACTGCATGTCTTCTAGTTTGGTCGCAACTAGGGGGGAGGGGTCTTTGTTTTGTCAGAGGGGCCGGCGTCGAGAGGCATGGGGCCCAGTTGCATGTCCCACACTAGGCATGCAACTGCATGTCTTCTGTTTTGGTCGCAACTCGGGAGGGGAAGACTTTTGTCTTGTCAGAGGGAGCGACGTCGAGAGAGATGGGGCCTAGTTGCATGTCCTACACTAGGCACACAACTACATGTCTTCTAACCTAGTCGTAACTAGGGGGATCCTTGTTTTTGTCGGATGGGGCGGCTTCGAGAGACATGGGGCCTAGCTGCATGTCCCATAGTAGGCACGCAACCGCATGTCTTCTAACTTGGTCGCAATTGCATGCCTTACAACTTGGTTGCAACTCGACTTACATTTCTTGTTTGTACGGGGAGAGGCGCGAGTTGCATGTCGCACAATGGGCATGCAACTGCATGCATGTCTTCTAGTTTGGTCGCAACTAGGGGGGCTTTGTTTTGTCGAAAGGGGCCAGCATCGTGAGGCATGGGGCCCAGTTGCACGTCCCACACTAGGCATGCAACTTCATGTCTTCTGGTTT
>NC_041380.1:105728888-105729953 GCF_002162155.2 Triticum dicoccoides | reverse complement strand
GGGCTTTGTTTTGTCAGAGGGAGCGGCGTCGAGAGAGATTGGGCAAGTTGCATGTCCCACACTATGCATGCAACTGCATGTCTTCTAACTTGGTCACAACTAGGGGGACCTTTCGTTTTGTCGGATGGTCTGGCATCGAGAGACACGGGGCCCAGCTGCATGTGCCACAACGGGCACGGAATTGCATGTCTTCTAACATGGTCGCAACTGCATGCCTTACAACCTGGTCGCAACTGCATGCCTTACAACCTGGTCGCAACTCGACTCCCATTTCTTGTTTATACGGGGAGAGGCGCTAGTCGCATGTCCCAGAATGGGCACGCAACTGCAATGTCTTTCTAGCTCGGTCGCAACTGCAGGGGCCTTTGTTTTGTCGGAGGGGCGACAACAAGGGAGAGAGGTGGCCTAGTTGCATGCCCCCCAAAAGGCATGCAACTGCATGTCTTTTACCTTAGTCGCAACTGCACGCTTTATAACTTGGTTGCAACTCGACTTCCATTTCTTGTTTGTACGGGGAGAGGCACTAGTTGCATGTCCCACAATGGGCACGCAACTGCATGTCTTCTAGTTTGGTTGCAACTAGGGGGGTCTTTGTTTTGTCGGAGGGGCCGACGTCGAGAGGCATGGGGCCCAGTTGCATGTCCCGCACTAGGCATGCAACTGCATGTCTTTTAGTTTGGTCGCAACTGCATGCCCTATAACTTGGTTGCAACTCGACTTCCATTTCTTGTTTGTACGGGGAGAGGCACTAGTTTGCATGTCCCACAATGGGCACGCAACTGCATGTCTTCTAGTTTGGTCGCAATTGGGGGGGTCTTTGTTTTGTCAGAATGGGGCGGCGTCGAGAGGCATGGGGCCCAGTTGCATGTCCTACACCAGGCACGCAACTGCATGTCTTCTAGTTTGGTTGCAACTAGGAGGGGAGGGCTTTGTTTTGTCGGAGGGAGCGGCGTCGGGAGAGAGAGATCGGGCAAGTTGCATGTCCCACACTAGGAACGCAACTGCATGTCTTCTAACCTGGTCGCAACTCAGTGGTCTTTGTGCTGTCGGATGGGCCGGCATTGA
>NC_041380.1:105710255-105727925 GCF_002162155.2 Triticum dicoccoides | reverse complement strand
GTCGAGAGACATGGATCCTAGTTGCATGTCCCACACTAGGCACGCAACTGGATGTCTTCTAGATTGGTAGCAACTAGGGGGGACTTTTGTTTTGTCGTAGGGGGTGGCGTCGAGAGACATGGGGTAGTTGCATGTCGTTTTACAAACATTTTTTCACAAGTAGACTTTTTTGCTTGGTCGGAACGGGGCAGCTCCCCCACGAATCCTCTACCCTCACTATGTTTCACATGAGCACCCTAATACCGCCGCTTTCCGCCATGCCCGCAAACACAAATCAATCACCCGATCTCACAACTAGTTTGTGTATTTTCTTTTTTTCATATTTTTTTAATTCATATACATTTTTTTCAATGCTTTTTTGTGAAGGAAAGGAGTGACTATACACGGTGTGCTGTTTTCTATTTTGTTTTTCCCTTTTTAAGTCTCTGGAATGTGGGTCCAGACTCAACATCTTTCTAGAGGCCACCCAACGGCACTGTTCGAATTGATACACAGAGAGAAAACGGGAGAGGAAGGAAGCCGCATCACGGGGCGGCGACATCGAAGGTTTCCGCGGCGGAACTCGCCGGCGATGAGATGCTCGGCGACGCCTGCGAGGAGATGCTCGGCGATCCGAGCGCCCCTCCAGAGTCCTCGCGCCCTGCTGATGAGGTGAACTACCAAAAGTAGACAATTGATGTTCTACATTTTCCATAAGAAAATTTGGGAGTGTTTCCTTTTACTAGTTACAAGTAGAAATATGTGAACGGATTAACCATCCTCACTAGTTAGAAGTATATTTTTCCTGCTTTTTTATTGGTGCGAATCACGAAACTGAGGGGAGCGTATTAGTGCTTTTGTTTTAGCTCGACCTCGTATTTTTTCAAAGGTAACTATTTTTGAATTCTGCTGTGATGTACTCGTACTTTGTTGTTACTGATGTCTGCTCAGTTGTCTGCTTGCACCGAGCATTGCCAATGCTTGTTTGAATTTTTCTAAGGCATTCGGCATACTGAGATAATTGATTTTGTTGGGCCAGTGTGGTATTATACATCAGGCTGCGCCAGTGTGGGGTTATACGTATTACGTAATACTATTTTACTCTAAAAATGTCTTTGTACTGAAGAGAGAGAGAGTATGTCATAGTTGATTTGCTGGCCATTTCTAGCCAGACTCCGTTCCGTCACTCAAGTCGAGGGTGAGACATGCTTTTTCATTTTCTCTCACTGGTTTCTGAAGATACGTTACATGTCTTCTAATCAAAATCTTGTATTATGCATGGAGGCTTTTGGTGATTGTTTTATCAGTGCAGGAAGGGGAACAACATCATTCACAAGTGTTTTTTAATCCCACTGTAGTTAATAGTTTTTACCCTTTTTCTAGTCAACTACATGCTGTCTCTCTGGAGATAGGAGATTGCCGCTATTCATCACGGCTAATTAGGGCATCTCGTAATATTGCCAACATCGGAACTGTCATCATCCCAAAGCTGCTGGCTAAGATGAAGCAAGCCCAAAGCAAAGCAAGATTGGGATTTGTTAATGTACTCGTAACTAGTAAAACAAACACTCCCAGATTCTTTATATGGATTTTTTGTCTTGGGCCTCCTGCATCTCACTGAGCATTACCTTTTCTCAAGCCCGCCCTACTAACCGAAATGATCTCAATCTTTGTGTTTGATTTCCCCTAATCTGAATTTAGATTTAAGATCGGCACAACACTCTCTGATGCATAACTTTATTGAATGATTTTTGGGCAGTTTTTCTTTTTTTCTTAGCTCACTTGCACAATAAAGTTTGAGAAGGTATCCAGTGGTATTTTTGTCTTTCTTTTTTGTTTCTGTGTTAATCCACTTTTGCGATATATATTTAGATAAATTAGTGTCTCTCTTTTTTATGAGCAGTGTCTGATGGATGCCCGCATGCAGATTGAACGAGAGATAGAAACTAAAACCAAGTCCTCCTTGAAAGAAGGGTTAGGTCAACAGCTTAAAACTGTATGTACTTGGTCTTTTTTCTGTATTTTTTATTTAACCCCTTCTTTTTTGCACAGTTTGTTTTGGATCTCATCATCATTTTCTTTTTTTCACACAGGATCATATGGAGGAGTCCAAAGACTTAACAAGAGATTGCCTAAACAATGTGGTATGTTAAATGCAAGCACCCTTTGTATGCTTACAATGTCTGCTGCTTTTGTTTTTCTGTAAGCATGAGCGAACAAGGAAGTTACCTGCAACATGTGTGTGTTGTATTTGCTGTTTATCTTTTTGGCCTAGAGTATGTTCCAAGATATACAAGTTACTTGCAACACTAATGTATCATATGCATTTTTTTAACACAGCCGCACACAGGTATAGCTTTTGAAGTTGAAGGAGGAAACCTGGGAGTGATAGAAATGAAGAAGGCGGAGATAAGTTGTGTTAAACATACTGATTTAGAAGAGAGAGAGGCTATGATGTCGAGATCACTGACACTGAAGCATCAGAGGGTTTGCTATACGAAGAAGTTCTGACATTTGGTGTGTAACACTTTATCTATAAATATCCACTTTTTGTTTTTTTGTGTTGGAATATTAGGCAAGTTCATGATTAATTCCAGTAAATAATTCATGACTAGAAGAGATACTAGCATGCAATAATCTAGCAAACTAGAAGAACAGCAAGACATGCATAACAGCAGCAAGCATGTAACAATAGCTGTAGAAACAGACATGAACAAAGGATGTTGGACGTACTGATCGTTAGCTATTATGGGTGTGACAGTGTTGATGACGATGTTGGCGATGATCTGCTGCTGACGGTGATGAATACGACGATGAGTAGCACCGCCTGACTTGGATGGAAGACGACCCGTGATGACGAATTTGAGCAGTCGAGCACAACGCTTTCCAAAAACCTAATTTGTCCTCTCCCGGTGCAGGATCGCAAAGACGAACGGTTCCGGAGACCTGCTCTCCCACGCGCCGATGCACGCCAGCGTTTGGGATGGAGTAGATTACGATGGCGGTGCAAGTCGTGAGATGAGGTAAAACCCTAGGTGTTTTTCGGTGTATCTCTGGCCGCAGCCGGTAGCTGTATATATATTAGGACCAGAGGCGGTATTGTGTCGCGACCACAATCCCAAACCGACTCGGTTTCTAATTCGTATACTTACCGGACAAGAAATCAAAAACTTGTCTGTCAAGACATAAAAAAATAAAACGGCAAAAGGAAGCTGCGCTCCTGCAAGGAGACGGACCGGATTTTGGCGGACCATTCACGCGCATGTCGCATGTACGCGCCGCCTCGCCCCGCCCCGCCCCGCCCCGCCCAGGCGAGGCGAGCGAGCGCGCGCGTGTGGTTTTCCCTTTCTCTTCTCACACACCACTTAGAGTGGTGGAGAGAACCCACTATATAAAGAGGTCCAACTCTTCTTCAACTTCCAAGGTGGGACTAAACTTAGCACCACCACTTGCCATTTTACACATGGGCTTTGAGATTTCAGAAATTGCTATGGGTCTTTTCACGTGTCTTGATGACTTTGCATTATCTTTAGAATTGTTCACTTTAGCGATAACCGTTTGGTTATCACAATTCATAAGAATAGCCTGTACAGGTTTTTCAACAACCGGCAAGTCCATCAAGAGCTCACGCAGCCATTCTGCCTCAACAGTAGCTGTGTCTAAAGCAGTTAATTCTGCTTCCATAGTTGACCTCGTCAATATGGTTTGCTTACAAGACCTCCATGACACTGCGCCACCACCATAAGTAAATACATACCCACTTGTTGTGTAAAGTACATCAACATCGGAGATCCAATTTGAATCACTATATCCTTCTAGCACAGCAGGATGCCCTGAATAAGTAATTTCGTAACTCATAGTACCTCTCAGATAGCGCAAGACCCTTTCTAGTGCATGCCAATGATCATCACCCGGGTTGGACATGAACCTACTCAGTTTGCTCACAGCAAAAGAGATATCTGGTCTTGTAGCGCTAGCTAAGTACATGAGTGAACCGACAATTTGAGAGTAGCTTAATTGATCTCTCGTTTCTTTCTTGTTCTTTCTGAGTGTCACGCTGGGATCATAAGGTGTTGGAGAAGGCTTGCTATCCATAAAACCGAATCGGTTCAAGACTTTCTCAACATAGTGAGATTGCGTTAATGTAATCCCACTCTCATCCTTAATAAGTTTGATGTTTAGAATTACATCGGCTTCTCCCAGATTTTTCATGTCAAAACTTTTTGATAGAAAAGACTTGACCTCATTAATTGCATTAATGTTTGTACCAAAGATCAGTATGTCGTCCACATACAAACATAATATGACACTATTGCCCCCACCATGGCGATAGTAAACACACCTATCAGCCTCGTTAATGACAAATCCTGCAGAAGTCAAAGTTCTTTCAAACTTCTCATGCCATTGCTTAGGTGCCTGTTTCAGACCATACAAAGATTTTAACAACTTGCACACCTTTCTCTCTTCACCCTTTACTACAAACCCGTCAGACTGATCCATATAGATCTCCTCTTCCAACTCTCCATTGAGAAAAGCTGTCTTTACATCCATTTGATGAATGATAAGACCATAAGAGGCAGCCAAGGAAAGTAACACTCGAATGGTGGTCATTCTAGCAACGGGTGAATAGGTGTCAAAGTAATCTTCGCCTTCTTTCTAAGTGTAGCCCTTGGCCACTAGCTGCGCCTTGTACTTATCAATAGTACCATCAGGCTTTAGCTTCTTTTTGAACACCCACTTACAGCCCACAGGTTTACAACCATATGGTCTATCAGTTAGTTCCCAAGTTCCATTAGAAAGAATTGAGTCCATCTCATTACGAACAACTTCTTTCCAATCATCTACATTCGGAGATGCATATGCTTCTGCAATCGTCTTGCGTGTGTCGTCCACAAGGTATACAATGAAATCATCACCAAAGGATTTTGCAATCCTTTGTCTCTTGTTCCTTCTAGGAACTTCATTGTTATCCTTCTCAAGGACTTCCTCATGTGATTGTTCGAAATATTCATCAGTTGTACTAGATTCAGGAATTATCTCAGAAGAAAATCTAGCAATGCTATGCATATCTTTCATAGGAAATATGTTCTCAAAAAATGTTGCATCACGAGATTCCATTATAGTATCAACATGCATATCAGGTACTTCAGATTTTACCACTAAAAACCTATAAGCAATGCTCCGTTGAGCATACCCTAGAAAAGACACAATCCACTGTCTTTGGTCCAAGTTTGCGTTTCTTAGGAATAGGAATATTAACCTTTGCCAAACATCCCCAAGTGCGCAAATAAGAAAGTGATGGTTTTCTCCCAACCCACTCCTCATAAGGGGTTTTCTCTTTATTATTGTTGGGAACTCTATTCAGGACATGACATGAAGTCAATACAGCCTCCCCCCACCATGCCTTAGATAAACCAGCAGTGTCTAACATGGCATTGACCAAGTCAGTCAATGTGCGGTTTTTCCTCTCGGCCACTCCATTTGATTGAGGTGAATAGGGAGGCGTCCTCTCATGAATAATACCATGTTCCTCAGAAAATTCATCAAAAACTTTTGGAAAATACTCTCCACCACGATCGGACCTAAGACGCTTGATCTTTCTCTCTAGTTGATTTTCAACTTCAGCTTTATAGATTTTAAAGTAGTGTAATGCTTCATCTTTAGTTTGCAACAAATAAACATAGCAAAATCTAGTCGCATCATCAATCAAAGTCATGAAATATCTCTTTCCACCTTTTGTCAACACACCATTCATCTCACAAAGATCAGAATGTATGAGTTCTAGAGGTGCCAAGTTTCTCTCCTCGGCAGCCTTATGAGGCTTTCGAGGTTGCTTAGATTGCACACAACTATGGCACTTAGAACCTTTGGCAACTGTGAAGTTCGGAATTAAACTCATGCTGGATAGCCGAGACATTAAACCAAAATTAATATGACATAAACGGGAGTGCCAAATACTTGCATCATCATTAACACTAGCACAAATTTGGTTTATTGACTTATTGCAAAAATCTGAAAGAGAAAAGCGGAACAAGCCTCCGTACTCATAGCCTTTTCCTATAAATTGTCCAAATCTTGACACGATTACTTTATTGGACTCTAAAACTACCTTAAAACCATCTCGACATAGAAGGGAACCGCTAACTAGATTCTTGTTTATAGTAGGGACATGCTGCACATTCCTTAGTTGCACGATCTTTCCCGAAGTAAACTTCAGATCCACCGTGCCAATGCCACGAACAGAAGCATGTGACCCATTCCCCATTAGGACGGAAGAATCCCTTGCGACCTGATAAGAAGTAAACAGGGAGATGTCAGCACACACATGAACGTTAGCACCCGAATCAATCCACCACGAAGATGATTGAAATACTGAAAGCACAATAGGTAAATTACCATACCCATCAGTATTGCTAGCGGTCACCATGTTGACAGTCTTAGAGCTTGTTTTCCCTCTGCGGTCTGCACGTTCAGGGCATTCCTTGGAAAAGTGTCCAGGCTTCCCACATGCGTAGCACTCTAGCTCAGCCTTGTTGAACTTCTTCTTCTTGAAGGTAGTAGTCTTGGTAGGCTTGTTGGAAACAGGTTTGTTCTTCCCTTTGTTCTTGTTCTGTGGGTACCTCTGCACCATGTTAGCAGTAGGCTGAACCTCACCTCCTTTTTCAGTGGTATCTTTAGCCCGAGCTTTTTCTTCAACATCAAGAGATGCAATCAGATTTTCAACTGATATCTCCTGTCTCTTATGTTTCAGAGTTGTGGCGAAATTCCTCCATGAAGGAGGCAACTTTGCAATCATGCACCCAGCCACGAATTTGTCGGGTAGAACACATTTAAGGAGTTCAAGTTCCTTCACAATGCACTGTATCTCATGAGCTTGTTCAACCACAGAACGGTTATTCACCATCTTGTAGTCATGAAAACTCTCCATGATATACAGTTCACTGCCTGCATCTGTTGCACCGAATTTTGCATTCAGTGCATCCCACAAAATTTTTCCATCGTTTATGTGCATGTACACATCACACAGACGGTCAGCAAGAACACTCAGAATGCATCCCACAAACATAGTATTGGCTTCCTGGAATTTTCTCCGATCTTCGTCGGTCATTCCCTCTGGAGCACCAACACTAGCGTGGAAAACTTTCAGAGCAGTAAGCCAGAGCGTGGTCTTCACCTGCCACCTCTTAAAGTGCACACCGGTAAACTTATCCGGCCTCAGTGCATCAGCGAATCCAGCCATAGTTAACTCAGGAAATTGCCTAAAATTTAGGTTTTTGGATTGTTGGAATATTAGGCAAGTTCATGATTAATTCCAGTAAATAATTCATGACTAGAAGAGATACTAGCATGCAATAATCTAGCAAACTAGAAGAACAACAAGACATGCATAACAGCAGCAAGCATGTAACAATAGCTGTAGAAACAGACATGAACAAAGGATGTTGGACGTACTGATCGTTAGCTATTATGGGTGTGACAGTGTTGATGACGATGTTGGCGACGATCTGCTGCTGACGGCGATGAATACGACGATGAGTAGCACCGCCCGACTTGGACGGAAGACGACCCGTGATGACTAATTTGAGCAGTCGCGCACAGCGCTTCCCAAAAACCTAATTCGTCCTCTCCCGGTGCAGGATCGCAAAGACGAACGGTTCCGGAGACCTGCTCCCCCACGCACCGATGCACGCCGGCGTTTGGGATGGAGTAGACTACGATGGCGGCGCAAGTTGTGAGATGAGGCAAAACCCTAGGTGTTTTTCGGTGTATCTCTGGCCGCAGCCGGTAGCTATATATATATTAGGACCAGAGGCGGTATTGTGTCGCGACCATAATCCCAAACCGACTCGGTTTCTAATTCGTATACTTACCGGACAAGAAATCAAAAACTTGTCTGCCAAGACATAAAAAAATAAAACGGCAAAAGGAAGCTGCGCTCCTGCAAGGAGACGGACAGGATTTCGGCGGACCATTCACGCGCATATCGCATGTACGCCCCGCCCCGCCCCGGCCCGCCCCGGCCTGGGCCGGGCCGGGCCGGGCGAGCGAGCGCGCGCGTGTGGTTTTCCCTTTCTCTTCTCACACACCACTTAGAGTGGTGGAGAGAACCCACTATATAAAGAGGTCCAACTCTTCTTCAACTTTCAAGGTGGGACTAAACTTAGCACCACCACTTGCCATTTTACACATGGGCTTTGAGATTTCAGAAATTGCTATGGGCCTAGCCCATTAATTCTAACATTTTGTTTTTGTTGTTTAAAAAAAATAGACAATGCATGAAGTATGTTGCCTCTTTTTTCTTGCACCAACCTAACGTATTTTTTTTGTTTTTTCCCTCCGCCAGCTGAGTAAGAGTGCTCAAAGGAAAGAACAACGGGAAGCTCTTTGGAATGAAAAAAGAAGGTACATCACTACTTTCTTTTTCTTTTTTCATCAGTTGGGGTTCCATTTTTTTATAGTTTTCCAGCTCAAATAAATTCACACACCTTTTTACCTTCTATATCTTTTTGCGGCAGAGAGCAAGGATTGACCCAACCACAATAAAGGCCACCGTTGATGAGATTGCAACTAAAGCTTACAGCAGTGTGCCATACTTCTTTGAGATTATCAATCTCGTGTGGAAGAGCCACCGCAGGGCCCAGCTTGTTAGGAACAATGGTTTTGGCTATCTGCTGGAGCTGGTCGACTGTCCTGTACCCAGGGGGTTTGTGCAGTGGATTGCTGATAATGTTGACACACAAGCCGAAACAACTGTTTTGAACAAGAGCATTCCACTCAACGCTCAGTCAGTGGAGTTTGTGTTGGGGATTCCTTCAGGGTTTTACCTGACAGAGAGAACGTACAACTGGGGGAGGAGCAAACTTTTCCTCTCGTTTAGCTATACATAGGCTTTTTTTGCTTTTTTGTTGTGTGTTTGCTACGTCCATGGCCAAGATCACAGGTACAACGGGCCAAACAGACAGCAAAAACAAAAAAAACAAACAAACAAGCAAGGCCATACCACAAGCCCATCACGGGGAATTAAAACCCATTAGGGAGGGATGCCAAGCAGGCCTAATCTATCAAGGATGACGTCAGCCGACTGAGACTTCGCGAAGTCTTAATCCACTGAGACCTAGACAGTCCCAAAAATAAATCGTTGCAAGACACACTTGGCTTAAATAAAGGACGTCGATATCTCCCGAACGCTCGGGAAAGGAAGAGCCAAACGCTCGGGAAAGGAAGAGCCAGATCGAACATTATGTTCCATCCAAAAGAGCCGAGCGAGATCACTAATTGAGGAGTACTCCAAGGTCACTCCATCCTCTCTAGATTGCGACAAGTGGCACACTGTAAAATTTTCTTTTTTTTCATAGATTCGTTTATTCAAACATTTTATTTCTTAAACCGCGCGTCCAAATCTCGAACCCCTTTCATCGTTGAATTTCTCGTTTCCAGATCTTCAAAACTAGATCTCATGTTCATAAGTTTTGACAAACTTTTTTTCTCAAAAAAACAGACGAAAAAAACCGGGCGAGAAAACCATGCCTTTTGCGGAAGAAAAAAGAAAACGCTCGTTTCCGAGAGGCACGACCGTGCCTCTCACAGAAAAAAATGTAAACACATTTCTTTCGTTTTCGAGAGGCACGGCCGTGCCTCTCATGAAGCAAAACCGTGTCTCTCTTGGAAGCAAAAGATCGTTTTTTATTTCTAAGAGGCACGGGCATGGCTCTCGCAGAAGCACAACAGTGCCTCTTGCGAAAGCAAAAAAAACACGACTCTTTTCCTTTTCCGAGAGGCACGGTCGTGCCTCTTACGGAAGCAAAACTGTGACTCTTGTGAAAGCAAGAAAAGAAAAGAAACACGTTTTTTTCAGTTATGAGAGGCACAGCCGTGCCTCTTGCGGAAGCAAAATAATGCCTGTAACGAAAAAATGTATTGATTTTGCATACAAAAAATAATTCAAAAAGCTAAAAAAAATCCATCTATAAAGCCGAAAATATGTGCGGAAAAAATTCGGAGGAAACACCCAGGGCGTGACACGTGATGCTGGCTTTGAGGTTGGCTTAGTTGGGTTTTTTGGACTCGTAATGCTACACCTACGTAATCCCAGTTACGTAATTAACGTAATGTGAAACGTGTGAGCTATTGATTGTAGATTGGGGGAGGGAGGGGCCCACCACCATGAAAATCAGGGAGGAGAGAGAGAGACAATTTACGTTAACCCTTTCGTAGGTTCCCGTAGATGTAGAAAGATGTGAAATGCGTGAATGTGTAGTGGATGTACTATTGGAGTGCCTAAGATAAATTGTGTATGTAGACCCTATGTGTTTATTTACTTTGCATGTTAGCTTTGTCTCGGTTCAATTAAAATAGAAAGCAGATTTGGTGATGATGGTGTGCCTGCCATCCTGCAATATAGGCCGTCCGATCTATATCTAATGGATAGGAAGGAAACTATGACAATTTACCCGCACTCCTCTCCACATTTGTAGATAACGCCTTCCCTCGTTCATCCTTTTCTCCCACAAGATCTTGATGTTCCGTGCAACGCATGGGAATCTTGCTAGTACTCCTACAATATACTATTTTGTTGTGAAAGCTCATATACGCCGGCCGAGATTAATGCAAACACGGCAGATTTTCATTACATTTCAAACTTTTATAGGACAGAAAAATAAAAGAAACCTAACCCTGAACCTATTCTACGGTGGTGACCGACGTCCTCCATCTGCGATCTCCATGTATAGGGGCAGGGTTCAAGACAAAGGTGCAGTCTCCGACGAGGAAGAGTAGAACACGGGAGACGGACCGGCCAGTTGGCACACCATGCCCTGCCACCTCCCATGCCCTAATCATCCTCGGAGGAGTCCCCGACCTCGGCTATGCTGGACGTTGGACGGCGGCAAGTAGGACGCATGGCTGACGGTGCCCCTGTCATTGGCCGCCATCGTGGCCACCACTTGTGCGGTCGAGTCCGCGTCCTTCTACGCCGCTATTGCGTCGCGAGCAGCGACTTGGGCGAGGGCGGCGACCTCGAGCTTCATGCCCGAAGACAAAGCTCTCCTGCAGAGCGTTCACGCTTGCGGTCATGGCGGATGTGGCGCCAGATAGCAGGATGATGCGCTATGGTGTGGAGTTAGCTGGGCATTGCCGCTTTAAGTAGCGCATTCCGGTGAGGCCAAAGCGTCCGGGCATGTCATTAAGTTGCCGGAGTTTGTTCCTCGGGCACTGAGCCTCTTAACAACGACATACGACAGACGGAGTGAATGCGGGCAGCTGCTGCTGGCTAGGAACGCACCGCGCGACGGCGTGAGGGACGAGGGTCTTTGGTGTGCCAGGGTAGTCAGCTGCGGTCGTGGCAAAGTTGGAGATGCCCTTTGCTCACATGCGACCCGACATGTCATTGAAAAGCAAGACGACCCGGCATGGTCTCAGGTCCCGGGGATGTAGCTGGCCGCGCTACACCACTCCGTGAACGCGTCGCGGCGCGCGCGCACTTCGGCACCCCGTGCATCCTCGACGAGCCGGGTATTGATCTGCTAGTCGTGCCATAGCGCTTACGCCACCCTTGGCACACCGAAACCGACCGTGTCCAACGACGATGAGCGTGTCAGTCACCGCGGTCGCCCTGTCCTGAGGCATTGCTGGAGTTGTGCCACGTTGCTGGCCCCCACAACCCACATGAACGGTTGTCGGTGGCGAGGAGGTCGTGGGCCAGCTCCTCCATTGGACTAGTCTGCGCTACGTCGTCCCGACAGGTGTGCCCCACATGTCGGTTTCCCTCTTTTCCCGGCCATATTCGAGCGTCGGTGCTCTGCCTTGTGCATTAGGCGCAGAACGTGGTTTTTGTGCCCTGGTTCAAATGTGGTATAGTACCAAGTTGTTACCCTAGCCCCAAGTGTGGTGGTTTTGGGTACGGTGCCACCCTTTTCCTTTTCAAGTAGTGAAGCGTAACACTTGATTAAGTAGCCGGATGGTATGCTAAATGTAGGTGTCCGACTGTTTGAAAGAATAATTGAGGTGTTCCCAGTTCGTGCCCGCATTTAGGGGTCCAACTTACCATGTTCCGACAGTAGTAACTATACTAGTCCCTGCATACTCCCTCTGTTTTTATTTACTCCGCATTTTAGCTTTGCTCAAAGTCAAACTTTGTAAATTTTCACAAAGTTCATAGACAAAAATAATAACATATACAATAACAAATCAATACCATTAGATTCATTATTGAATATACTTTCACATCATATATATTTGCTATTGTAAATGTTCATATTTCTACTCTTACTAGCAGGATGCCCGTGCGTTGGACGTAACATCAAGATGCATTTGTATGACTACTTTATCTTGTGAGAGAAAAGGATGAATGAGGGAAGGCCTTATTTGCAATTGTGGAGAGGTGTGTGGGTGCCTTTTTGCAAAATTGCCCTAGTTTCCTTCCTATCCGTCAATTATAAATCGGACGGCCTATATTGCAGGATGGCAGGCACACCATCATCACCAACTCTGTTTTTATAAGAGTCCGTCCGGTTTATATCTGATGAATAGGAAGGAAACTATGGCAATTTTGCAAAAAGATACCCACACCCCTCTCCACATTTGCAAATAAGGCCTTCCCTCATTCGTTCTTTTCTCCCACAAGATAAACTACTCATACAAATGCATCTTGATGTTCCGTGCAACGCACGGACATCTTGCTAGTGTACATAAAAAAGCAGAGTTTGTGATGATGGTGTTCCTGCCATCCCGCAATATAGGTCGTCCGATCTATATCTAACGGATAGGAAGGAAACTATGACAATTTACCCGCACTCCTCTCCACATTTGCAGATAAGGCTTTCCCTCGTTCATCCTTTTCTCCCACATGATCTTGATGTTCCATGCAACGCACGGGCATCTTGCTAGTTTTCTATAAACTTGGTCGAATTTTATGAAGTTTGACTTCAGTCAAACCTAATATGCAGAGTAAATAAAAACAAAGGGAGTATCTTACTCCGTGACCAAGACGGAAGGGAAAATGAGATAACTTATTATTTATTTGAGCCGTTCAAGTATAATCATGCGGTGTTGCTTATTCATCATTCCTCTCCAGCCCTCTTCTCCATCGATCATGCCGCCCTCCGGTCGAGTCCATCCTCCCGCATGCATCATTTGAACATTCTGCCGAGTATCATTCGCATGTGGGCCTAGACCATGCTTGTATTTCCAATGTTGTAATTTGTCCGACATGCATACAAACAAACGGTTCGTTTAAAGTTTCACTTTGCCTCCACTACGTGTCGCTTCCCGTCTTAGTTTTGACATCCCATTTGGTTCATGCCCCGACACATCTTCACGATATTGATTGATGTTGAGAGATCAATTGTGTGTCGTGCAAGGACATAAAGGTTTGGTCTGTTTCTATGATAGAAATGACCCGCGGGGGGGGGGGGTCTGTGGGGATCAAAGGGAGTATATTGTATGTTCATAAGCGAAACAAACGTATTGTACCCACCCTAGTCCTCTTTCAATCGATCTCCGGACCCCGAGATGAAATCAAGAGAAAACGAGTGGGTGCATGTGTGATACCTAAGGCGGATTCAAAATTTTGAACCGGTGATCATAGCATCCGCAAATCATATATAAAGGGTATTCAATACCGATCCTTTCTACTCCCTCTGTTCCTAAATATAAGTCTTTCTAGAGATTTCACTATGGACTACATACAGATGTATATAGGCATAGTTTAGAGTGTAGGTTCACTCATTTTGCTCCGTATGTAGTCTCTAATTGCAATATCTAAAAAGACTTATATTTAGGAACAGAGGGATTAGTTTACATATAAGTTTTTTGTGTAGTCAAAGTATCTCTACTTCGATCAAACTAACAGAAAAAGTATCAACATTCGACAACGCCCAATCAATATTGTTAGATTCGTACGTACCCCTAGATTTGTATTCAAACAGAGATGGTTTCCAATTTGTTTTCAACCACGTGAATGTGCTTGTTCTCGCACATGCTCTTCCTACTATGATTTCGCCACGTATAGCTAGTCCAATAGTAACTTTTTTGAAGCTCCCTGTCCAATAGTACTAGTGGAGTACCGACAACATCTGTAGTAGAGTATGAACTTGTAACACCCACGATGCGGCTATATCTCCCACGTGTCGGAGCACGACTTAGAGGCATAACCGCATAGTAGGCATGTCGCAAGAGGGGTAATCTTTACACATCCCATGTACTAAATAAGAAAGAGATAAAGAGTTTGCTTACAATCGGCACTTCACACAATACATAAATATAGCATTACATCATCCAGAATACAATCAAGGTCCGACTACGGAACCAAAATAAAGACAACCCCAAATGCTAGATCCCTGATTGCCCCAACTGGGCTCCACTACTGATCAAAAGGAAATGAAACACCACAACAAAAAGGTCTTCATCAAGCTCCCGCTTGAGCTCGGTTGCGTCACCTGCACTGGTATCATAGGCACCTGCAACTGTTTTGAAAGTATCTGTGAGTCACGGGGACTCGGCAATCTCACACCCTCGCGATCAAGACTATTTAAGCTTAAGGGTAGGAAAGGGTAGTGAGGTGGAGCTTAAGGAAGCACTAGCACATATGGTGGCTAACTTACGCAAAAGAGAGCGAGAAGAGAAGCAAAGCACGATCGAGAAGCTATAAATGATCAAGAAGTCATCCTGAAACTACTTATGTTCAAGCATAACACAAGAACCGTGTTCACTTCCTGGACTCCGCCGAGAAGAGACCATCATGGCTACACATGCGGTTGATGCATTTTAATTAAGTTAAGTGTCAAGTTCTCTACAACCGGACATTAACAAATTCCCATCTGCCCATAACCGCGAGCACGGCTTTCGAAAGTTCAAAACCTTGTAGGGGTGTCCCAACTTAGCCCATCACAAGCTCTCACGGTCAATGAAGGATATTCCTTCTCCCAGGAAGACCCGATCAGACTCGGAATCCCGGTTACAAGACATTTCGACAATGGTAAAACAAGACCAGCAAAGCCGCCCGAATGTGCTGACAAATCCCGATAGGAGCTGCACATATCTCGTTCTCAGGGCACACCGGATGAGCAGTCCGTACAACTAAAACCAACCCTCAAGTTTCCCCAAGGTGGCTGCAAGGGGCTCTAGTTTGGACCAACACTCAAAGGAGCACTGGCCCGGGGGTTTAAAATAAAGATGACCCTCGGGCTTCGAAAACCCGAGGGGAAAAGGCTTAGGTGGAAAATGGTAAAACCAAGGTTGGGCCTTGCTGGAGGAGTTTTATTCAAGGCAAACTGTCAAGGGGTTCCCATTATAACCCAGCCGCGTAAGGAACACAAAATCAAGGAACATAACACCGATATGACGGAAACTAGGGCAGCAAGAGTGGAACAAAACACCAGGCATAAGGCCGAGCCTTCCACCCTTTACCGAGTATATAGATGCATTAATTAACATAATAGATATTGTGATATCCCAACAATATCCATGTTCCAACATGGAACAAACTTCAACTTCATCTGCAACTAGCAACGCTATAAGAGGGGCTGAGCAAAAGCAGTAACATAGCCAAACAACGGTTTGCTAGGAAAGATGGGTTAGAGGCTTGACATGGCAATATGGGAGGCATGAAAAAGTAAGTGTTAGGTAGCGCGGCATAGCAATAGAGCGAGCAACTAGCAAGCAAAGATAAAAGTGATTTCGAGGGTATGGTCATCTTGCCTGAAATCCCGCAAGGAAGAAGAATGAGTCCATGAAGAAGACAAACAGACATAGTCGAACGGATCCTCACAAATGCGACGTTAATGGAACTAACCCGAAGAAGCAACACCAGAAAGAAAGAAACAACATAGTAAACAACCATCACATAACATGGCATGATGCACAATCAAGTATGACGCATGTCGGGTTTAAATATGCATGGCATGGCAAAGTGCACAAACAACACTACAAGTTAAGTGGAGCTCAATATGCATCGGGATGCATATTGACAAAACACCACATTCCATTATTTAGTTCACTCCCGATTAGGTACTCAACAATATTAAATGTTGGTTAAACATGGCAAGAGGTGGAGCGTAAGTAAACTAAACATTTAGGCAAGTTTAAATGAGGCCGGAAATAACAAACAACAATTCCGGTAAATCCCCATATGCATTTAGCAAATTAAAGCAAACAACCATTTTAAATATTTTAAATGTTATTATCATGATGCGAATGGCATATGCAAGCTTATGCAATTTTATGAAAATGTTACCATGAGCATGATATGAAGCATTTATCACCGTGGCAGAAACAGAAGGGGTGCCACGGCAATGAATCCGAAAATGATGCCACGGCAACATATCGGTTCCGGTAACTCGGTAGAGATGTCGGTGAAAAGAACAAGTGTGCGGATGTGTGGAACGAGTTAGAGATGGTGGGGTGATCCTAGTTACTGGGTGTCCCATGAGATGACGGTATGGCAACGGGGAACATGGAAGACACATGTCGGGAACGGTGCAAACGCGAGCATTTCATACAAAACTCAACATTCGTTCAAGGGTGTCGTCTCGGTGGTTATACCTTCAAAGCGTGCAAACGGGATGGTTTGGGTTCGTCGAGGGAAGTAGAGGAAGTAGTCGTTCCGCGATGGTAGTAGAAGTAGTGGTACTATCGGTCCTCGACTGTAGTGGTACACGTTTTCCTATAGATGTTCGGGTTAACGAGGGGGGTACTTGGCACAACATAGGTCTCCGGGGTCATCGGGTACACGTTCACGAAGTAGTCGTACACGTGGACGGTAGTTGTTCACTTGACGGCCTTCAACGAGGGTAGTTGTTCTCGTATAGTCGTGGAAGTAGTGGTACTTTTCCAAAGAGGAACTTGATAAACCCAACATCTCCGAGGCGACGATAGTTGTACACCGCAACTGTAGTTGAACTTGTAGGGTGGTCCATTTCGTGGTACTTAGGTGAATCCACGGGAAACAGTAGTCGTACACAGTTCATCGAGGAACTTGACGTTTCGGCCTGTAGTCGTTCGAGCGTCCGACGGTAATGGTACTCGGTCGTTTCGAAGAGGTACTTGGGGTCATTTGAACTTGCCGGTCTCGTTCTTGCGACGGTAGTCATACAAGGTTCAGAGAGGACTTGTTGTTTCGGTATGAAGTCGTTCGGGCGTCGGTCTTGCCGGTGGGGTACTTGGCGAACCCGCGTAGTCGATCTTGGCATAACCAATGGTTGTGGAGGTACACGGTCATAGGCGTACAGGGCCATCGTAGAGGTACTTGACGTCCACAGGGTTGAGCGGGACGCAGACGAAGCCGGGAGGTGAAGGCAAGGCAACGCGGCGGCGGCCTGTGCTCACCGGTGAAGCAGCAGCGGCAGCAGCAGCTTGGCATGGCGACGAGGAGGTCTGCAGGAGGCGGGACAGGCCGGATGATATGGATCCCGTCGTGGGCGCGGCTCCGGGTGGAGGCAAGCGAGGCAAGGGAGCTCGGGGCGGTTGCATGCCTTCAGGAGCGAAGCATGGGTGCGGGCGCGCGTGGAGAGGCCCGAGGTCGAGCTCCTGATGCTCGACGAAGACGGCGGGGAGGAAGAGGAGCCCGGCAGGGGAATTGGCGGAGGAGGGGACGGAGGAGCTCGTTGAGGCGCAGCATCCAGAGAAGCAGCGGGCGAAGCCGATGCTCGGGCGTTGTTGCTCCTCTCCTCGTGGAGCTCCTGGACGAGGGGGCTC
>NC_041380.1:105701819-105710039 GCF_002162155.2 Triticum dicoccoides | reverse complement strand
GGGGTCCTGTGGCTGGAGGACGGCTCGAGCGAGAGGAGAGGGAGAGAGTGGGGGTCGAGGGAAGGAGAGGATGCGCCTGCGTGCGTGTCTCTGGCGGCGCAGGAGGAGAACGAAGGGAGAGGGAGATGGGATCGAGGCTCCCTGGCGGCTAGGGTTGGCTATAGGTGCGACTGGGCTGGACTGGCTAGAGTGGGGAGGCCCAAGTGGGCTGTGGTGCTGCGCGGAGAGAAAACTGGGCCTCAGCTAGAACTCTCCCCCTCTGTTGTCTCTCCTTATCCATTTATAAGATATAAATAGAACTTGCATAAATGGACAAAGAAGTAGCAGTGTAATTAGGGAGAGACAAAAAATAGTTTTGGAGTCATTGGAATATGGTCAATTAAAGAAAAGTGGTGTGAGGATTTTACACACTATAAATCTAAACATGTTCGAATTTAATCCAAACATGCATGAATTTATAACCTAACCAAACCGAACCCAAATGGGCTTAAATTTTTATAGGATGGCCCTACATAATAGATATGATTTATGGGCACAAGATGAACATTAATGGCGAAAGTAAAATTGCAACTCAATTTGCAATTTGACTTGAAAGGTCGAAAAGGAAAGATAGGAGGTTGAGTCGGGTAAAAGAAGAGTTGAAGAGTAGTGCAATTGTGTTATGGGTGATTCTGAAAAAATGGAATATTTATAATAGCTCCCTAATAATAGTAGGAGACTTTCATATGTTATAAAGAGAATTTCACCATGTGAACTCCCTCGATTTAAATGGATCAGAAATCCATGCAATTTATTTAAGTGAGTTGGAAAAATTTAATGGCATGATGACATGATGCAATGCAAAATAAAAGGGCAGGCACAAATGAAACACACAGCGAAACCCGGAACATATGGAAGTCTTCTCGAGCATCGGTCTCGGGGCGTCACAACACTCCACCACTACGAGAGGATCTTGTCCCGAGATCTAGAATGGCACCAGAGAGAAAACGGAAGAGGAAGAGATAAAACAAAGTTGCTTCTTTGACAAATGAGTGAAACCAAAAAACCTTGAGAGGTTGAACAAATTGAATGAAAGAATACAACAAAGATGCACAAAGTTGAAAACACTCCGTTAGAAAAGAGGAACAAGGAAAATTACTAGAACCTTGTAGGTTGAAAGACATTAGAAAAAAGGTTGCAATGGACAAGAAGTACCAGCAAGCACTCCGGTTAAAATGAGATGTACAAGGAATGATAAAGATCAATTACGACAGCACTCCGGTTGGAAATGGAAGGTAAAGAATATGAACTTGGCAAAATGAAAGCACTTGGATGATAGTCCCAGTTAGAAGAGGAATGATAGACACAACACTCCAGTTAAAACAAGATAGAGAACGAAAAAGAATGATATAATTTGGGCAGCACTCCGACTACAAATGGAAGGAATTAGAGTCGTGAACTTGACAAGATGAGAAGACACTTGAATAGAGGGCACGACACTCCGGTTAAATGGATAAGCACGGAAATACCATGACCCTCGCAATTCGAGATGATGATAGAAAAGAGCAACATCACAATGCCTACGGAAGGGAGAATAAAAGATATATCATTGGAATAAGAATGGAGAAGAAAAGGCCAACTTCTGTCACAAATGAGCTTGAAAAGCATCCTTGCAAAGAAGGATTGCACGGTGTTGTTGGAAAATCAACAACAAAAAGAATAAGCTTGTATGGGCTTATGGAAAACATCTCGAAATTATGAGGTGAAATTCTGCCACTAATGGAAACAATAGATTGGATTGATATGAACAAGGAGACGAGAAGCTTATCTCACCGGGAGGATAAATGAAGAACTTGGGTCATTTATAAGCACCAAAATTGGCAACAATCCTTAGGGAAAGCTTTAGGTGAAATATAACCCAAGATAACTCCAATAAAGGGATTGATGGGTTGAAAAGGTGTCCTGAATGAACTGAAAATGATGGATTTAAGATATGTCATTTTGAACAACTTGTCGATCATGAAACATGAAGAAAATTGTCAAAATGACATAACATCACCTCAAAAGATAAGGGAGAAGGGATTGAACTGCACTTAGAAATGTAAGATGAAGAATGTTTGAACTCCTCAAACGAATCTCGATGAACACTTCAAGAAGGAATTAAATCCTTGATGAACCCTCATGTAGAGCCTCCATGAAGAACTCTGGTAATAAAAGAATGATCAAACGAAAGGAAAGAGAAGTTGAAAACACAAGGTGAATCCTTGCAATGATTAGATGAATCTCCGTGGTGATATAATTGAGAGAGCTTGGAACTCCGGGAAAAGAAAAGATAAAGCATCTCGAACCGAGAATTTGATATCATGAACCACTTCGGAATAAGGAATAGAATCACCTCAAAGAAAACAAGAATAAGATTTACTATATGTTTATCCTTCATCAACTTAACTTGATGACAAGCAACGGATTTGGCATACTACTTATTCTCGTAGAAGGATTAAGATAGATATAACGTAAACTCAATGAACCACCGGTAGGATTGAAACAATGAATAAATTGAAATGATAACGAAGGAAGAGAAAATCTTGAATTGAACCACCGTAAGAATTGAAAATGAACGAAGAAAAGATAAGGAAACACCGGGGAGAATTAGAGAACGAATGAAGATACTTGAGGAAATTTAGATACAAGTGAAACGAAGAGATCATGAACTGACTAGAGAATACTTGAGCAATGCACCGGTAAGATTTGGAGAACGAGAGCTAAAAGCTGAGAATGAATAAACCCGAAATGATGGCCTCTAGAGAGTCAGACTGAAAAGACTCCTGAACTGCTCCGGATGGGTGAAAAGAATTCCCACAATCGAAAACAATTATGAGAGGATGGCGACAAGCTAGAACCATGAATCTTGAAGAGAATGGAGCAAGATTGAGAGAAAAATCTTCTTCGGTCTTCAAATACAGAGAATGACAACGAGAAACAACATCAAGAATTGTTTAGACACTCCGGGATGACAAATAGAAAGGTTGATCCAATGGTGAAAAGAATTTGAAAGATCTTGGAGAAAGCATTTGACTGATGATGAATCATTCTTACGTCAAACCTTAAAATGAATTTGAGAATAACTCAGGGAAAATTGAAGAGTCAGGTAAAATCCTGGGAAAAGACGTGTGGGTTAGGGCCCACTCAAAAGAAACACCGTTGGAAGGATTACTTGAAAAGAGAGATTGCACCGGTTGAATTAAATGGCTTGAATGAGATAACAACCTCGAGGTATCTTGAACGGATTGATAATGGAGACACAAAACTTCTGAGATATCTTCAGCACTCCGGAACAAATGGAAAGCGAGAGGTGGGCGATTAAGAGGTGCACCGGCATGAGAAAACATTTGAAACGAGAAAAGGATATGATTGACAAAGCTTGAATTGAATCCACCGGAGGAGAAATAGAACGAAGAATGATGAACTTGAAACTGTAGAGCATCTTCATGGGAAATCACCGGATAAGAACATTGAAAGAAAAGAATGAAGAGACTTCTCACAAATAAAAGGATGCATGATTGAGAAATCTGAGTCCTTGAAGAAAAAGGGTGGGAGGGCGGGAAAACAAAGGCAATTTGGGACGGATGAAACAAACACCGTTGAAAAAAAGTGATAAATGATCTTGCAATGTTGAATGGATCGGCTTAACTTGAAGAGAAGCACGTCGGTTGAGAAGAAATCGAGATGAAAAATTCGATGATCAAGAAGGATTATAATTCAAATAGGAATATAAGAACACCACTTAGAAAAGGTATGGAATCCGCATTTGACTTCGAAGCAACTAGAATACCACAATCAAAACAAAAACAAAGGATTGGCTTGCAAAATAAGCCGAAGCAAACATATGATAGACCCCATATCGTATCATGTGTCTGTTGGAAAGATATTCTAGGAGCTACTTGAATCCCCACTTATAAACTCCCGAAACTTTCTGGTTATGCAATCAGGTGTTGGGGATATAGGGGAAGCATAATATCTCACCCAAAACTAGCAATACCTACATCCAGCTGTATCCATCCTTCAACACATAACCAAGAAACCTTCAGAAATCGTTTACCTCAACCTTCGAAAAGCATCCGTTATACGAGTTGTGGCAATACTCCAGAACTCCCGCCCCAGTACTGGGTGGCGTCGAGGTTATCTCACCAACAACTGCATAAAAGAGATTTTCGATGTCGGCGAACTCAGGTATTCCAGAACTGCAACGACAAAATTGTGACGACAACACCTCGGTGCTCAACTCCCCGGGACACTGCCACAACCCCTAAATGTCAGGAGGCACCAAGAACAATGTTCTCATCACAAAACCATCGGAACGATTCCAAGATACCCACTTGATCCTACAAAAAATCGTGAAATTTGAGAAGAGAAGAGTCAAAACTCTACGTCAGGAGGCCTCACCAGAGCGACGAAGGGACTTAGGAGTAAAAAGAATCCTACTCTCTAATATATATATATAATCCTAAGACTCAAAACATTTTGTTCCAGACTCAACAACGTCAGTGATTTGATCAAGCAGGGGGATCCTAAGTCGGGGAAGCCTCTGATTACCAACTTGTAACACCCACGATGCGGCTATATCTCCCACGTGTCGGAGCACGACTTAGAGGCATAACCGCACAGTAGGCATGTCGCAAGAGGGGTAATCTTTACACATCCCATGTACTGAATAAGAAAGAGATAAAGAGTTGGCTTACAATCGCCACTTCACACAATACATAAATATAGCATTACATCATCCAGAATACAATCAAGGTCCGACTACGGAACCAAAATAAAGACAACCCAAATGCTAGATCCCTGATCACCCCAATTGGGCTCCACTACTAATCAAAAGGAAATGAAACACCACAACGAAAAGGTCTTCATTGAGCTCCCGCTTGAGCTCGGTTGTGTCACCTGCACTAGTATCATAGGCACCTGCAACTATTTTGAAAGTATCTGTGAGTCACGGGGACTCAGCAGTCTCACACCCTCGCGATCAAGACTATTTAAGCTTAAGGGTAGGAAAGGGTAGTGAGGTGGAGCTGCAGCAAGCACTAGCACATATGGTGTATAACTTACGCAAAAGAGAGCGAGAAGAGAAGCAAAGCACGATCGAGAAGCTATAAATGATCAAGAAGTGATCCTGAAACTACTTACGTTCAAGCATAACACAAGAACCGTGTTCACTTCCTGGACTCCGCCAAGAAGAGACCATCACGTCTACACACGCAGTTGATGCATTTTAATTAAGTTAAGTGTCAAGTTCTCTACAACCGGACATTAACAAATTCCCATCTGCCCATAACCGCGGGCACAACTTTCGAAAGTTCAAAACCCTGCAGGGGTGTCCCAACTTAGCCCATCACAAGCTCTCACGGTCAACGAAGGTTATTCCTTCTCCCAGGAAGACCCGATCAGACTCGGAATCCCGGTTACAAGACATTTCGACAATGGTAAAACAAGACCAGCAAAGCCGCCCGAATGTGCCGACAAATCCCGATAGGAGCTGCACATATCTCGTTCTCAGGGCACACCGGATGAGCAGTCCGTACAACTAAAACCAACCCTCAAGTTTCCCCAAGGTGGCTGCAAGGGGCTCTAGTTTGGACCAACACTCAAAGGAGCACTGGCCCGGGGGTTTAAATAAAGATGACCCTCGGGCTTCGAAAACCCGAGGGGAAAAGGCTTAGGTGGAAAATGGTAAAACCAAGGTTGGGCCTTGCTGGAGGAGTTTTATTCAAGGCAAACTGTCAAGGGGTTCCCATTATAACCCAGCCGCGTAAGGAACGCAAAATCAAGGAACATAACACCGGTATGACGGAAACTAGGGCGGAAAGAGTGGAACAAAACACCAGGCATAAGGCCGAGCCTTCCACCCTTTACCGAGTATATAGATGCATTAATTAACATAATAGATATTGTGATATCCCAACAATATCCATGTTTCAATATGGAACAAACTTCAGCTTCATCTGCAACTAGCAACGCTATAAGAGGGGCTGAGCAAAAGCGGTAACATAGCCAAACAACGGTTTGCTAGGAAAGGTGGGTTAGAGGCTTGACATGGCAATATGGGAGGCATGAAAAAGCAAGTGGTAGGTAGCGCGGCATAGCAATAGAGCCAGCAACTAGCAATCAAAGATAGAAGTAATTTTGAGGGTATGGTCATCTTGCCTGAAATCCCACAAGGAAGAAGAACGAGTCCATGAAGAAGACAAACAGACGTAGTCGAACGGATCCTCACAAATGCAACGTTAACGGAACTAACTCGAAGAAGCAACACCGGAAAGAAGCAAACAACATAGTAAACAACCACCACATAACATGGCATGATGCACAATCAAGTATGATGCATGTCCGGTTTAAATATGCATGGCATGGCAAAGTGCACAAACAACACTACAAGTTAAGTGGAGCTCAATATGCATCAGGATGCATATTGACAAAACACCACATTTCATTATTTAGTTCACTCCCGATTAGGTACTCAACAATATTAAATGTAGGTTAAACATGGCAAGAGGTGGAGCGTAAGTAAATTAAACATTTAGGCAAGTTTAAATGAGGCCGGAAATAACAAACAACAATTCTGGTAAATCCCCATATGCATTTAGCAAATTAAAGCAAACAACAATTTTAAACATTTTAAATGTTATTATCATGATGTGGATGGCATATGCAAGCTTATGCAATTTTATGAAAATTTTGCCATGAGCATGATATGAAGCATTTGTCATCGTGGCGGAAACGGAAGGGGTGCCACGTCAACGAATCCGAAAATGATGCCATGACAACATATCGGTTCTGGTAACTCGATAGAGATGCCGGTGAAAAGAACAAGTGTGCAGATGTGTGGAACGAGTTAGAGATGGTGGGGTGATCCCAGTTACCGGGTGTCCCATGAGACGATGGTATGGCAATGGGGAACATGCAAGACACATGTCGGGCACGGTGCAAATGCGAGCATTTCATACAACACTCAGCATTCGTTCACGGGCGTCGTCTCGGTGGTTATACCTTCGAAGCGTGCAAACGGGATGGTTCAGGTTCATTGAGGGAAGTAGAGGAAGTAGTCGTTCCACGATGGTAGTAGAAGTAGTGGTACCATCGGTCCTCGACGATAGTGGTACACGTTTTCCTGTAGATGTTCGGGTTAACGAGGGGGGTACTTGGTGCAACATAGGTCTCCGGGGTCATCGGGTACACGTTCACGAAGTAGTCGTACACGTCGACGGTAGTTGTTCACTTGACGGCCTTCAACGAGGGTAGTTGTTCTCGTATCGTCGTGGAAGTAGTGGTACTTTTCCGAAGAGGAACTTGATGAACCCAACATCTCCGAGGCGACGGTAGTCGTACACGGCAACTGTAGTTGAACTTGTAGGGTCGTCCATTTCATGGTACTTAGGTGAATCCACGGGAAACAGTAGTCGTACACGGTTCATCGAGGAACTTGACGTTTCGGCCTGTAGTCGTTTGAGCGTCCGACAGTAATGGTACTCGATCGTTTCGAAGAGGTACTTGGGGTCATTCGAACTTGCCGGTCTCGTTCTTGCGACGGTAGTCATACAAGGTTCGGAAAGGACTTGTCGTTTCGGTATGAAGTCGTTTCTGTATGAAGTCTTGCCGGTGGGGTACTTGGCGAACCCGCGTAGTCGATCTTGGCATAACCAATGGTTGTGGAGGTACACAGTCATAGGCGTACAGGGCCATCGTAGAGGTACTTGACGTCCACAGGGTTGAGCGGGACGCGGACGAAGCCGGGAGGCGAAGGCAAGGCAACGCGGCGGCGGCCTGTGCTCACCGGTGAAGCAGCAGCGGCAGCAGCAGCTTGGCATGGAGACGAGGAGGTCTGTAGGAGGCGGGACAGGCCGGATGACATGGATCCCGTCGTAGGCACGGCTCCGGGTGGAGGCAAGCGAGGCAAGGGAGCTCGGGGCGGTTGCATGCCTTCAGGAGCGAAGCATGGGTGCGGGCGCGCGTGGAGAGGCTCGAGGTCGAGCTCCTGGTGCTCGACGAAGACGGCGCGGAGGAAGAGGAGCCCGGCAGGGGAATTGGCGGAGGAGGGGACGGAGGAGCTCGCTGAGGCGCAGCATCCAGAGAAGCAGCGGGCGAAGCCGATGCTCGGGCGTTGTTGCTCCTCTCCTCGTGGAGCTCCTGGACGAGGGGGCTCGGGAGCACGGGCGCGCGAGGCTGCAGAAGCTCTGGCGAGACGAA
>NC_041380.1:105514899-105701519 GCF_002162155.2 Triticum dicoccoides | reverse complement strand
CAGACACGTGGGGTCCTGTGGCTGGAGGACGGCTCGAGCGAGAGGAGAGGGAGAGAGTGGGGGTCGAGGGAAGGAGAGGATGCGCCTACGTGTGTGTCTCTGGCGGCGCAGGAGGAGAACGAAGGGAGAGGGAGATGGGATCAAGGGAGCGGGCTGTGGTGCGACTGGGCTGGACTGGCTAGAGTGGGGAGGCCCGAGTGGGCTGTGGTGCTGCGCGGAGAGAAAACTGGGCCTCAGCTAGAACTCTCCGCCTCTGTTGTCTCTCCTTATCCATTTATAAGATATAAATAGAACTTGCATAAATGGACAGAGAGGTAGCAGTGTAATTAGGGAGAGACAAAAAATAGTTCTGGAGTCCTTGGAATATGGTCAATTAAATAAAAGTGGTGTGAGGATTTTACAAACTATAAATTTGAACATGTTCGAATTTAATCCAAACATGCATGAATTTATAACCTAACCAAACCGAACCCAAATGGGCTTAAATGTTTATAGGATGGCCCTACATAATAGATATGATTTATGGACACAAGATGAACATTAATGGCGAAAGTAAAATTGCAACTCAATTTGCAATTTAACTTAAAAGGTCGAAAAGGAAGGATAGGAGGTTGAGTCGGGTAAAAAAAGAGTTTAAGAGTAGTGCAATTGTGTTATGGGTGATTCTGAAAAAAATGGAATATTTATAATAGCTCCCTAATAATAGTAGGAGACTTTCATATGTTATAAAGAGAATTTCACCATGTGAACTCCCTCGATTTAAATGGATCAGAAATCCATGCAATTTATTTAAGTGAGTTGGAAAAATTTAATGGCATGATGACATGATGCAATGCAAAAAATAAAAGGGCAGGCACAAATGAAACACACGGCGAAACCCGGAACATATGGAAGTCTTCTCGAGCATCGGTCTCAGGGCATACGAACATGTTTAAATTTATAACCTAACCAAACCGAACCCAAATGGTCTTAAATTTTTATAGGATGGCCCTACATAATAGATATGATTTATGGGCACAAGATGAACATTAATGGCGAAAGTAAAATTGCAACTCAATTTGCAATTTAACTTAAAAGGTCGAAAAGGAAGGATAGGAGGTTGAGTCGGGTAAAAGAAGAGTTGAAGAGTAGTGCAATTGTGTTATGGGTGATTCTGAAAAAAATGGAATATTTATAATAGCTCCCTAATAATAGTAGGAGACTTTCATATGTTATAAAGAGAATTTCACCATGTGAACTCCCTCGATTTAAATGGATCAGAAATCCATGCAATTTATTTAAGTGAGTTGGAAAAATTTAATGGCACGATGACATGATGCAATGCAAAAAATAAAAGGGCAGGCACAAATGAAACACACGGCGAAACCCGGAACATATGAATTTGACCGTATGCTTTGTGTAAGTTGCATGTCATATATTATTACTCTAACATTTGGTCAAAGTTAGCCTCAAAAAACGCATTAGGCCCTGTAGATGGAAGGAGGGAGTAGTAGTGGAAGTGAATCCTCTGGCGTAGGTATCCCTACCTTACCCTTCCTTTCGTCCACTTACTGGCGGACCCCATGCTTGCTAGGCCCCGCATGTCAGTTACTCAATGGGTTCGACCACGTCAAAGGATCCTCATCCATAGTATACTCTCTCTGTTTTTATTTACTCCGCATAAAACGGAGGGGGTGATAGTATAAATGACGTGAGAGGGGGAGGGGGAGGGACGTCTATCGGATTTCGGGTTCCGGCAGACTCTTGAGGTTCGAACACTGGGGTGCGCGCGGAGATCTCTCCCCTACCAATCTACGTCCAATCTCCTCGCGTGATCTAGGTTGGAAACAACGAACAACACAAGGGACACGAGGTTTATACTGGTTCGGGCCACCGTTGTGGTGTAATACCCTACTCCAGTGTGTGGTGTGGTGGACTGCCTCAGGGGCTGACGATGAACAGTACAAGGGAAGAACAACCTCGCGAGAGGTGTTCTTGAGCCGGTGCGATGAACTGTTTGGGTGAGTTCAGTCACCTCTCTCTCTCTGCTAGGGCTCTACCAGATCTCTAGATGTCCCCACTCTACTATGTGGTGGCTAGCTCTATTTATAAAGGCCCTGGGCCTCTCCCCCAAATAATGGGCGGCAAGGGCGCCAACAATTGGCCATTTTGAAGGGGAACATCTAGTACAAGTTATCCTGACCAAAGGTGGTCTTCGGCTGCCCAAAGCACTGGTGATGACGTCGTCTTGGGCTCCACGGTGACCTCCGTCCTGCCGCTCTGCTGGTCTTGGTCTCGTTGCACCGGAATGGTAACCTTTGCCCGATGCCTTGGCCTGTGCTTGCCCCCTTTGCACCAAAGGGGAAACAAGGACACTGCACAGGCCGGCGCCCGCCTGGCACCCGCCTGGTCTCGATCGTCATGGCTTGCGTCACTGGCTCCTCGCGAGGTACCTCTGCCTTGATCTCTCTGCCTCCTCGCGAGCCTGCCTGATGAGGCTGCCTCTGAGGAAGCTTCCGGTCATCCGCCCCACGAGGCTTGGCCCCTCGCGAGTGTCTTGAGCTTGAGCTGATGAAGATGGGCCGCACTGGGCCCCCACTTGAGCCATGCTGCAGGCCGCAGGCAGGCAAGTCTGGGGACCCCCGTTCCCAGAACGCCGACAGTAGCCCCCGGGCCCAAGGCGCGCCCGGGCTTGGCCTAGCAGGGAAGCGAAGGGGCAAGCGCGAAGCGCCGTGGGGCCCAATAGCCTGCGGCCTTGGGCGCCGTGTGGCGATTGATTGGACGTGAGCGTATGCGCTTTCCCATGACGCCTTGGCGACCGCATGACTTGACAAGTCCCTGCATGCAGAGAAACCGATCATGATTACCTGCGATCATGGTGCTCGGCGGTTGGCCTCCTCCAGCTATAAGTACGGGGCTGCGCGAGCCCCTTCAGCTCATCCCTTCCTGCTGCTCCTTCTCTTCTTCTTGGCTACTCGTTGTTCCCATGGCTCCAAAGAGATTCTCGGCTGCGGAGAAAGGAAAGGCCCGTCAGGCAGGGCCTGACCCCCCCGACCAAGCGCGGCCGAGGCCGCCCTCGCAAGTATTCCACGGTCCCCGTAGTGGCCTCCCGCGGCCACGGAGGCGGTTCCCTGTGCGGTGGTGAGTGCCCGAATGCCTATGGGGGGTACGTCGTGGCTGCGTGCGCCCTAGGCCGCGCTTTTGCTCTGCGGAGGTGCTGCCGGAGTTCGTCGTGTGGTCGGCGGACCCAACCAGCACCCGGCTCCAGCTCCCCCGTTTCTTGGTAGGTGAACTGCCGACCAGCGCCCGGTGCGGCCTCTGGCTCCAGGCACACGGCTGCTGCAGCAGGGCCTCCTGGGCTTCGCTGGAGGTCTCCATCTCTGGGAATGGGCCCCTGACCCGCGGCTGCCAAACGTTTGCCCCCGCGCGCGGCCTGAATCGGCGGTGCACCCTGCACTTCAAGTTCGATGGCGACGGCACCCTCTACGTGAGGATGTTCGGGGAAGACGGTCGCCGTGCTGGGTGTTGCCCCGAAGATGACGACCGCGGCCGCCTGCCCAGCCCCGGTACCGACCAGGATGAAGACGGCGAAAGGCGCACAGGCGGCGGTGCTCGGGGTTCGCTAAGCTTCGGCGACTCCCTCTCAGGCAGCAGCTCCTCCAGCGGTGGTCGTGACCAGCCCCCGCGCCGTCGCGCCCGCCTGGGTGAAGGTAGTGGGTCAGCCCGTCGTCGCGCCCCGGTGAAGCGAGAGGAGGGATCCGCCTGAGCCCCAGGAGCAGCTCGAACCTTCGCCATGGGTTGGTGCAGGACGGACCGCGCCCATTTTGTTTTTCTTATTTTCCTGCGCAAAAATAGAAGGTAGTATAGGTCCCCGCGGGGGCGTGTTAGAACTGCTTCTGTTAACCATCGCGCCGCTTCCGCTATTTCTGCGTTGTGTTTCCGCACCGTGCACCCATGTGCGGGAATTATTTTAGCTCGGTGAGGCTTGACGCGGTCCTCGCCTCCCGAGGCCGTGGCCTCGCCATGCGCTTCGTGCCCTGCAAGGATTAGTAGGATGGGTAACTTTCGGTCTTGGTTGTGGGGGTGATCGGCCCAGGTCCAGCGCTTGTGTCGCGTTGCCCGTGGGGCATGGACTGGGAGGGGTGCTCCCGCAGAGGACTTGGATAGGAAAGCACCAAATGATCGGGGCATAAAACACTCGCGAGGGCGCCCGCGAACCTCCCTCGCGAGACTTGTGCGAGAGAAAACGAGGTAAGCGAGTGAAAAAGATAAAGAGTCACAAGCCGGGAACACCAAAAGCTCCAATAAAACTTCAAACGGGAATAAACAAGCCAATTGTAGAAAGCAAATGGAAAAGCCGCGTCCGGCACCTATTCTAGTCTTCGACGTCTTCTCACCAGCGCGGAGCTAAGTGCTGCCACTGGGCGTGGGCGGGAGCCCCCGAGGCCCGAGGGCGGCACTCTGGAGACTCCAGGGCGTGTACAGCCCCACTCATTGTTACGTGAGAGTGTCACGAGCGGCGAGCTTCACAGGCATTGGCCTTCTTCACGGGCACCGGGCCTTTCCCGAAATGCGGCAGCTTCACAGGCATTTGCTTTCTTCACAGGCACCGGGCCTTTCCCAAAACACGACAGTTTCACGGGCATTTGCCTTCTTCACAGGCACCGGGCCTTTCCCAAAACATGGCAGCTTCACAGGCACCGGGCCTTTCCTAGGCGCTAGGCCTCACTCAGGGGTAGAACCTCCGGAGATGTTGAATGTTCCACGCGTTCTGGATGGGTACCCCCTCCGTGGTCTCCAAGCGCGCGGAGCCAGGCCTGGAGACATGAACAACCTTGAATGGGCCCTCCCACATGGGAGAGAGCTTGTGCAGCCCCTCCCTGGAGAGAACCCGTCTAAGAACGAGATCCCCTACCTCAAGAGTTCTGGGGCGGATGTTGCGGCAGTGGTATCGTCGCAACGCCTGTTGATACCTTGCCGCTCGCAGTGCGGCTTCTCGACGGCGTTCCTCCCCCAGCACGAGATCCGTCCCCCGCATGGCGTCCTGCTGCGTCTCGCCGAACGCCAGGACCCGTGCGAAGTGACGCCTGACCTCGTGAGTGAGAACAGCCTCTGCCCCGTAGACGAGGAAGAACAGGGTCTCGCTAGTCGGCTTGGTCGCAGTGGTGCGGATTGACCACAACATGGACTGGAGCTCGTCGTACCGGCCCCTGCCACAGGCCTCCAGCTTCTTCTTGAAGGTCCTGGCTTTGAGGCCCCTCAGGACCTCCTCGTTGGCTCGCTCGGCCTGGCCGTTGCTCCGGGGGTGTGCTACCGAAGCGTAGCATATCTGCATTCCAAGGTTAGCACAGTATGTTTTGAAGAGATTACTGGTGAATTGCGAACCGTTGTCGGTGATGATGCGGTTGGGCACCCCAAATCGGCTCACGAGGCCCTTGATGAACTTGACCGCAGAGCCTGCCGGGATTGTGCGGACGGCTTCCACCTCAGCCCACTTGGTGAACCTGTCCACGGCGACGTAGAGGTAGCGATAGCCTCCTGGCGCCCGAGGAAACGGGCCCAGAATGTCCAGCCCCAAACTGCGAACGGCCATGAGAGGGGTATAGTCTGTAGACCTCCCACAGGCTGATGGATCTTCTTAGCATGAAACTGGCAGGCCTCGCAAGCCTTCACCAGCTCAACGGCGTCGTTGAGCGCTGTGGGCCAGTAGAATGCACTACGGAACGCCTTGCCGACGGGGGTTCGTGACAACGAGTGGTGCCCGCAGTCTCCGCCGTGTATGTCCGCCAACAGCTTCTTCCCTTGCTCTCGGTGTTGGAAATATGCCCTAGAGGCAATAATAAAAGTATTATTATATTTCAATGTTCATGATAAATGTCTTTTGTTCATGCTATAACTGTATTATCCGGAAATCGTAATACACGTGTGAATACTTAGACCACAATATGTCCCTGGTGAGCCTCTAGTTGACTAGCTCGTTGTGATCAACAGATAGTCATGGTTTCCTGACTATGGACATTGGATGTCGTTGATAACGGGATCACATCATTAGGAGAATGATGTGATGGACAAGACCCAATCCTAAGCATAGCATAAAAGATCGTGTAGTTCGTTTTGCTAGAGCTTTGCCAATGTCAAGTATCTCTTCCTTCGACCATGAGATCGTGTAACTCCCGGATACCGTAAGAGTGCCTTGGGTGTATCAAACGTCACAACGTAACTGGGTGACTATAAAGGTGCATTACAGGTATCTCCGAAAGTATCTGTTGGGTTGACACGGATCGAGACTGGGATTTGTCACTCCGTATGACGGAGAGGTATCTCTGGGCCCACTCGGTAATGCATCATCATAATGAGCTCAATGTGACCAAGGTGTTGGACACGGGATCATGCATTACGGTACGAGTAAAGTGACTTGCCGGTAACGAGACTGAACAAGGTATTGGGATACCGACGATCAAGTCTCGGGCAAGTAACGTACCGATTGGCAAAGGGAATTGTATACAGGGTTTGATCGAATCCTCGACATCGTGGTTCATCCGATGACAACATCGAGGAGCATGTGGGAGCCATCATGGGTATCCAGATCCCGCTGTTGGTTATTGACCTGAGAGCGTCTCGGTCATGTCTGCATGTCTCCCGAACCCGTAGGGTCTACACACTTAAGGTTCGGTGACGCTAGGGTTATTAGGAAGACTAGTATGTGACTACCGAATGTTGTTCAGAGTCCCGGATGGGATCCCGGACGTCACGAGGAGCTCCGGAAGGGTCCGGAGGTAAAGATTTATATATGGGAAGTTGTCAAACGGGCACCGGGAAGTTTCGGGGTCATACCGGTATTGTACCGGGGCCACCGGAAGGGTTCCGGGGGTCCATCGGGAGGGGCCACCCCTCCCAGGGGACCACATGGGCTGCGTGGGGCAGGGAACCAGCCCCTGGTGGGCTGGGCACACCCCCTCCCTTGGGCCCTTGCGCCTAGGGTTGAGGGGGGGAACCCTAGAGGGGGCGCCCCCTTGGCTTGGGGGGCAAGCCACCCTCTCCCCCTCTCCCCTTGGCCGCCGCCCCCCTCTAGATGGGTTCTAGAGGGGCCGCCCCCCTTCTCCCTTCTCCCTATAAATAGAGGGGTGAGGGGAGGGCAGCCGCACCACCCTCCAAGGCGCAGCCCTCCCCTCCCCAACACTTCTCCTCCTCTGTTGTGTGCTTGGCGAAGCCCTATCGGAGTACTGCTTCTCCACCATCACCACGCCGTCGTGCTGCCGGTGGAGCTGTCTTCCTCAACCTCTCCTTCCCCCTTGCTGGATCAAGAAGGAGGAGACGTCTCCCGTCCCGTACGTGTGTTGAACGCGGAGGTGCTGTCCATTCAGCACTTGGTCATCGGTGATTCGAATCACGTCGAGTACGACTCCATCATCACCTTGCAAGCTTCCGCACGCGATCTACAAGTGGTATGTAGATGCAAACTCACTCCCTCGATTCGTTGCTTAGATGAACTCATAGATGGATCTTGGTGAAACCGTAGGAAAAATTTTAATTTTCTGCAACGTTCCCCAACAGTGGCATCATGAGCTAGGTCTATGCGTAGTTCTCTAATGCACGAGTAGAACACAATTTTGTTGTGGGCATGGATTTTGTCATCTTACTTGCCTCTACTAGTCTTTTCTTGCTACGGCGGTATTGTGGGATGAAGCGGCCCGGACCAACCTTACACGTACGCTTACGTGAGACCGGTTCCACCGACTGACATGCACTAGTTGCATAAGGTGGCTGGCGGGTGTCTGTCTCTCCCACTTTAGTTGGAGCGGATTCGATGAACAGGGCCCTTATGAAGGGTAAATAGAAGTTGACAAAATCACGTTGTGGTTATTCGTAGGTAAGAGAACGTTCTTGCTAGAACCCAATTGCAGCCACGTAAAAGATGCAACAACAATTAGAGGACGTCTAACTTGTTTTTGCAGCAATTGATCATGTGATGTGATATGGCCAGAAGTTGTGATGAATGATGAATTGTGATGTATGAGATCATGTTCTTTGTAATAGGATTCACGACTTGCATGTCGATGAGTATGACAACCGGCAGGAGCCATAGGAGTTGTCTTTATTTTTTTGTATGACCTGCGTGTCATTGAAGAACGCCATGTAACTCACTTTACTTTATTGCTAAACGCGTTAGCCATAGAAGTAGAAGTAGTCGTTGGCGTGACAACTTCATGAAGACACGATGATGGAGATCATGATGATGGAGATCATGGTGTCAAGCCGGTGACAAGATGATCATGGAGCCCCGAAGATGAAGATCAATGGAGCTATATGATATTGGCCATATCATGTCACAACTATATAATTGCATGTGATGTTTATTATGTTTATGCATCTTGTTTACTTAGGACGACGGTAGTAAATAAGATGATCCCTTACAAAAATTTCAAGAAGTGTTCTCCCCTAACTGTGCACCGTTGCTACAGTTCGTCGCTTCTAAGCACCACGTGATGATCGGGTGTGATGGATTCTTACGTTCACATACAACGGGTGTAAGACAGTTTTACACAGCGAAAACACTTAGGGTTAACTTGACGAGCCTAGCATGTGCAGACATGGCCTCGGAACACGGAGACCGAAAGGTCGAACACGAGTCGTATGGAAGATACAATCAACATGAGAATGTTCACCGACGATGACTAGTCCGTCTCACGTGATGAACGGACACGGCCTAGTCGACTCGGATCGTGTAACACTTAGATGACTAAAGGGATGTCTAATCTGAGTGGGAGTTCATAATTTGATTAGAACTTTATTATCATGAACTTAGTCTAAAACCTTTGCAAATATGTCTTGTAGATCAATGGCCAACGCTAATGTCAACATGAACTTCAATGTGTTCCTAGAGAAAACCAAGCTGAAAGATGATGGAAGCAACTATAAGGACTGGGTCCGGAACCTGAGGATCATCCTCATAGCTGCCAGGAAACAATATGTCCTAGAAGGACCGCTAGGTGACGCTCCCGTCCCAGAGAACCAAGACATTATGAATGCTTGGCAAACTCGCGCTGATGATTACTCCCTCGTTCAGTGCGGCATGCTTTACAGCTTAGAACCGGGGCTCCAAAAGCGTTTTGAGCATCACGGAGCATATGAGATGTTCGAAGAGTTGAAACTAGTTTTCCAAGCTCGTGCCCGGGTCGAGAGATATGATGTCTCCGACAAGTTCTACAGTTGTAAGATGGAGGAAAACAGTTCTGTCAGTGAGCACATCCTGAAGATGTCTGGGTTGCACAACCGTATGACCCAGCTGAACATTAACCTCCCAGATGAGGCGGTCATTGACAGAATCCTCCAGTCGCTCCCACCAAGCTACAAGAGCTTTGTGATGAACTACAACATGCAGGGGATGGAAAAGACCATTCCTGAAGTGTTCTCGATGCTGAAGTCAGCAGAGGCTGAAATCAAGAAAGAACATCAAGTGTTGATGGTCAATAAGACCACTAAGTTCAAGAAGGGCAAGGGTAAGAAGAACTTCAAGAAGGACGGCAAGGAGGTTGCCGCGCCTGGTAAGCCAGTTACCGGGAAGAAGTCAAAGAATGGACCTAAGCCTGAGACTGAGTGCTTTTATTGCAAGGGGAAGGGTCACTGGAAGCGGAATTGCCCCAAATACTTAGCAGATAAGAAGGCCGGCAAAACCAAAGGTATATTTGATATACATGTAATTGATGTGTACCTTACCAGTACTCGTAGTAACTCCTGGGTATTTGATACCGGTGCCGTTGCTCATATTTGTAACTCACAGCAGGAGCTGCGGAATAAACGGAGACTGGCGAAGGACGAGGTGACGATGCGTCGGGAATGGTTCCAGAGTCGATGTGATCGCCGTCGGCACGCTGCCTCTACATTTACCTACGGGATTAGTTTTGAACCTTAATAATTGTTATTTAGTGCCAAGTTTGAGCATGAACATTGTATCTGGATCTCGTTTAATACGAGATGGCTACTCATTTAAGTCTGAGAATAATGGTTGTTCGATTTATATTAGAGATATGTTTTATGGTCATGCTCCGATGGTCAATGGTTTATTCTTAATGAATCTCGAGCGTAATATTACACATGTTCATAGTGTAGATGCCAAAAGATGTAAAGTTGATAACGATAGTCCCACATACTTGTGGCACTGCCGCCTTGGTCACATTGGTGTCAAGCGCATGAAGAAGCTCCATGCCGATGGACTTTTAGAGTCTCTTGATTATGAATCGTTTGACACGTGCGAACCATGCCTCATGGGCAAGATGACCAAGACTCCATTCTCCGGAACAATGGAGCGAGCAACCAACTTATTGGAAATCATACATACCGATGTGTGCGGTCCAATGAGCGTTGAGGCTCGCGGAGGATATCGTTATGTTCTCACTCTCACTGATGACTTAAGTAGATATGGGTATGTCTACTTAATGAAACACAAGTCTGAGACCTTTGAAAAGTTCAAGGAATTTCAGAATGAGGTGGAGAATCAACGTGACCGAAAGATAAAGTGCCTACGATCAGATCGTGGAGGAGAATATTTAAGTCACGAATTTGGCACACACTTAAGGAAATGTGGAATCGTTTCACAACTCACGCCGCCTGGAACACCTCAGCGAAACGGTGTGTCCGAACGTCGTAATCGCACTCTATTGGATATGGTGCGGTCTATGATGTCTCTTACTGATTTACCGCTATCATTTTGGGGATACGCTCTAGAGACAGCTACATTCACTTTAAATAGGGCACCGTCTAAATCCGTTGAGACGACACCGTATGAATTATGGTTTGGGAAGAAACCTAAGCTATCGTTTCTAAAAGTTTGGGGATGCGATGCTTATGTCAAGAAACTTCAACCTGAAAAGCTTGAACCCAAGACGGAAAAATGCGTCTTCATAGGATACCCTAAGGAAACTGTCGGGTATACCTTCTACTTAAGATCCGAGGGCAAAATCTTTGTTGCCAAGAACGGATGCTTTCTGGAAAAAGAGTTTCTCTCGAAAGAAGTAAGTGGGAGGAAAGTAGAACTCGATGAAGTACTACCTCTTGAACGGGAAAGTGGTGCAGCTCAGGAAAATGTTCCTGTGATGCCCACACCAACTGAAGAGGAAACCAATGATGATGATCAAGGTACTTCGGATCAAGTTGCTACTGAACTTCGTAGGTCCACAAGGACATGTTCCGCACCAGAGTGGTACGGCAACCCCGTCCTGGAAATCATGTTGTTAGACAACGGTGAACCTTCGAACTATGAAGAAGCGATGGCGGGCCCAGATTCCAACAAATGGCTTGAAGCCATGAAATCCGAGATAGAATCCATGTATGAAAACAAAGTATGGACTTTGACAGACTTGCCCGATGATCGGCGAGCGATAGAAAACAAATGGATCTTTAAGAAGAAGACAGACGCGGATGGTAATGCCACCATCTATAAAGCTCGACTTGTCGCTAAGGGTTATCGACAGGTTCAAGGGATTGACTACGACGAGACATTCTCTCCCGTAGCAAAGCTAAAGTCCGTCCGAATCATGTTAGCAATTGCCGCATACTATGATTATGAGATATGGCAGATGGACGTCAAAACAGCATTCCTTAATGGGCATCTTAAGGAAGAACTGTATATGATGCAGCCGGAAGGTTTTGTCGATCCTAAGAACGCTAACAAAGTATGCAAGCTCCAGCGATCCATTTATGGGCTGGTGCAAGCATCTCGGAGTTGGAATATTCGCTTTGATGAGATGATCAAAGCGTTTGGGTTTATGCAGACTTATGGAGAAGCCTGCGTTTACAAGAAAGTGAGTGGGAGCTCTGTAGCATTTCTCATATTATATGTAGATGACATACTCTTGATGGGAAATAATATAGAATTTCTGGACAACATTAAGGCCTACTTGAATAAGTGTTTTTCAATGAAGGACCTTGGAGAAGCTGCTTACATATTAGGCATCAAGATCTATAGAGATAGATCGAGACGCCTCATAGGTCTTTCACAAAGCACATACCTTGATAAGATTTTGAAGAGGTTCAGAATGGATCAGTCCAAGAAGGGGTTCTTGCCTATGTTACCAGGTGTGAGACTGAGCTCGGCTCAGTCACCAACCACGGCAAAAGATAAAGAAGAGATGAGTGTCATCCCCTATGCTTCAGCCATAGGATCTATTATGTATGCCATGCTGTGTACCAGACCCGATGTAAACCTTGCCGTAAGTTTGGTAGCAAGATACCAAAGTAATCCCGGCAAGGAACACTGGACAGCGGTCAAGAATATCCTGAAGTACCTGAAAAGGACGAAGGACATGTTTCTCGTTTATGGAGGAGACGAAGAGCTCGTCGTAAAGGGTTACGTCGACGCTAGCTTCGACTCAGATCTGGATGACTCTAAGTCACAAACCGGATACGTGTATATGTTGAATGGTGGAGCAGTAAGCTGGTGCAGCTGCAAGCAGAGCGTCGTGGCGGGATCTACGTGTGAAGCGGAGTACATGGCAGCCTCGGAGGCAGCACATGAAGCGATTTGGGTGAAGGAGTTCATCACCGACCTAGGAGTCATACCCAATGCGTCGGGGCCGATCAAACTCTTCCGTGACAACACTGGAGCTATTGCCCTCGCCAAGGAGCCCAGGTTTCACAAGAAGACCAGGCACATCAAGCGTCGTTTCAACTCCATCCGTGAAAATGTTCAAGATGGAGACATAGAGATTTGCAAAGTGCACACGGATCTGAATGTCGCAGATCCGCTGACTAAACCTCTCTCGCGTGCAAAACATGATCAACACCAGAACTCTATGGGTGTTCGATTCATCACAATGTAACTAGATTGGTGACTCTAGTGCAAGTGGGAGACTGTTGGAAATATGCCCTAGAGGCAATAATAAAAGTATTATTATATTTCATTGTTCATGATAATTGTCTTTTATTCATGCTATAACTGTATTATCCGGAAATCGTAATACACGTGTGAATACTTAGACCACACAATGTCCCTGGTAAGCCTCTAGTTGACCAGCTCGTTGTGATCAACAGATAGTCATGGTTTCCTGACTATGGGCATTGGATGTCATTGATAACGGGATCACATCATTAGGAGAATGATGTGATGGACAAGACCCAATCCTAAGCATAGCATAAAAGATTGTGTAGTTCGTTTTGCTAGAGCTTTGCAAGTGTCAAGTATCTCTTCCTTCGACCATGAGATCGTGTAACTCCCGGATACCGTAAGAATGCCTTGGGTGTACCAAACGTCACAACGTAACTGGGTGACTATAAAGGTACATTACAGGTATCTCCGAAAGTAGCTGTTGGGTTGACACGGATCGAGACTGGGATTTGTCACTCCGTATGACGGAGAGGTATCTCTGGGCCCACTCGGTAATGCATCATCATATTGAGCTCAATGTGACCAAGGTGTTGGACACGGGATCATGCATTACGGTACGAGTAAAGTGACTTGCCGGTAACGAGACTGAACAAGGTATTGGGATACCGACGATCGAGTCTCGGGAAAGTAACGTACCGATTGACAAAGGGAATTGCATACAGGGTTTGATCGAATCCTCGACATAGTGGTTCATCCGATGACAACATCGAGGAGCATGTGGGAGCCATCATGGGTATCCAGATCCCGCTGATGGTTATTGACTGAGAGAGTCTCGGTCATGTCTGCATGTCTCATCAAAGCGTTTGGATTTATGCAGACTTATGGAGAAGCCTGCGTTTACAAGAAAGTGAGTGGGAGCTCTGTAGCATTTCTCATATTATATGTAGATGACATACTCCTGATGGGAAATAATATAGAATTTCTGGACAGCATTAAGGCCTACTTGAATAAGTGTTTTTCAATGAAGGACCTTGGAGAAGCTGCTTATATATTAGGCATCAAGATCTATAGAGATAGATCGAGACGCCTCATAGGTCTTTCACAAAGTACATACCTTGATAAGATTTTGAAGAGATTCAGAATGGATCAGTCCAAGAAGGGGTTCTTGCCTATGTTACAAGGTATGAGACTGAGCTCAGCTCAGTCACCGACCACGACAAAAGATAAAGAAGAGATGAGTGTCATCCCCTATGCTTCAGCCATAGGATCTATTATGTATGCCATGCTGTGTACCAGACCCGATGTAAACCTTGCCGTAAGTTTGGTAGCAAGATACCAAAGTAATCCCGGCAAGGAACACTGGACAGCGGTCAAGAATATCCTGAAGTACCTGAAAAGGACAAAGGACATGTTTCTCGTTTATGGAGGAGACGAAGAGCTCGTCGTAAAGGGTTACGTCGACGCTAGCTTCGACTCAGATCTGGATGACTCTAAGTCACAAACCGGATATGTGTATATGTTGAATGGTGGAGCAGTAAGCTGGTGCAGCTGCAAGCAGAGCGTCGTGGCGGGATCTACGTGTGAAGCGGAGTACATGGCAGCCTCGGAGGCAGCGCATGAAGCGATTTGGGTGAAGGAGTTCATCACCGACCTAGGAGTCATACCCAATGCGTCGGGGCCGATCAAACTCTTCTGTGACAACACTGGAGCTATTGCCCTCGCCAAGGAGCCCAGGTTTCACAAGAAGACCAGGCACATCAAGCGTCGTTTCAACTCCATCCGTGAAAATGTTCAAGATGGAGACATAGAGATTTGCAAAGTGCACACGGATCTGAATGTCGCAGATCCGCTGACTAAACCTCTCTCGCGTGCAAAACATGATCAACACCAGAACTCTATGGATGTTCGATTCATCACAATGTAACTAGATTGGTGACTCTAGTGCAAGTGGGAGACTATTGGAAATATGCCCTAGAGGCAATAATAAAAGTATTATTATATTTCAATGTTCATGATAAATGTCTTTTGTTCATGCTATAACTGTATTATCCGGAAATCGTAATACACGTGTGAATACTTAGACCACAATATGTCCCTGGTGAGCCTCTAGTTGACTAGCTCATTGTGATCAACAGATAGTCATGGTTTCCTGACTATGGACATTGGATGTCGTTGATAACGGGATCACATCATTAGGAGAATGATGTGATGGACAAGACCCAATCCTAAGCATAGCATAAAAGATCGTGTAGTTCGTTTTGCTAGAGCTTTGCCAATGTCAAGTATCTCTTCCTTCGACCATGAGATCGTGTAACTCCCGGATACCGTAAGAGTGCCTTGGGTGTATCAAACGTCACAACGTAACTGGGTGACTATAAAGGTGCATTACAGGTATCTCCGAAAGTATCTGTTGGGTTGACACGGATCGAGACTGGGATTTGTCACTCCGTATGACGGAGAGGTATCTCTGGGCCCACTCGGTAATGCATCATCATAATGAGCTCAATGTGACCAAGGTGTTGGACACGGGATCATGCATTACGGTACGAGTAAAGTGACTTGCCGGTAACGAGACTGAACAAGGTATTGGGATACCGACGATCAAGTCTCGGGCAAGTAACGTACCGATTGGCAAAGGGAATTGTATACAGGGTTTGATCGAATCCTCGACATCGTGGTTCATCCGATGACAACATCGAGGAGTATGTGGGAGCCATCATGGGTATCCAGATCCCGCTGTTGGTTATTGACCTGAGAGCGTCTCGGTCATGTCTGCATGTCTCCCGAACCCGTAGGGTCTACACACTTAAGGTTCGGTGACGCTAGGGTTATTATGAAGACTAGTATGTGACTACCGAATGTTGTTCGGAGTCCCGGATGGGATCCCGGACGTCACGAGGAGCTCCGAAAGGGTCCGGAGGTAAAGATTTATATATGGGAAGTTGTCAAACGGGCACCGGGAAGTTTCGGGGTCATACCGGTATTGTACCGGGGCCACCGGAAGGGTTCCGGGGGTCCACCGGGAGGGGCCACCCCTCCCGGGGGACCACATGGGCTGCGTGGGGCAGGGAGCCAGCCCCTGGTGGGCTGGGCGCACCCCCTCCCTTGGGCCCTTGCGCCTAGGGTTGAGGGGGGGAACCCTAGAGGGGGCGCCCCCTTGGCTTGGGGGGCAAGCCACCCTCTCCCCCTCTCCCCTTGGCCGCCGCCCCCCTCTAGATGGGTTCTAGAGGGGCCGGCCCCCTTCTCCCTTCTCCCTATAAATAGAGGGGTGAGGGGAGGGCAGCCGCACCACCCTCCAAGGCGCAGCCCTCCCCTCCCCAACACCTCTCCTCCTCCGTTGTGTGCTTGGCGAAGCCCTGTCGGAGTACTGCTTCTCCACCATCACCACGCCGTCGTGCTGCCGGTGGAGCTGTCTTCCTCAACCTCTCCTTCCCCCTTGCTGGATCAAGAAGGAGGAGACGTCTCCCGTCCCGTACGTGTGTTGAACGCGGAGGTGCTGTCCATTCAGCACTTGGTCATCGGTGATTCGAATCACGTCGAGTACGACTCCATCATCACCTTGCAAGCTTCCGCACGCGATCTACAAGTGGTATGTAGATGCAAACTCACTCCCTCGACTCGTTGCTTAGATGAACTCATAGATGGATCTTGGTGAAACCGTAGGAAAAATTTTAATTTTCTGCAACGTTCCCCAACACTCGGGACATGGAACGTAGGGACACGTCATTTGGTCGCTTCCTGTAGAGCTCTCCATCCTTGATGCAATAAGTTGTGGCCTACCGCGCCACATGCTCCACTTCCTCCTTGTTCTCCGGCAGAGTCCCTTGCATCAGGTAGTTCTTGAGCTCCGGGATCCAACACCCTTCCTGAGGCCCCAACGCCAGGAGCAGGAGTGCCCCTGAGGCCAGGCCGCAGACCGGGGTTCCTGAGGCGGGCGGCTGAGGGAGCTCCTCCCCTGGTTACGCCGTGCTCGAAAGTGACGGCACCGCCGAGGGTTTGAAGAGCCGCTCCTCGAAGACGCCTGGCTCCTGAGGCAGCCGCCTAGATGCCCTCTTGGCAACGTCATCAGCCTCCTGATTGGTGCCGCGAGGCACATGCTTCAACTCCAGCCCCCAGAACTGTTTCTCCATCTTACGAACCTCAGCGAGGTAGGCCTCCATGTGCTCGTCCTTTGGCTCGTATATCTTGTTGGAGAAGTTGACGAGGAGCTGCGAATCGCCCTTGATGATGAGGCGCTTCACCCCTAAGGCAATTGCGGCCTTCAAGCCTACTATCAGGCCTTCGTACTCCGCTATGTTGTTGGAGACCTTTTCTCCGTGCTGGAAGCAGAGTTGTACGGCGTAGTAGAGTTTCTCCTGGGTAGGGGATATGAGCACTGCGCCAGCTCCCGCACTGTGTCGGGAGAACGCCCCATCGAAGTACATGACCCAGCCGTCCGGTGCTTCACTTCCCGGGGAAAGTGATCGGTCTTCGCCTGCCTCGAGACCCGGCGCTTCTGCCCATTCTGCCATGAAATCCGCAAGTGCGGCTCCCTTGATGACTCTGGTCGTACTGAATTCTAGCTGAAATGCCTGTAGTTCAATGTTCCATTCAGCAACCCTTCCAGCTGAGTTGGGGCTCCTGAGAACTCTTTCCAAGGGGTATGCTGAGACGACTTTGATGGGATGGCCTTGGAAGTAGTGGTGCAGCTTGCATGAGGCCACTAGTAGCGCGAGGAGGAGTTTTTGAGGCATGGGATATCGTGCCCTTGCGTCCCGTAGCACTGTGTTGACGAAGTACACGGGATGCTCGATGGGGTTGAGGGTGCTGGCGCAGCTTGCGTCCTCCAGAGGTCGAGGCGTCTCTTGAGACGATGAAGCTCCCAGTGCTTGGTCGCCTGAAGAGGCCTCTCCTGCTCCGGGTGCGTTCTCCTGCTGCGGCTGTTCCTTTTCGGCTGCGGTTGCGGCCTTCGCGAGGCCCTCCTGGCTCTTCTTTGCTTCAGTTTTGATGGTCGATGCGGCCTTGGCACGATGCTCCTCCCTGACCGCCACCAGGGCTGCACTAGCGGAGTAGGGGTTGGCCACAAGGTAGAGCACCAGGGGCTCCCGAGGACGCGGAGCTACCATCACTGGTGGGCTGGTAAGGTACCTCTTGAGGTCTTGGAATGCCTTGTCGGCCTCTTTAGTCCATTTGAAGGGGCCCTTTTTCTTCATCAGCTTGAAGAAGGGTAGCGCTCGTTTCCCCAGCTTGGAGATGAAGCGCCCCAACGCAGTTACACGCCCGGTGAGCTTCTGCATTTTTCTAAGGGTCCTTGGCGGGCTCATGTCTTCGACTGCCCCGACCTTCTCCGGGTTGGCCTCGATGCCCCTGTGGGACACGAGGAAACCCAGGAGCTTGCCCGAGGGGACTCCAAACACGCACTTCCCCGGGTTGAGCCATAGGTCCACTTTGTTGAGGCTCGCAAAGGTTTCTTCCAGGTCCTGTATCAGGGTTCTTGCCTCACGAGACTTCACCACAATGTCATCGACGTAAGCTTCAGCGTTCCTCCCGAGCTGCCGCCTAAGGCGATGTGCATCAGCCGCTGAAAGGTCGCGCCTGCGTTGCGCAACCCAAATGGCATGCACGTATAGCAGTACACTCCACACGGGGTCAGGAAAGCCATATTTTCCACGTCTTCTACCGCCATCTTGATCTAGTGATAGCCCGAGAAGGCATCTAGGAAGCACAATAGGTCACACTCTGCGGTGGAGTCGACTATCTGGTCAATGCGGGGGAGCGGAAATGGATCCTGCGGGCAGGCCTTGTTGAGGTTGGTGAAGTCGACACACATGCGCCCCTTTCCTCCCTTTTTTGGCACAACGACTGGATTAGCCAGCCAATCAGGGTAGCGGACCTCGCAGATAACTCCTGCCGCCTCTAGCTTCGGGGTCTCTTGAACGATGAAAGCCTGTTTCTTAGTGGACTGCCGCCTCGCCTTCTGCTTCACGGGGCACACATTGGGGCACACGTTGAGGTGATGCTCAATCACATCCCTTGGGACCCCCGCTAACTGATCAGGTTCCCACGCGAACACCTTCTTGTTCGCACGCAGGAACCTCACCAGGGCCCTCTCTTGCTCGGGCTCGAGGTTGGCCCCTATGGTGAAGGTGGCGTTAGTGGACCCGTCCTCGTCGACTGGTACCTGCTTGGTTTCCGCCTTGTCTTGGGTGAATAGCTGCTTATTTTTAGCCGGCGCAGCCCCCTTGGGCTCAAGGGCGTCGGTGCTAGTGGGCTGCGCCATCGCGGCCGCCCTAAAAACAAGCTGGAGCACCTGCAGCGCATCCCTTGTGTCTCCTGACATGGTGAGGATGCCGTTGCTCCCAGGCATCTTCATGAGGTTGTACGCTGGGTGAGTTGCTGCCATGAACCGAGCCAAGGCCGGATAGCCGAGGATGGCGTTGTAGGGGAGGCCGATGGGGGCAATGTCGAAGTCGATCAGCTCCGTGCGGAAGTTGTCGTAGGTGCCGAAGGTCACTGGGAGGCGGATCCGTCCAAGGAGGTGGTGGACCCGGCTCCGACGCCCGAGAAAGGCCTGCTGGGTTGGAGCCGCTCCAGCGGCACATGGAGGAGGCTGAAGGCCTCCACAGAGAGCACGTTGAGACCGGCACCGCCGTCGATGAGGGTCCTGGTGACGGCCACTTGGCAGATGGTGGGAGTGCACAGCATCGGGAGCGCGCCCGAACCGATGGGGTTGAAGGGGTGATCCTCCAAGTCAAAGGTTAGATCGGCCTCGGGCACCACCCAGCCCAGGGGGGGCTTCTCGGCGCTTGGAGGCGGTGCTGATCCGGCGGGTGAATGGCTTGACGTGATGGCTAGAGGGTGGTGCCTGGGAGCCACCCAGGAGAGCTGCGATGATGGGCAGTGCTGGTGCGGGAAAACGGGCGGGGAAGAGGTCGCGCAGCTCCTCCCAGGAGGTGACAGAAGCCGTCGGCAGGTGGAGGAGCCACACGCGCGGGACGCCGGTGAGGGCCATGGGTAACCAGTTGGCCATCACCCGGTCGTCGCCCCCGTCTCTGAGGACGGCCTCCCCGTACGCCAGCAGGAAAATCATCGGGTCCGTTGCGCCGTTGTAGCGCAGCGGCATCTCGGGCTTGAACTTGCGTGGCCACTGCACCTGTAGCAAGGTGGGGGCCAAGGCCCGGAGCCCCCTGGCCCTAGTGCCGGAATCCGTTGCTGGAGCGGGGGGCGCGTTGTCCGCCATGAGGGCAGAATGCGATGTTGGGGGAGAGCGGGTCGTCAGGAGGGAGGACTCCGGCGCACCCCTACCTGGTGTGCCAAATGTCGGATTTCGGGTTCCGACAGACCCTTGAGGTTCGAATACTAGGGTGCGCGCGGAGATCTCTCCCCTACCAATCTACGTCCAATCTCCTCGCGTGATCTAGGCTGGAAACAACGAACAACACAAGGGACACGAGGTTTATACTGGTTCGGGCCACCGTTGTGGTGTAATACCCTACTCCAGTGTGTGGTGTGGTGGATTGCCTTAGGGGCTGACGATGAACAGTACAAGGGAAGAACAGCCTCGCGAGAGGTGTTATTGAGCCGGTGCGATGAACTATTTGGGTGATTTCAGTCGCCTCTCTCTCTCTGCTAGGGCTCTACCAGATCTCTAGATGTCCCCCCTCTACTCTGTGGTGGCTAGCTCTATTTATAAAGGCCCTGGGCCTCTCCCCCAAATAATGAGCGGGAAGGGCGCCAACAATTGGCCATTTTGAAGGGGAACATCTAGTACAAGTTATCCTGACCAAAGGTGGTCTTCAGCTGCCAAAAGCACTGGTGATGAGGCTGTCTTGGGCTCCACGGTGACCTCCATCCTGCCGCTCTGCTGGTCTTGGTCTCGTTGCACCGGAATGGTAACCTTTGCCCGATGCCTTGGCTTGTGCTTGCCCCCTTTGCACCAAAGGGGAAACAAGGACACTGCGCAGGCCGGCACGCGCCTGGTCTCGATCGTCATGGCTTGCATCACGGGCTCCTCGCGAGGTACCTCTGCCTTGATCTCTCCGCCTCCTCGCGAGCCTGCCTGATGAGGCTGCCTCTAAGGAAGCTTCCGGTCATCCACCCCGCGAGGCTTGGCCCCTCGCGAGGGTCTTGAGCTTGAGCTGATGAAGATGGGCCGCGCTGGGCCCCCACTTGAGCCACGCCGCAGGCCGCAGGCAGGCAAGTCTGGGGACCCCCGTTCCCAGAACGCCGACAACGTCGGTTTGCTCTTAACTGCGGTCCCACAAGAGAGCAAAAACACAAGACGAAGCGCGTTCCGTTCGGTGAACGGCGTGGAGGGTCCAGCGTGCCGGGGTGCAACGCGAACGCGACAAGGGAGATGTACAGTCAAACCGATTGACCTTCGCTGCTCGGCCGGAACCACTATTCACACCAGAACCTTCGCTGCTCGGCCTGCGCCAGCCACTGCCCCAAAAACACACCTCCTCTCCAGCCCATTCCCCCACTTTTCGATCCCCTAGCCCGCATCAAGCGCCCCTAGTTCACCGGAAAGCCATGGTGTGCTGCAAGATCACGTACTACAAGATGATGACACCGGAGCGCCGCGCAGAAATCGCGGCGGCGGTCGGCGCCACACACTAACGTTCCCAAGCTCGTTTTGCAGCGGCCCAATCCCCGAGTTCTTTGGAGCCAAGCTACGAGGAGGAGGAAGAGGATCCAATGTTCATGGCGGAGATCGTGGCGTAGAAGGCCCTTGATGGGTATGAGACGATGGATGTCGACTCTGTGTCGGCGTCCGGGTCCCCCATGGTGCAGGTGGACCAGCGGTTCAACCTAGCGATACTAAAGGAGGACCGGGAGGCAGAGGCTCAACTCGACGTGGAGCGCGCGCATGTCGCTGCCATCGAGGCTCTCCTGTAGGCGGAACCGGATGTCGTGGATGTGAACCGGGCGGTGGAGACTCAACTCAACGCGGAGCGCATGGATGCCACTGCCATTGAGGCCCTCCTGCAGGTGGAACCGGACGTCCTGGACTTGAACCGGGCGGTGGAGGCTCAACTCGACGCGGAGTGCACGGATGCCGCTGCCATCGGGGCCCTCCTGCAGGCGGAACCGGACGTCCTCAACTTGAACCGGGCGGCGGAGGCTCAACTCGATGCGGAGCGCGCAGATGCCGCTACCATCGAGGCCCTCCTGCAGGCGGAACCAGACGTCCTCGACTTGAACCGGGCGGTGCTCTCGTCCGTGCAGAGCGCCCGCATGCTCCGCGTGAACGAGTAGCCGGAGGCCGAGGACAACCACTGTGCGGAGACACACGTCGGCAGCCAAAGATGACGAGGCCGTCTCGTCCCGCGAGCAGTGATAGTTTTTATTTATGTTGTTTTTAGGGATCTTTTGCTGTGTAAAAACATATATTGTTATGCAAGTCGCCTGACTCTCATCATTTGGGCCAGTCTACCATTTCATGCGGTTGGATGAATATCCTACGTCTCCTAACCCTTCTTCCTCACCTCTTCTTCTTCCCCAACAGACCACCGCACGGGCCGTACGGATCCACCCCAACATGCAGTTGGATAAACATAATGTATGAACGAAAATTATCTGTCAGCGGTAGCACGTGTCGGTGAGGTGCGTTCGCTTGGTTGGGTTTGCGGCGAGCAGGAGCGACTGTGTGAGGGTGCGGTGCGACCACGACGCGCAGGAGCGACTGTGTGGGGGTGCGGTGCGACCGCGACAGCCGTGCGCAAGTGTACCTCCTTTTCATTTTGAAAACTTTAGGCAAGCTTGGCAAAAATGTGTGGCGAATTATGGCAATGCAAGGCCTAGACCCAAACAGGATAAGTATGTACGTACGAGGAGTACTAGTGTTAAAAAAGAAAGGCGGGGTTTTCCTTCGCGGAATTAATCGATATAAATCCTCGTTTGACATGTCAATTAATATGTATTTTTTCTCCAAAGCCCAAATAGCTAACCATCTCACTCCTCATCGCTTGATTAATGCAGCGCCATGCAAACAAACCTTCTCACTTCTGCATGCATGCATGGGTATATTAATGTCCTTGGTTGCTAGTATGAGGCAAACCCCATCAATTTTGCCTCGATTAGCGTTAGTGGCCTTTTGCAAATTGTAATTTTGATATACTATCCTTGTGTACAAAAAATGGAGGTAGTAACTATTTGACTTCCTTCCATATTGCGGTGACATCGACGATATCTCGAACGTTGTGGTTTGGCGAAGTGCGATCGACGGAGAACACCATTGAGGGAGACCACGGTAAATCATTCGCAAGTGCAACCTACAAGCCGAGGCAACCGCCTTATTTGCATCTAGGAAGTCCGCTGAACCAAAGGACACGTAAATGTACTAGTACTACTAGTACACAATAGCGTCGTCCGTCCAGCTTAGTGCAGTGAGGTGGTTTCTCCAAGAAGACGATGGAGAAGCAGAGTCAGTGAAGAGTGAAATGCTGGTTGCTTCGTCCGTGCTTTGTGATTTGATGCCTCACTGCTTTGTGATCTGTGATAGAAGGGACAGGGGAGTAGACTCTATGCTCTATACTGTACATGCGTCCAAGCACGGGAGAAAGAGGAGAGACGTTGCATTTTTCTATTCCTTCAATCAATCAATCAATCAATCAATCAGGGAGCTTCGGTTCCATCTTTTTGGCTTTGGCAGCACCGTCCACAATGGTTCCCATCGATGACAAAAGCTATTTTCACATTTGGCTACACATTGTGGATGCCCTTAACCGTACCACTTGGTTTTCCTCCTGTGTGCTATCTATACAAATCTCAATTATATTGATCTAAAAAATTATAGAATCAAGATTAATAAAAAGGAGGTGATTTTGCCGTGCGGATGGCCGGGAGGTTTCTTATTTTTAGAGGGCGTTGGCCTGGCGGTTAGCTAACATGCGGTCCCATGTGTCAGTGCTTTACCAAGCCGATCCGCGTCCCACATGAGGCATAACAACGGCAGAAGCAACACATGGTTAACTTGAAGAAGATGAAGGAGAAGCGGATTCAGCAACGAGTGAAATGATGGTTGCTTCATCCCTCCAACTTGTTTTTTTACTAGCATTATTATTACTTCGTCCCCAACTTAACTGCGGGAAAGGTGCAGCTTTGTGATTTTACGCCTCATTGCTCATTACTACGCCAGCGCCATGACTTGAGTGCTTCACCCCTGTTGCTCTGTAGTGTATTTCGGTATGGCATGTGGACCCGGTAGCTTGATGTCCCACATGTCGGCGAAAGGGACTAGAACATTTATGAAAGCGAGCGCTCCACTCTTACGACAGAGGAGTACACGACACAGCGGCCCAGTGAACTGTCACTTGTACTATATAGGACTATAGTTTTGCTGTTTCGCACGATCCATCGATACAAACCTGATTAAACAGGAAAGGGCGGGATTTTTCCCGCGCGATAGATGATACTGGCCATACATTTCAAAGGCAATTTCAATGTATGCAAACAGAATAATTAAGTAACAATATGATATCTAGTAAAACTAAAAACACATATGATTTATTGTGTTAGAGTGTAGTAGTAGTGCTGTATTGCATAGTTGTTAGCTGTAACATGCTAGAACGTGTAGAGATGTAGTTTTGGAGGGCCTACAGAGAGAAAGCATAGTACGGTCACCGAACTTCAGAATACGCTCATTACGGTCACTATATACATTTTGCGGTGATTATACGGTCACTTGCTCACCGTTCAGCATCGGATTGCACTCTGTTGACCGGCCAAATAGTCTACGTGGCACCATGTTGACTAGTTAAATTGACCACGTTCCTTGTGGCCCCACCTGTCAGTTCGCATAGGAAAAAGGTCAGATAAAGACAAATTTACGCAGGCGCGACAAGACTCCAACCCATGTGCGGGAATCACCTGGTTGTGTATGTGTCTGCTAGGGCCTGATGTGTGCACATGCACGTGTAGGTTGAGCACTTGAGTGTGAGAGTGTGTGTTGGTCGTGTGGTGTGTGCATGCATGCATGCGTGTGTGTGTGTGTGAGTGTTGCGTGTGTGTGTGGCTATGTGTCTACGTGTGAGTGTTGCGTGTGTGCGTGGCTGCATGTGTTCATGTGAGTGTTGCATGCATGCAGTTCGTGTGCATGCATGCATGTCTGTATAATCACCACACCAGCTCTTGTGTGTTAAAACAGACGGCTCATCATACCAATACAAGGCCACCTTGTCCGTTGTGCCCGCGGTCATGACTTCAAACCACCGTCCAATATTTCTTTGTCGTTTGTTTCATTCTTCCTAGCAAGATGCCCGTGTGTTGCATGTAACATCAAGATCCATTTGTATGACTAGTTTATCTTGTGAGAGAAAAGGATGAACGAGGGAAGGCCTTATTTGCAAATGTGGAGAGGTGTGTGGGTATCTTTTTGCAAAATTGCCATAGTTTCCTTCCTATTTGTCAGATATAAATCAGACGGCCTATATTGCAGGATGGCAGGCACACCATCATCACCAACTCTGTTTTTTATAAGAGTGTAGTTATAAGAGTGTAGATGCAGATGTAGAGTAGATACAAGTCGACAGGTGGGTCCAATGGTAGTGAGATAATGTGATACAACACTAGAGGTGCCATGTGGAGCGTTTAGCTGGTGAACTAGTCGTGTCTTGAGCAAATACAGAGCTGTACGGTGAGCCCATGACTGTATAATAACCACAAAACATAAATGGTGACCGTAATGAGTGGATTCTGAAGTCCAATGTACGTATCGTGCTTTCGCTTCAAATACAATGATCGTCACTGTATATATCGCGAGAGAAAGATAAAACATGCGTGAATGTGCTGGGGGCGTACTTTTAGAGGACCTGGAGATAGTTTGTGTGCATACGTGAAAGGGGCGTAGAGGGGGTGTATGCGATGGAGAGAGAGATGCTCTTCATTTCTCTTTATTATGACTAACTTTATATATAGTATAAAAATATAAAAATTCACAGTGCGGAATAAATATCATTGTGGGCACCATGCAATGCAAATTAGTGTTCATACTCCTCCATATAACTTTGTAATGTTGTATATATGTAGAAATTCTAAAATATTTTTTGGCCATAGTTTATTCAAAAGGAATGTTGTATGTGAAATAAATGTGAAAAGAGGGCTTTTTAGATCAATGGGGTACGTGATGTAACATGTGTGAATGTGTAGTTGATGTATTTGGCAGGGCCTAGAGAGGTATGTGTGTATTACGTATTCGAGAGAGGCATGGATAGAGGGGCCGACGGGGGGAGGGGGCATGGGAGAGATAGAATGAGAAATGAGAGAGGTCTAGAGAGAGAGATGAATATGATGTCACGGCGAGAGATGTCCTTGAGTGTGTATATGCAAGGGGGGAGGGGATAGAGGCACGAGGAGAATTTTTTTGTGGTTTCTGTGTTGGTATGTCTGGGTGTGAGAAGATAACGAGATCTGGGGGCAGAGGGTGTGTCACCGCGTGAGGTTCGGTGGGCCTAGGTGAGGCCCTTGGTACTGTTTCTCCTGTGCCACATTGGCCGTCCCGTGACACATTTAGGGAGACCCATGGATGACTAGTCTTACAAGACAAAGATAGCAGAATCGTGAAGGACTTTGTGTCCACTGACAAAGCTAGCTAGGATTTGTAACCCTAGGTCCTCGGACTAAGGTAACCCCTTATCTCTGATATTACTATTCATCCAACCTAACTTTAAGGGACATCCTACAAAATTCTATGCTAGAATCATACTCGTCGATTAGGAAGAGAGGTCTGAGACAATGTGTGAGAGACAGGCCTAAAGATAATGTGTGTACGGGAGACACGTAGGCAGGTCTATGTATATAGAAAGGGTCGATGGGGATTGTGCGTCTGTATGCTTGTGAGAGGAAGAGTGCTTGTGATAAAGGTTAGTGAAAACAGTCGTAAATGGTTATGAGAGGGAGGGAGGCTTATATATCGAGAGCATATCTGCGAGAAATACACCTCGGGAGAGAGTGTGTGAGCATGTGTGAGAAACCACCGATGGAGTGAAACTACACATAAAAGACTGATGTACACATTGATTAAAAATATAAATTGTATCCAAATATTAGGATGGGATGATGATATTTGCAATTCGCGTAAGGAACGGTCATTGATCCATCAGACATCTAGATTCTATCGAATTTGAGCATGTCTATGTTATAATTCGACATAATTGATCCACACAGTTAGTATTTTGAACTCCAGACAATGCATCACTTTAGCAATCGAATATAAACGTGAGTATAGTTCATGTTGTGTGTGTAAAGCACATTATACATACAAAAGTTACACAACGAACATTATAAATAGCTAGCTATGAACTAGCATACATTTGAATTCAACTTAAGGTGGTTTAAAAAATTCAAATTCAACATGAAGTCCATTCAATTATTTGAATTCAATATCATGGCATTTGTAAATCATACCTAAATTATGGGGGCACCAATCTTTGCTCTGCTTTTGTACATAATAGCATATATAGTCATGTACAAAATAGATTCAAATTTAGCTCCTCCATTCCAAAATAATCATAGTTATAGGATTTTCAAGTGTCAAAATTTCAAAAAGAAGTGGATAATTTAATGAGGTTTCCAAACATATATACAAGGTCAAATTTAACGTTGTCTATTTAGGTCAAACCTCAATGTTTCGGAGTACTCTAATCGTGAATGCTTCTGTTTCAAAATTTCAAACGAAGTGCCAAAAGAGCCTCAACTCGCCCCAAACCGTGTGAGACCAATGTTTGGTAGTAGAAGGAAATTACTTTTCTAACTCCGACCCGTGAAACCTACCGGCCTGACGTCCAAAGGTCTAAACCGGGGTAGGTTTGTAGCTTCATCTAGACGCCACACAACCGCTTCCGAAAACATTCATACACAATGGCCGCCTAAGCACACATGCGCGCGGCCGAAATTGCTCCCGCCCACTATTTGGGACACCTGGGATTACCATCCTACCCCCGACCCGCAGTAGGTCTGAAATTTAAGAGGGGGGCAAAGTTTATAATTTCTCCAAATTTCAAACAAGCATGTCCCATCTGTTCAAAAAAGCCAAAAATAAGCGCGTTCCAGACCGAAACATGGTTCTCCCTTAGCTCCCCACCCCTGCCCCCTGTCTGATTCCCCATTCGTACTCTGTGGGCGCCAAAACTACCTCTCCACCAGCCGCGAAACCCCGACGTCCTCCGTCCGCCACCCCATCCCACCCATCAACCGCCGCCCTCCTCCATCACGCCGGAGCTGATACCCCGAACCACAACCTCAACTGCAACGCCCTCCATGGCTAGTAGTTGAAGCCGAGGCCGAGCTGTCCGTACTCGAGCCAGTTCAACCACGCCGTCCTACGCCTCACTGTTGCCACTCCAACTTTGCCACCGTCCACCGCACCGGAGCTATTCCTGCTACGCCATCCTTCGCCGCCTCAGATCTGCTTCCCATCTGCCGACATGCGGCCACAGCAACACAGTCAACAATTTGGCTATGGGTTCCTCCAAGGTTGCACCCTCCTCCAAAACATCGGTTCCCCCAGCAAAAAGAAGGAAACCGCCGCGACATATGGAGGACACAACACTAGCAACCGGAAATGGTACCCCTCTTCCCTTATTCGTGCAAATATTATGTGTCTGCTTGCATGGTATGCATCCCACAGAAGACGCTAGTTGACCGCTTCTTATTGATACTAGATGTTCCTAGTAACTCGTGGTGCACAAGGTTTCTCCTCATATACTATTTCACCTTAGCTAGAGGTCCGTCGCCCCTGGATTTGAATTCCTAGTCAGTTGATTCCCAATTAAAGGAAGCATTCCCCGGTGTAACAGGCGCTAGTCTGCCTATTATGCGAAGGAAGCAGCGCCTCGATGTTTATCTTAGGGGCGTGTGGGGCCTAGAGCTGCTGACGCCCGATCTGGAGGTCGGCCGAGATTAAAGGGATAGCCGGGGGCGCTGCCAAGCACGGTGGTGGTGTGAGATCGAGGGGAGGGCGGGGCGGCGGAGGCATGGGTCTGGGTCGGTGGTTGCTGGCGGTTCGAGAAAGATCGTCAACAGTGACTGGCGGGTGGTAGACGAAGGCCATCTGTCCGTTCCTTATAGATCGGACGGTTCATAAAAAATTGGCTGGCCTATTTATTTTCAGTCGACTGTTATTTTGATAGGACCACATGTGGTGGTGTGCTGGAGGAGTACCTGCATTTCCCAGCCATCCCTGTGCTCATATATTACAAAATCATACGGAGTAGAATCTAATTTTGTTTGCCATGCAATGTTGTAGAGCTATCATATGTCTCCTGTCATTTATTTTTCAGCCACCTGCTATCTGCTACTTTTACAGTGCACTAGTTCTGCACACACTTCACTCATACTCTCACTATTATGTTTTTATGCAAGGGTATTTCAGACTCTGCCTTAACAGAAGCAGAAAAGAAAAGAGAGAAGTCGCTCCAGCTTCGTACACGGTTAGGCCAGACACGTTTCAGCACTTTAAAGGGTGTAGTGTCAGCAGATGGAGACGGTAAACGTAGCTCTAGAGTTGATGATCTCGCTCGTAATGAACCACCATCCCAGGTGTCTGATCTAACTTCGCGGTGTCATATGTGGTTGCATGTTGCATATGGTGACTAGCTTGTATTCGAAAGGCCGAAGTTGGTCTTTATTAAGATAAGGAAAGATATTTTTTACATGAACCACCATCCCGGGAGCACCAGAAGACAAATAGCTAGTTAGGACACTGGCCGAGCTAGTGACAAGCCCAACATTGACAGTCATCACCTAGAAGCCAACTAAAAAGCCACGATGGTGGCGAAGCAGCCCGCCTCCCACCAGGCTCTCAGGTCCTAGATGGTCATGCTCACCACTCCAGCCGGATGTCTAGCTTGTATTGCTTCCAATTTGGTTAAATTGCATATGCTTAGCTTACACATTATATGTTTGAATATGACATGCCTTCCTATTTTTGGCACATACCAGTACATTTGTCTATTAACCATGTTCTTACATCAAACTAATGTTCTTGTGTATCCCTCATCAATCACTTATGATGAGGCAGTCAGGCCAGTGGACTACTATGAGTAAAGATCATCATTTAAAGAATGCAGCGTCAGCCTCCCCACATGATTCTCAAGAAACAACAAGGCTAGATGAAGATAGTGAACGTAGCTTTGTTGATTACCGCATTTCCCCTACACGAGCATCGCATGTGCTTGCTCTAACTTGGCAGCGTGATATGTGGTTGCATGTTGCATATGGTGTCTTGATTGTAATTCTTCCAATGTGGTTAAACTGCATGTGCTATTCTGCTTAGTTTATACATTATACCTGTTAATGTGACATGCCTTCCTGTTTTTAGTACATAGTACATCTGTCTATTAAGCATGTCCTTACATAAAACTATTTTTTTTGTATCCCACATCAATCAATATGACGAGACACCTTTAGTATATGCAGTGCGATATTAGTTGCATCTTTCATATGATTTATAGCATGTGCTGCTTCTAATTTGTTGAAATGCTATTTATGATGGGACACTTTTAACTTGGCAGAGTCATATTGGTTGCATCTTGCATGTGGTGTCTAGCTTGCATTGATTCTTATTTGTTGAAATGGCTTCTGCTTAGTTTACACAAACAGTTGTGAATATGCCATGTCGTCCTGTTTTTCATACGTATTCCATCCTGGTATCATGTGTTTGCCTTACATCAAAGTAGTGATTGCCAGTATCATGCACAAATGAGTTATGCAGAGTGAATTTTATTGCTTTTTCTTGTTGGTTTCACTTGACAATTCAAAATCAATAAAGCGGAAGGAAGTTAGCAAGGCAGCGGATAACGGTGCTCCTTCCAAACGGAGGGCCTCTACAGATTCTACTCCTCCAACCCCCCAAGATGATTTGCAAGACAACGCATGCATAGACACTCAACGTAGCTGTGTTGATGATGAGAATGTCTCCCCTAGTGCACCATCACAGCTACTCCCTCTAACTTGGCACTGTTATATGTGGTTGCATGTTATGTATGATGTCTAGCTTGTATTGCTTCTAATTTTGTTGAATTCCATCTGCTTACTTTACACATTATACTTGTGAATAAGACATGTGTTCCCATTTCTAGAACATACATTATCTGTCTATCACACCATGTTCTTACATCAAAGTACTAATGTTGTGTAACCTGCAACAATCACTTATCATAAGACATGTTTGACTTGGGAGTGTGATATAGGTTACATCTCGCATTCTTTTCTAGCTTGTACTACTTCTAATTTGTTGAAATAGCACTTATGACGAGACAGTTCTAACTTGGTAGTGTGATATTCGTTGCATCTTTCATATGGTGTCTAGCTTTCATTGCTTCTAATTTGTTGAAATGCCTTCTCCTTAGTTTACACATCATAGCTGTAAATATGCAATGATGTCCTTTTTTGTTACACATTCAATCGTCCTATCATGCGGTCGCCTTACATTAAAGTAGTGCTCATCAGCATCCTGCATCAATGAGTTCTGAAAAGCGAATTTTTATTCATTTTTCTTGTGTGTTTGAATTGACAAGGCAATAAAACTAAGAAGCAGGAAGGAAAAAAATAAGACAGGTACTGATGGCGGTCTTCCGGCGAAACCGGCATCCTAGGTGCTTTCTCTAGCTTGGCAGTGTGATATTGTCTTGCATGTTACATACGGTGTCTAGCTTGCATTGGTTCTTATTTGTTGAAATGGCTTCTGCTTAGTTTACACAAACAATTGTGAATATGCCATGCCGTCCTGTTTTTCATACATATTCCATCCTAGTATCATGTGTTTGCCTTACATCAAAGTAGTGATTGTCGGTATCATGCACGAATGAGTTCTGAAGAGTGGATTTTATTGCTTTTTCTTGTCGGTTTTACTTGACAATTCAAAATCAATAAAGCGGAAGGAAGTTAGTAAGGCAATGGATAAAGGTGCTCCTTCCAAATGGAGGGCCTCTACCGGTTCTACTCCTCCAACCCCCGAAGATGATTTGCAACACAACACATGCATAGACACTCAACTTAGCCGTGTTGATGATGAGCACGTCTGTAGGATCGAGAAGAGGTGCCTAGAGGGGGTGATTAGACCCTCAACAAAGAAAAGTAGCAGTTTTTAAATTCTTTAAGTTAAGGTGGAGTTTTAGCACAAGTTTAAACATTCACAATACATTTCAAGCAAGCATGGCAAGAGTATATGAGCAGCGGAAAGTAAAGCATGCAACTTGCAAGAAAGTGAAGGGATGGGATTGGAGTGTGCAAATGCAATTGGAGACACGGAGATTTTTGGCGTGGTTCCAATAGGTGGTGCTATCGTACATCCATGTTGATGGAGACTTCAACCCATGAAGGGTAACGGTTGCGTGAGTCCACGGAGGGCTCCACCCACGAAGGGTCCACGAAGAAGCAACCTTGTCTATCCCACCATGGCCATCGCCCACAAAGGACTTGCCACACCTGGGCAGATCTTCATGAAGTAGGCAATCTCCTTGCCCGTACAAACTCCTTGGTTCAACTCCACAATCTTGACAGAGGCTCCCAAGTGACACCTAACCAGTATAGGAGACACCACTCTCCAAAAGGTAATAGATGGTGTGTTGATGATGAACTCCTTGCTCTTGTGCTTCAAATGATAGTCTCCCCAACACTCAACTCTCTCTCACTGATTTGGATTTGGTGGAAAGATGATTTGAGTGGAAACCAACTTGGGGAAGGCTAGAGATCAAGATTCTTGTGGTTGGAATGGAATATCTTGGTCTCAACACATGAGTAGGTGTCTCTCTCTCAGAAAATGAACGTTGGAAGTGTAGGCACGTTCTGATGGCTCTCTCCACAAATGGAGGATGGGCGAAGGGGTATATATAGCCTCCACACAAAATCTAGCCGTTACACACAATTTACCAAACTCGATGGGACCGAATTATGAAACTTGGTCACACTGATTTAGTTCAAAATGTGAACATTAGGATTTTCGGTGGGACTGATATGATCAATGTTCTAGGGTTAGGGTAAAACCTCAACTCGGTTTGACCGATTACACAAACTCGGTGGGACCGATTTTGGTAATAAGCAAAACAGAGAGTTGGTCAAGCAAACTCGGTGGGACCGATTGCATATCTCGCTGAGACTGAAATAATTGCAACAGGCAACAGAGAGTTTGCAAGCCCATCTCGGTGAGACCGAGATCCCATCGGTGAGACCGAACTAATTAGCATTTCCGACAGTGGCTATGTCAAGTGAACTCGGTGGCGCCGCATAGATCAAATCGGTGGGGCTGAGTTTGACTTTTGGTTTGGGACATATGTGGAAATGAGAAAGTGGTTGAGGGCTTTGGAGCATATCACTAAGCACTTTGAGCAAGCAAGCCATTAAGCAACACCTCATCCCCTTTTAATAGTATTGGCTTTTCCTATGGACTCAATGTGATCTTGGATCACTAAAATGAAAATGTAGAGTCTTGAGCATTTGAGCTTTTTGTCAATCTTGTGTCCTTAGCATTTTGAAGGGGTTCCACATCCTCTTGTCCAAGCCACTCCACTGTCGAACTCATCTGAAATATACTAGATAAAAGTATTAGTCCAACAAGAGATATCTTGACATTAATTACCAAAATCACCCAGGGAGCACTTGTGCTTTCAATCTCCCCCTTTTTGGTAATTGATGACAACATACATCAAAGCTTTAGATAAGGATATAGAGAATATCAAGTAAAGCTTGGGAAGGACATGTAACATGCATAGGCTCCCCCTACATGTATGCATTCATGTAAATATTGAATATAAGAGCATGTGAATGCATAAGCATGATAGAGCAAGCAATGAGTTACATGTATCTTGGCTATATGCATCTGAGCAAATTATGTAGATGCAGGAAATATACCTTATTGTTCATGAGTCCTTGCAAAAAATATGTACAGTAGGAAGAAATCATCATGCACATGAGTGTGATGCATATACTTACCTTGTGGTCTTGAGCTGGCTTTGAAAAAGATGAACCTGAGTAAACAAGGTTAGATAACACAAAAACATCTACTGAACAGAGCAAGCAGTAAACCACAAGAGTACCAAGATTGGGATGACATGTTGAAAGTGAGTTCTAGATACTCTATTTAAGTATAGACATGTCCCCAAAGAGGTAAAGATATGCAATGAATCCGAAGATTTCCTTCCTTAGATGTCTTTCTCCCCCTGAATCTTATATGGAAAATGGGAGAAGATAGGGAAACGAAAACCAGAGCAAAACATAACAACACAGTCATAACACATACTAACATGCCTTTCCCCTCTTAAAGACATGTGACTTCTCTCCTCTTGAATACCAGGCATCTGGGGTCTCTCTCCCTTTGATCTGATTGAGCACTCTCCCCCTTTGATGTGATCTCTCTCCCCATTTGACATCAATTTCCAAGAAGGGTCTTCTGGAATGTGAGTTGAAAGGGTTTGGTCCTTGAGTCACAAAACAAAGGAGCATATAGAATTTGATGCAGGTAGAGGACAAGAATCATTGAGTGGAGCTGGAACGAGTATGAAGGATGCAAATGACAAAGTGTTTTCTCAGCATTAAAATTGGTAACACTGAGTTGTTTTCTTCGGTGGCACTGAAGTAGTTCGGTTAGACCGAAAAAGACAAACCGGTGAGGCCGAGTTCAATATAGAGAGGAAACAGTTGTCATCTCAGCTCACTAGGCAAATAAGATCTCACAAAGATTTGCAAGGAATTAATGAAAGATTTGCAATGAATTGGATGTAGGGAATGCAGAAACGAACAGAGAAAATAAAAAGATCTAGATGAAGTTTTTTTTGATTAAAGAAGGGGGAAAATATGCAGGAGACAAATGCAAGAACTCAGAGGAACACTAGAGAACTTCATCTAGAAATGGTCGGCGACAAAGTCACTTATGTTAGAGTATATTGACTAAGGAGTCAAGTGAGAACACTTGATTGTAGGTCATACTCATCGTTTAAGCTCAAAATGGGTTTACCATTTTTTGTTTAAGCATTTTGATGTATTCACATCTTGTTGAGCTGCTTTGACCCATGACTTGGGGTAAAACTTCTCTAAGATGGAATAACATACCTTGGATGGTGGTGTTGATCTTGATCATGTAGTTGAACTTGTGTGGGATGCTCAAGGTTGATGTAGCTCATCAAGAGTTGGGAGCACCGCTTGTAGTTTGAGTTCATCTACCTACATGGGTTAGTCTTGCAAGGAAGAGCACTTGTGTATACAAGTTGACAGTTGTGAGATTTGGTACCAAATGAAATTTGATATAGAAGAATTGTCAAAGGATATGTTGAAGGGTTTCATGCTTCCTTGTCTTCAACTACCATATTGTAGAGACTTGGTATGTAGAGATTGCTCAAGATGTGAGTGTTTTGCAATCTCATAGATTTAGAATCATCCAAGTACCTACAAGGGTTAGATAGCATGCAAGGGTGCAAATATATCCAAGACATATGATCATCATCATAAGAGAAATATCAAGGATTAGTTAAAGGCTCATGCCTTGCATGTATCCAAATGGAGTTTCTACTCCAAGTTTGAGGCATCAATGATGTTCAATTCACCTCTCAAACGGCAAAATACTTTCTCATCAAGCAGTTTGGTGAATATATCCGCCAATTGCTTATCAGTACGAACATGCTTAAGATCGATGTCCCCTTTGGCAACATGATCTCAAATGAAATGATGATGAACTTCAATATGCTTAGTTCGAGAATGTTGCATGGGATTATGAGCAATCTTAATAGCACTTTCATTGTCACAAAGCAATGGAACATGTTTCACATAGATGCCATAATCTTTAAGAGTTTGGGTCATACAAAGTAATTGAGCACAACATGAATAGGCGGCAACGTATTCCGCTTTGGCAATAGGTAAGGATACTGAGTTTTGTTTCTTGGAGGACCAAGACACAAGAGATCTACCAACAAATTGACAAGTACCCGAAATGGACTTTCTATCAACCTTGTCTCCGGCATAGTCCTAGTCGGAATAGCCAACAAGATCAAAAGAAAACCTCTTAGGATACCAATTGCCAAAATTTGATGTGTGAATTAAGTATCTCACTATCCTTTTTACATCCTTGAGATGACATTATTTGGGGCCGCTTGATATCGTGCACACATGCACACACTTAGCATAATATCGGGACCGGAGGCACATAGATATAACAATGAACCAGTCATAGAGCGATAAACCTTTTGGTCAACCGGCTCGCCATCCTTGGTCAAGTCAAGATGTCCACTAGTAGGCATGGGTGTATTCATACCTTTGCATTCTTGCATGTTGAACTTCTCGAATAAGTCCTTAGTATACTCTGTTTGGGAAACAAAGGTACCCTCCTTAGTTTTGTTGATTTGCAAGCCAAGAAAGAACTTGAGTTCACTCATCATAAACAACTCAAACTTCTCCGACATTAGATTTCCAAACTTTTCACTAAAATGAGGGTTAGTTGAACCAAATATGATATCATCAACATAAATTTGGCACACAAATAATTCACCATTAACCCTCTTAGTAAAAAGAGTAGAATATATCTTTCCAATCTCAGAGCCTTTTTCAACAAGGAACTTGGTCAAGAATTTATACCACACTCTAGGAGCTTGTTTAAGACCATAAAGAGCATTGTGAAGTTTGTAAACATGGTCAGGTTTCTTAGGATTAACAAAGCCTGGAGGTTGTTTAACATAAACTTCCTCCTCAATTTCACCATTTAGAAAACCACTTTTAATGTCCATTTGGTACAAGGTAATATCATGGTGATTAGCATAGGCAAGTAAGATGCGGATGGACTCAAGTCGAGCAATGGGGTCATATGTCTCACCATAGTCCATACTTTCAACTTGAGTGTAGCCTTGGGTGACGAGACGTGCTTTGTTGCTAACTTCTTGTCCATCTTCTTCTTGCTTGTTGCGAAACACCCATTTGGTACCGATGATGTTGTGGTTGTTGTTGGGCTTCTCAACCAATGTCCACACTTGGTTCCTCTCAAAGTTGTGTAGCTCTTCATGCATGGCATTTATCCAATCCGGATCTTCCAGTGCTTCTTCAACCTTCATAGGTTCAATGCTAGAGATGAATGAATAATGTTCACAAAATTTTCCAAACGAGTTTTAGAGCGAGTGATTCTCCCGGTTTGGATATCATTGAAGATTTTCTTGATGGGATGGTCTCGTGCAACTCTTGCTCTAACTCATGGGAGCTTTTGTTTGGGTCAGGGAGGAACATCTTCTTCATCATCTTGTTCTTCCTCTTGGTCTTCTTCATTATTGATGTTGTCGTTCTCTTGTCAAGGTGGAGAAGGAGGTTGATGAGGTTCATCTTGGTGTACTTCCTCATTTTCTTCATCTTGGTGTGTCCCACTTGTGGATGCCTTTGTGTCAACTCTTGGTTCACCTTGTTGTGAGGTAGAAGCTTCCACTTGGATGGACAAGGTACTCTCCTTCACCTCCATTGGACGAATCTTGCCAATAGACAAGTCTTGGATTGCTTCCGAGGGGTCTTTGTCTCCTACATCAATTGGCATTTGCTCTACTTGCGAGCCGTTAGATTCATCAAACTTCACATCTACCATCTCTTCAACCTTTAGGGTGAAATTGTTGTAGATACGGTAAGTGTGAGAGTTTGAGCCATAACCAAGTAGGAAACCCTCATGAGATTTAGGAGCAAACCCAGAACGATGATGCTTATCAAGAATATAGCACTTTGAGCCGAATACTCGAACGTATCCAACATGGGGTTTGTTACCGGTGAGAAGCTTGTATGCCGTCTTGCTGAGTAGCTTATGAAGATACAAGCGATTTGTTACATGACAAGCTGTCTCAACCGCTTCCACCCAAAAGTTTTTTGGAGTCTTGTACTCATCAAGCATCGTTCTCTCCATCTCAATAAGAGTCCAGTTCTTCCTCTCACCAACTCCATTTTGTTGAGGCATTTACGTAGCCGAGAACTCATGTGAAATCCCTTCTTCATTAAGAAAGGTATCCACATTTGTGTTCTTGAACTCCGTTCTGTTGTCGCTGCTAACCTTCTTGATCTTCACTTCAAATTGATTTTGGGCCTTCCTAGCGAAGTTCTTGAAGATCTTTTGGACCTGTGATTTATCATCAAGGAAGAACACCCACGTAAATCTTGAAAAATCATCGACTATGACTAGACCAAATGAGTTTCCGCCGAGACTTTTTAAGGCATTGGGACCAAAGAGATCCATACGAAGTAGCTCGAGCGGTCTTCTCGTGGTCATGATGTTCTTCACGGGGTGACTTCCTCCAACTTGTTTTCCTGCTTGACAAGCACCGCACAATCTATCCTTGTCAAAAATAACATCTTTCACTCCAAGGATATGATCACCTTTAATAAGCTTATCAAGACTTCGCATGCCCACATGACCTAACCTTCTATGCCACAACCATCCTTTAGAGGATTTAGCAATTAGGCAAGTTCTAGGTTGAGCCTTTTTAGTGAAGTTAACAATGTATAGATCACCTCAACGTAAACCGGTAAAGACCATATTATGATTATCTCTACGAAACACTTGGCAATCTACTTCAGTAAATAGGACATTGAAACCAAAGTTAGCAAGTCTAGATATGAAGAGTAAATTATAGCCAAGGGATTCAATGAGCATAACATTTTGTATGGAGCTATCATGTGAGATGGCCACCTTACCAAGGCCAACCACCTTACCCTTTGAGTTGTCACAAAAAGTAACATACTTTTGAGGGCCATTGTTTTTAGCAAGCTCACGAAACATATCCTTGTCTCCGGTCATGTGATCGGTACATCCACTATCAAGGACCCATCCCTTTCCACCAGCCATGTAGCCGCGAAGATTAGCCATAAGAACAAAATGTCTCATAGACTCATCGAGATAATAGTCACTATCATCATCCTCATCATAGTATCCATGTTCAACATCATCTTGTGATTGATCAACTCCTAGAGAGAGTGATTCATTAGATAAATGATCATCACAATGTTCGTCTTTATGAATTCTAATAGCTTTGGAGATGATATTACTAATGATTCCAACATCTCCTTTGGCACGCATGAGGTTAGTAAGCTCAAATAGACAATCACCAAACTTAGGATCATTGGAATTCATCTTACTCAAAGCAATAGGCTTATGAAGAATCTCGTCTAAGTTTTGCAAGGAATAGTTTGGAAATCGTTCCTTAAGAAATCTCCATATGGTGTAGGCACAATCAAGAGCAGGCAAGCTAGCAATCAAGTTTGTAGGTAATCCTCTAGTGATTAAATTGACAGTTCTAAGATTACGGATCACATTAATAGACTCATCAAGGGTAGCATGCAAGGGGTCAACAAGGGGTGCACAAGGGGTAGTAATGTACTTTTTCAAGTGATATTCATTGAAAATCTCAAGCATCTCAATTTTTCCACTCATGAAAGAACTCTCCATCAAGTATAGGCACTCTACGTCTAAGACTCCCCAACATAGACTCATCCATCTTCCTACAATGGTGATTAAACCAAAGCAATGGAGACCAATTCTCTGATACAAATTGTAGGATTGAGAAGAGGTGTCTAGAGGGGGGGGGTGATTAGACCCTCAACAAAAAAATAGAAGTTTTTAAATTCTTTAAGTTAAGGTGGAGTTTTAGCACAAGTTTAAACATTCACAATACATTTCAAGCAAACTTGGCAAGAGTATATGAGCAGTGGAAAGTAAAGCGTGCAACTTGCAAGAAAGTAAATGGATGGGATTGGAGTGTGCAAATGCAATTGGAGACACAGAGACTTTTGGCATGGTTTCGATAGGTCGTGCTATCGTACATCCACATTGATGGATACTTCAACCCATGAAGGGTCCACGAAGAAGCAACCTTGTCTATCCCACCATGGCCATCGCCCATGAAGGACTTGCCTCACTTGGGTAGATCTTCACGAAGTAGGCGATCTCCTTGCCTGTACAAACTCCTTGATTCAACTCCACAATCTTGACAGAGGCTCCCAAGTGACACCTAACCAATCTAGGAGACACTACTCTCGAAAAGGTAATAGACGGTGTGTTGATGATGAACTCCTTACTCTTGTGCTTCAAATGATTGTCTCCCCAACACTCTACTCTCTCTCACTGATTGGGATTTGGTGGAAAGATAATTTGAGTGGAAACCAACTTGGGGAAGGCTAGAGATCAAGATTCTTGTGGTTGGAATGGAATATCTTGGTATCAACACATGAGTAGGTGGTTCTCTCTCAGAAAATGAATGTTGGAAGTGTAGGCACATTCTGATGGCTCTATCCACAAATGGAGGATGGGTGTAGGGGTATATATAGCCTCCACACAAAATCTAGCAGTTACACACAATTTACCAAACTCGGTGGGACCGAATTATTAAACTCGGTCAGACCGATTTAGTTCAGAATGTGAACGTTAGGATTTTCGGTGGGACCGATATGATCAACTCGGTGGGACCGATGTGCTAGGGTTAGGGTAAAACCTCAACTCGGTTTGACCGATTACACAAACTCGGTGGGACCGATTTTGGTAATAAGCAAAGTAGAGAGTTGGTCAAGCAAACTCAGTGGGACCGATTGCATATCTCGTTGAGACCGAAATAATTGCAACAGGCAATAGAGAGTTTGCAAGCCCATCTCGGTGAGACCGAGATCCCATCGGTGAGACCGAACTGATCGGCGTTTCTAACAGTGGCTATGTCAAGTGAACTCGGTGGTGCCGAATAGATCAAATCGGTGGGGCCGAGTTTGACTTTTGGTTTGGGACATATGTGGAAATGAGAAAGTGGTTGAGGGCTTTGGAGCATATCACTAAGCACTTTGAGCAAGCAAACCATTAAGCAACACCTCATCCCCTTTTAATAGTATTGGCTTTTCCTATGGACTCAATGTGATCTTGGGTCACTAAAATGAAAATGTAGAGTCTTGAGCATTTGAGGCTTTTGTCAATCTTGTGTCCTTAGCATTTCGATGGGGTTCCACATCCCCTTGTCCAAGCCACTCCACTGTTGAACTCATCTGAAATATACTAGATAAAAGTATTAGTCCAACAAGAGATATCTTGACATTAATTAGCAAAATCACCCAGGGAGCACTTGTGCTTTCAACGTCTCCCCTAGTGCACCATCACAGGTGCTCCCTCTAACTTGGCACTATTATATGTGGTTGCATGTTATGTATGATGTCTAGCTTGTATTGCTTCAAATTTAGTTGAATTCCATCTCTTACTTTACACATTATACTTGTGACTAAGACACGTGTTCCTGTTTCTAGAACATACAATATCTATCTATCACACCATGTTCTTACATAAAAGTACTATTGTTGTGTAACCTACGACAATCACTTATCATAAGACACGTTTGACTTGGTAGTGTGATATAGGTTACATCTCGTAGTCTTTTCTAGCTTGTACTACTTCTAATTTGTTGAAATGGCACTTATGACGAGACAATTTTAACTTGGTAGAGTGATATTCATTGCATATTTCATATGGTGTCTAGATTTCATTGCTTCTAATTTGTTGAAATGCCTTCTCCTTAGTTTACACATCATAAGCTGTGAATATGCAATGGCACTAATGACGAGAGACCTTTAACTTGGTAGTGTGATGTTTTTTGCATCATGCATATGATTTATTTCTTGTACTTCTTCACATTTGTTTAAACACCAGTTATGACGAGACACTGTTAACTTGGCAGAGCGATATTTGTAGCATATTTCATATGGTGTCTACCTTCCATTGCATTGCTTCTAATTTAGTGAAATGTATTTTGCTTAGTTTACACATCATAGTTCTGGTTATCTCACGCCGTCCTGTTTTTCGTACATATTACATCCTCCTATCATGTGGTTGTCTGACATCAAAGTTCAGTTCATCTGTATCACGCATCAATTTGTTCTAAAGAATTAAATTATTATTCCTTTTTCTTGTCAGCTTGACTTAACATGGCACAGAGAAAGAGGAAGGGACAGAGAATGACAGGGGATGGTGTTAGTACTAAGGACACATGGAAAGTGAACTGGAAGAATCCTGCAGATTCTGCTGGTACTGATGTTGCTATAGAAGGTCAAAGTCCAATGGGAAATTGTACAAACAGGGTATCCCGTGCTACATGAGCTGCAGAACAAGCCAAACAGAAACAAATAGGTGCCACCAAACAAGCAGATACAACCCTAGTTGTTGCAACACCTTCCACAGTACCACCAGCTGCACGAGTTACTCGTTTGTCAACCCGGCTAGCAGCATGTTCCCAAGCTCCCTTGTCACCTGACACTACTTCTGAAGCACTCTCGACACAAGACGAGTTGGCAAGATCAGATAAACTTTGTGAGCTTCAACAGCAAGAAGGTAGTTGCTGGAGTCAAGTTACAGTTGCATGCATCTTTATATGTAGTCTCACAGTTTGATGTACACTAACACTTCCTATGTTCGTTGTTGGACTAGCACCTAGGCGCAAGAGGAAACAAACATCAGGGATAATGCTCGATAGGTTAACTAATTCTAGAGGAGGAAGAATGGAGATCCGTTTTGAGGCAGGTTTAAAAAGGCCATGTGATGCTATAGAGTCAGCCAAGTTAGTATCAGAGGCAGTGGTTGCTGTTAGGTGTCATGTGCGTATCCTCCCAACATGGATTCAGTACAGGAATGACAAAGATGAAACCCAGTTCAACACCTTCCTGGACCATTTATCTATAAGTATGGTTATGTATGGAAACTAGTAATATCGTCTTGCCCTGTCCCATACTTTCTAGGTTGCTGATAATGAGACTCGCATAATTTTCAATAGATGAGGTTCAAGTTGGATAGCCAAGTTGATGCAACTAGACAAGCTTGCACCCATGTTTTCAAGTCTGCTCTGCGACAATATCAGTATAACTTGAGAAAAACTCACTTTGAAGGCAAGGCTAACAGTGAACTTGCCCAATCATCTCGAGTGGAAAATATATCGGATGAAGACTGGAGAGGCCTCGTTAAACACTGGTGTGATCCAAAGTATCAGGTACATTATATATATGTGATCATATCACATGTTGAAGTCCTATTTATGCATGTGCCTCACAAATCCAAAGAACAAGGCCTCACACGTTAAACACTGGTCTGATCCAAAGAACAAGGCCAACCGTACGAAAGTGAAATTCCAACAGATGACAGGATCTCATAGCTATATTGCACACTTCGAGGCTCTTGTAGTTAGCTGCTGTTTCACTCTTTTCACTGTACCACATTATCAGATCTATATTGACTTGTTCCAAATGCAGAGGAAAGCCCGCAAGGACCAAAAAGTACATGAACCAAATGCTGTGGAAATCTTCAAGGACTGTCACACCAGCAAGACGAAGGGCATGACTACACCAGTCAAAGCTGCTGTTATAAGTCCTTAATCCTCATGCCTTTTAACTACTACTCACTCTGACTTGTGCATTGAACAACATGGTTTGCAGCCAATGTCTATTACTCTTTTCAATTTTATACACAATTGTCTTAGCGTATCATTGCACCTTACAAGGTTTAAAAGAGAGGAGTGATGTTCCTTTGATCTTGATCTGTAATCTAGTTCCTTGCTGGACTTGCCCACACAACGTTACAATTGCATGTTTGTCTATTCTCAGTTGTTTTGTGATATGAATGATGTCATACTATGCTTACGGTATTATAAACTTTGTCTCTTTATCCTTAGCTGTCAATATAATGTGAAGAAATAGACAATACATTAGCCATGGTACATGGTCATATGTTTGGAACATGGTTTTTTATGTACATTGCAGTAAAATACAACTAATATTTTACATGGGTTCACCAGAATAATTTCTGTATATAGACCAAACCTTTCTTGTTTGGTTTTGCTGCCTCCTTAATATCTTCTTTTCTGGTACTACTAATGTAAAAACTCAACTTTTCAGCAAGCTATGGAAAAAATGGTGGAACTGCCACCTTCTGAAGGTGACGAGGCAACTATAACCACCATGTCACGTCTTGCTGCAGTGGGCCAGTACCTGTCCACTAACAGTGCGAAAAGCACGTTCTTGCGTAATACTGGGTTGGTTGTTAAGGCAATCTCGTCCAAACAGCCTCATGATCAATATATGCAAGCTCAAACCAATGTTATATCTGCGCTCGAGACACAAGTCCATTCCCTAACAGAGACCCTTTATGAAACAAGGACAGACGTTGTTCGATGTCGTCAAGATATGCTTGTTTTTGAAACCAAACTATCAGACATTTGCTATGTTGTTCAGGAGACTAGGAGAAATGAAGGCGAAGGGTGCTCCATCGGACAATACAGCATGAAAAATGTAAAAGTCAGGTCAAATGAACCGAGCTTCTGAACTTCTGGTGGTGCATTTATCTGCCATACTATTAACTTTTATGCCAAACTTCCTTTTGTTTTATGGACGTAATTTGATTTGTTGTGATACAAAATTTGTTCTTAACGTGCAGCCACCGGCTGAAGAAAACAGCAACCCATTTTTGTATAGTGTAGGATGTTCCCTATATTTGCACTGGTGGCGATCTTTGATGCCCAGTGGATGTAATCTGTGCAATCGCCTTAATAGCATAGCGTTAGTTTCGGGCTTATTTATTTCCTAGTCTTATTTTTCACTAGTTTGCTAGTGGCCGCAACAACGATGGGCCATATACGGACCGTGGTAACCTTGACCCTGCTACAGGCCGTAGGATCCATGGGCCTCCTACGGGCCGTCGGATAAATGGGCCTCCAACGGGCCGTAGAATCGGTGGGCCTCAGGCCGTTGTATAAATGGGTCCACATGGGCCGCAAACGGGCATAATTGGTATTGGCCCAACATGGTAACGGGCCATTAACAGGCCGAAGGATAGCAAAGGCTTAATTCTATCACAGGCATAATGGGTCGTTAATGGGCTAGAATATAGGACGGGCTGGAAACGGCACAACGGGTTAACAAGCCACAAACGGGCCGATTCTTTCCACGGGTTGAATTTGGCCCATCAGGAGAACATGCCAGTAACAGGTCAGAAGTAATCGAGGGCCGGAAAGAAGCCCAAGAACGTATGGCCGTCAGTAGGCCGAAAGCTAATACGGGTTGGGAACGGCCCATGTGAATCATGGGCCGTCAATGGGTACAAAGAAATTTATTGTTCATTATGGGCTAGAGTCACCGTGGGCCACTAGAGGGCCTAAAGTTACGAAAGGCCTCATATGGGTCGAAAGATGCCATGGGCCATACCCGGGCCGAAAGTGAAATAGGCTGGTGTTATATTCGACGGCCCACATGATGTTATTGGGCAGATTTTAGGAAGGCCCTTGATACGTCTCCATCGTATCTACTTTTCCAAACACTTTTTCCCTTGTTTTGGACTCTAACTTGCATGATTTGAATGGAACTAACCCGGATTGACGTTGTTTTCAGCAGAATTGCCATGGTGTTATTTATGTGTAGAAACAAAAGTTCTCGGAACAACCTGAAACTTCACGGGACGTCTTTTTGGAAATAATAAAAAATCCTTGCAAAAGATGAAGACCAGGGGGCCCACACCCTAGCCACGAGGGTGGGGGCGCGCCTGCCCCCCTGGGCGCGCCCCCTACCTCGTGGGCCCCCTGGAGCTCCTCTGACCTCAACTCCAACTCTATATATTTGCTTTTGGGGAGAAAAAATAGGAGAGAAGGATTCATTGCGTTTTACGATACGGAGCCGCCGCCAAGCCCTAAAACCTCTTGGGAGGGCTGATTTGGAGTCCGTTCGGGGCTCTGGAGAGGGGAATCCATCGCCATCATCATCATCAACCTTCCTCCATCACCAATTTCATGATGCTGACTGCCGTGCGTGAGTAATTCCATCGTAGGCTTGCTGGACGGTGATGGGTTGGATGAGATTTATCATGTAATCGAGTTAGTTTTGTTAGGGTTTGATCCCTAGTATCCACTATGTTCTGAGATTGATGTTGCTATGACTTTGCTATGCTTAATGCTTGTCACTAGGGCCCGAGTGCCATGATTTCACATCTGAACCTATTATGTTTTCATGAATATATGTGAGTTCTTGATCCTATCTTGCAAGTCTATAGTCACCTACTATGTGTTATGATCCGGCAACCCTGAAGTGACAATAATCGGGACCACTCCCGGTGATGACCGTAGTTTGAGGAGTTCATGTATTCACCATGTGTTAATGCTTTGGTCCGGTACTCTATTAAAAGGAGGCCTTAATATCCCTTAGTTTCCACTAGGACCCCGCTGCCACGGGAGGGTAGGACAAAAGATGTCATGCAAGTTCTTTTCCCTAAGCACGTATGACTATATTCAGAATACATGCCTACATTACATTGATGAATTGGAGCTAGTTCTGTGTCACCCTAGGTTATGACTGTTACATGATGAACCGCATCCAGCATAATTCTCTATCACCGATCCATTGCCTACGAGCTTTCCATATATTGTTCTTTGCTTATTTACTTTTCCGTTGCTACTGTTACAATCACTACAAAATACCAAAAACATTACTTTCGCTATCATTACCTTTTGCTACCGTTACCACTACTATCATATTACTTTGCTACTAAATACTTTGCTGCAGATATTAAATTTCCAGGTGTGGTTGAATTGACAACTCAACAGCTAATACTTGAGAATATTCTTTGGCTCCCCTTGTGTCGAATCAATAAATTTGGGTTGAATACTCTACCCTTGAAAACTATTGCGATCCCCTATACTTGTGGGTTATCAAGACTATTTTCTAGCGCCGTTGCCGGGGAGCATAGCTCTATTCTTTGAGTCACTTGGGATTTATATCTGCTTATCATTATGAAGACCTTGAGAGATCCAAAAACCAAGATTTATCCCTCAACTACGAGGGGAGGTAAGGAACTGCCATCTAGCTCTGCACTTGATTCACCTTCTATTTTGAGTAAGCTTGCGACACCTGAACCTGCTTCTGCTATTGATTCTGATATGTCGCATGTTATTGATGATGCCACTTCTGCTATGCATGGTACTTATGATGAAACTGCTTCTATGCTTGATACTACTATGCCACTTGGTGAATTTCTTGATGAACAACTTGCTAGGGTTAGAGAGAATGAAATTATTGAAACTGATAATATTGATGAAAGTGATGATGAAGACTCTCCCCCTAATAAATATGAATTGCCTGTTATTCCTGAGGGTTATGTTCTGGATGAAGAATCTGCTAGAGCTATTTTAGCTTGCAATGATAGATATGATCTAAAGAGGTTATTAGCTAAATGGAAGCAGCAATCCCTTAATGCTAGAATGAAACCTGACCCTGCTTTTGCTACTTCGCCTATTTGTGTTACTCATAAGGATTGTGAATTCTCTGCTGATCCTGATATAATTACTTTGGTTGAATCTGATCCTTTTTATGGCTATGAATCTGAAACTGTTATGGCACATCTTACTAAATTAAATGATATAGCCACCCTGTTCACTAAAGATGAGAAAACTCGCTACTTTTATATCCTTAAAATATTTTCGTTCTCATTAAAGGGTGATGCTAAGATATGGTTTAATTCTCTTGATCCTGGTTGTGTGCGTAGTCCCCAGGATATGATTTACTACTTCTTTGCTAAATATTTCCCTGCTCATAAGAAACAAGCTGCTTTAAGGGATATATATAATTTTGTGCAAATTGAAGAAGAGAGTCTCCCACAAGCTTGGGGGAGGCTTCTCCAATTACTTAATGCTTTGCCTGATCATCCTCTTAAGAAAAATGAAATACTTGATATCTTTTATAATGGACTAACCGATGTTTCCAGACATTACCTGGATAGTTGTGCTAGTTCTGTTTTCAGGGAAAGAACACCGGATGAAGCTGAAATTCTATTAAATAACATGTTGACTAATGAAAATTATTGGACACTTCCTGAGCCTATTCCTAAACCAACTCCGAAGAAGAGAGGTGTTCTATTTCTCAGCCCTGAGGATATGCAAGAGGCAAAGAAATCCATGAAAGAAAAGGGTATTAAAGCTAAAGATGTTAAGAATTTACCTCCTATTGAAGAAATACATAGTCTTAATTTACCGCCTGTCGAAGAAATGCATAATTTTAACCCATCTCCTATTGAAGAAATACATGGTCTTGATAACCCAACACAGGTAGCAAAGGTAAATTCTCTCTATAGATATGATAAAGCTGAAATCCCATTTACTAAGTTTGCTAGCCCATGCTTAGATGAGTTTGATAAATTTATGGTTAAGCAAGAAGACTTCAATGCTTATTTTGGTAGAGAATTAAAATGCAGTGCTGATATGCTTGAACACTTGGGTGATTATATGGCTAATGTCAAAGGTGAACTTAAACTTATTAGTAAACATGCTTCTATGGTTACTACTCAAGTAGAACAAGTACTTAAAGCTCAAAATGATTTGCTCAATGAATTGAATAGTAAGAATAATGATTATGCTGTTAGAGTGGCTACTAGAACTGGTAGAATGACTCAGGAACCTTTGTATCCTGAGGGCCACCCTAAGAGAATTGAGCAAGATTCTCAGAGAAATAATATAGATGCACCTAGTCCTTCTAAAAGGAAGAAAAAGAAAAATGATAGGACTTTGCATGCTTCTAGTGAACCTATTACTGAAACACCTGAGAATCCAAATGATATTTCTATTTCTGATGCTGAAACACAATCTGGTATTGAACCTGAAACTAGGGATAATGTTAATTATAATGTTCATGTTGATGCTCAACCTAGCAATGATAATGATATAGAAATTGAACCTGCTGTTGATCTTGATAACCCACAATCAAAGAATCAATGTTATGATAAGAAAGACTTTGTTGCTAGGAAATATGGTAAAGAAAGAGAACCATGGGTTCAGAAACCCATGCCTTTCCCTCCCAAACCATCCAAGAAAAAGGATGATGAGGATTTTGAGCGCTTTGCTGAAATGATTAGACTTATCTTTTTGCGTATGCGATTAACTGATATGCTTAAAATGAATCCTTATGCTAAGTACATGAAAGAAATTTTTACTAATAAAAGAAAGATACCGGAAGCTGAAGTTTCCACCATACTTGCTAATTATACTTTTAAGGGTGGAATACGAAAGAAACTTGGAGATCCAGGAGTACCCACTATACCATGCTCCATTAAAAGAAACTATGTTAAAACTGCGTTATGTGATCTTGGAGCCGGTGTTAGTGTTATGCCTCTCTCTTTATATCGTAGACTTGATTTGAATAAGTTGACACCTACTGAAATATCTTTGCAAATGGCTGATAAATCAACTGCTATACATGTCGGTATTTGTGAGGATGTGCCTGTTGTGGTTGCAAACGTTACTATTTTAACGGACTTTGTTATTCTTGATATTCCCGAGGACGATAGTATGTCCATTATTCTTGGAAGACCCTTTTTGAATACTGCAGGGGCTATTATTGATTGCAACAAAGGCAATGTCACTTTTCATATTAATGGTAATGAGCATACGGTACACTTTCCGAGGAAACAACCTCAAGTCCACAATATTAATTCCATTGATTATTTTTGGAGGTTTTGAATTTCCTCTTCCGACCGTCAAGAAGAAATATGATATTCTTATTGTTGGGGATGTGCATATCCCCGTTGAGGTAACCTAGTGTTATTCAAAAATTCTCCGGTTCCATGTTATTCGGAATGAGTTTGTTAACAAGACCTGATCAACCTTGTTAGTGGATTCCTTTTGATGATCATGAGATGGATGAATTTAGAAAACACAACTCTCTGTAACCTCCTTTTACTTTTTGTTATTTATATTAAATAAAATAAGAATAGTATTTTTGTCTGTTATCTGAATTATCTGTGCAATATAAAAATACCCCGAAAATAAAAGTTATACAAATGCCCTGAAATTTAAATATGATTTTTTTCTGGAATATTTGAGAATATTTGGCACTGAGAACACAACAGGGGGGCATCCACCTGGCCACGAGGGTGGAGGTCGCGCCCTACCCCCTAGGCGTGCCCCCTGCCTCGTGGGCCCATGGTGGCCCTCCTCCACTTATTCCTGCACCCACACACTCCTTCTTCCTCCCACAAACACAATTATCCAGTTCAAACCCGAGTCCAAGCTCATTTTGCTGCCATTTTCGATCTCCTTGCTCAAAGCACCTCTCACAAAACTGCTTGGGGGGATTGTTCCTTGGTATGTGACTCCTCCATTGGTCCAATTAGTTTTTGTTCTAGTGCTTTATTCATTGCAAATTTGTGCTGCCTAGGTGACCCTGTTCTTGAGCTTGCATGTCAAATTTATATGGTTCCAAGTAGTTTTGATGCATGATATAGGCTCTAGGCACTTGTAGGAGTAGTTGCTATCAATATTGTTGAGCTTGGTTCACTTTTATTTAAGTTACTAAAAATTTCAGAAATTTTTCAGAGGAAGAAATATGTTTAGGAAAATATACCAAGGTGTCTCTTCAAGGAAACAAGAACCCAGGCTTGCAATGCGTGATGTTGATGATGAGCCACCAAGGGACGCTCCAGTGCGGCCTTGTGAATGGCCTTCAGAGGACTTTATGGATCGAGTGGAAATCAAGGAAGAATTTAACGCATATTTGCGTAATGCTGATCTTGTGAGCTTCGAGGAGGAAAAGTGCCGCCAGTACCACTATCTCACTAGTTCCTTTGTAAGGAGGTTTGAATTTTCATCTTCACACAATTCTCCAACTGTCCTGTTTGATCTTTATGAAAAATCTTATATGATGGACTTAGAGGATTTTACCATTGCTTGCAAACTTCCACAATGGGGTAGTGTTAGTAACCTCGCAAATCTGAATTTAGAGATTTTCTTGCTAGTATAACTATGGGGGAATCTAGAGATATAACACACGCTACCATAGGGAGCATTCACTTTCCTACTATACATTATTTTGCTCTCTTCATAGGTAGATGCATCAATGGTAAAGATGAAGCATGTCACATGTGTGTCCGAGACCTCAGTATTCTTAGGGGTGCTGTGTTAGGAGATAAATCTTATAATTTGGGAGCTATTGTTGCACGTAGGTTGCATCTTAATAGATTTAATGGAGATTTCTTTGGTGGAATTTATGCAACCCGCATAGCTAATTTTCTTGGTATAACCATACGTGAAGATGATATTGAGTTGCCCCCTGCTTATTTGGATTATGAGGCTATGGTTCGTCATCAGTTTGTTGAGAGGAACGATCAGTTCCTCCAGTACCGACTAATCTTTGACAGACGACGCACCTATCACGTCGCTCTCCCTGCTTCTACTTTCTTTGACTTTCAGGAAAAAAGGAGATATTTTATAACCAGAGAGGAGGCGGAAGAGTATAAGAGGAGAGCTGAGATAGCTCACCTCCAAGCTGCAGCCCATGATGCAATGACTGCTGCATCGCAGTACGACCCCAGTTACAACTTTGGATATCTGCCAGGCCAGCCGTGGCCATAGACCAACTTAGGCCAAAAGCCTAAGCTTGGGGGAGTACGTATTTCTCACGGACATTACATTTATGTTCACACACTCATTGTTAGATGTCGGTGCTCATACTTTTTCATTGTATCACCCATGCTAGTTTATTTCCTTTTTATGCTTTCTTCCTGTGTGTTTAATAAGCCTTAAGAAAAACAAAAAAAATTAGTTGTAGCTTTTAGCTAGTTTTAATTTCCATGCTTGTAGTAGTAATTAAAAATAAAACCCAAAAAGATTTCATGTTCTTCTTTTTGCTTGTTGGGAGCTTTCCCGTGTAAATAGTTTTATTTCTTTTCTTTTCTTTGGGGGTCGATAGGAGAAGACCATAATTAAATTGTTGAAGTGGCTCTTATATGCATTATTGTTGATCTGACAAAAGAGCCCATATTGCCTTGTCTCCTCCTGTTTATTGAATGCTTGCAGATTCCAGCTTAGTCCAATGCACGTGCACTATTATTATTATTATTATTATTATTATTATTATTATTATTATTATTATCCACGTCGTTCGGTCGTGCAAGTGAAAGGCAATAATGATGATTATATGATGAACTTATTGAGATGAGAAAAGCTGGTATGAACTCGACCTCTCTTGTTTTTGTAAATATGATTAGTTCATCGTTCCTGATTCAGCCTATTATGAATAAACATGTTTGCAATGACAATTAGAGATCATAGTTTCTTGTGCCATGCTTAATTAGCTAGAAGCTTATAATGGTTTACCTTGCGTGCCAGCATGCTATTAAAATGGTTGTGGTGTGGTATGATAGGGTGGTATCCTCCTCCGAATGATTTAACTGACTTGACTTGGCACATGTTCACGCATGTAGTTGAAACAAAATCAACATAGCCTTCACGATATTTATGTTCGTGGTGGATTATATCCTACTCATGCTTGCATTTGGTGTTGATTAATTTTAATGCATGTTCATGACTGTTGTCGCTCTCTAGCTGGTCGCTTCCCAATCTTTTGCTAGCCTTCACTTGTACTAAGCGGGAATACTGCTTGTGCATCCAATTCCATAAACCCCAAAGTTGTTCCATATGAGTCCACCATACCTACCTATATACGGTATCTACCTGCCGTTCCAAGTAAATTTGTATGTGCCAAACTCTAAACCTTCAAATAAATATCCTATTTTGTATGCTCGAATAGCTCATGTATCAACTAGGGTTGTCCGCATCTTCCATGTTAGGCGAGTTATTCTCAAGAGGAGTGGACTCCGCTCCTCACTCACGAGAAAGTGGCTGGTCACCAGGATGCCCAGTCCCATGCTTTATGCAAACTAAATCAAAATAATTGCAAACAAAACTCCCCCTGAGACTCTTGTTAGTTGGAGGCACTCGTTGTTTCGAGCAAGCCATGGATTGATGCTTATTGGTGGAGGGGGGTATAAACTTTACCATTCTGTTTGGGAACCGCCTATAATGTGTGTAGCATGGAAGATATCGCCATCTCTTGGTTGTTATGTTGAAAATGAAAGTATACCGCTCAAAATATTATTCACCTCTATTTCAAAACCGAGCTCTGGCACCTCTACAAATCCCTGCTTCCCTCTGCGAAGGGCCTATCTATTTACTTTTATGGAGTCATCATCCTCTTATTAAAAAGCACTAGTTGGAGAGCACCGCTGTCATTTGCATTCATTACTGTTAGTTTACATTGAGTATGACTTGACTGGATCTCTTTTACCATGAATTACAATGTCTAGTCAGTCCTTGATCTTTAAAGGTGCTCTGCATTTATATTTTGCGGTCTCAGAAAGGGCTAGCGAGATACCATCTTGTTATATCATATTATGATTGTTTTGAGAAAGTGTTGTCATCCGAGATTTATTATTATTGCTCGCTACCTCATTATGCCATTGATATGAGTAAACATGAGACCTAAGTGTTATTGTGAGTATGGTTAGTTTATAATATTTGCTGAAAACTTGAATGCTGGCTTTACATATTTACAACAACAAGAGCAAACAGAGTTTGTAAAAGTTTTTCTTTATCACTTTCAGTTTGTCAACTGAATTGCTTAAGGACAAGCAAAGGTTTAAGCTTGGGGGAGTTGATACGTCTCCGTCGTATCTACTTTTCCAAACAATTTTGCCCTTGTTTTGGACTCTAACTTGCATGATTTGAATGGAACTAACCTGGACTGACGCTGTTTTCAGCAGAATTGCCATGGTGTTATATATGTGTGATACGTCTCCAACGTATCTATAATTTTTGATTTCTCCATGCTATATTATCTACTGTTTTGGATGTCTATGGGCTTTATTATACACTTTTATATTATTTTTGGGACTAACCTATTAACCCAGAGCCGAGTGCTAGTTTCTGTTTTTTTTGCCTATTTTAGGGTTTCGAAGAAAAGGAAAATCAAACGGAGTCCAATTGACCTGAAACTTCACGTAACTCATTTTTGGAAGGAAAGCATCCCGGGAGACTTGGAGTCTACGTCAAGTAAGCTTCGAGGAGGCCACGCGGTAGGGGGCGTGCCCACCCCCTCTAGGCGCGCCCTCCACCCTCGTGGGCCCCTCGTGGCCCCCCTGACGTACTTCTTCTGCCTATATATCTCCATATACCCTAAAACTACCGGAGAGCACAATAGATCGGGAGTTCCGCCGCCAGAAACCTCCGTAGCCACCGAAAGCCAATCTAGACCCATTCTGGCACCCTGCCGGAGGGGGAATCCTTCTCCGGTGGCCATCTTCATCATCCCGGTGCTCTCCATGACGAGGAGGGAGTAGTTCTCCCTCGGGGCTGAGGGTATGTACCAGTAGCTATGTGTTTGATCTCTCTCTCTCTCTCTCTCTCTCTCTCTCGTGTTCTTGAGGTGATACGATCTTGATGTATCGTGAGCTTTGCTATTATATTTGGATCCTATGATGTTTTCTCCCCCCCCACTACTCTCTTGTAATGGATTGAGTTTCCCCTTTGAAGTTATGTTATTGGATTGAGTCTTTCAAGATTTGAGAACACTTGATGTATGTCTTGCGGTGCGTATCTGTGGTGACAATGAGATATCACGTGATTCACTTGATGTATGTTTTGGTGATCAACTTGCAGGTTCCGCCCATGAACCTATGCATAGGGGTTGGCGCACATTTTCGTCATGATTCTCCGGTAGAAACTTTGGGGCACTCTTTGAGGTTCTATGTGTTGGTTGAATAGATGAATCTGAGATTGTGTGGTGCATATCGTATAATCATACCCACGGATACTTGAGGTGACATTGGAGTATCTAGGTGACATTAGGGTTTTGGTTGATTTGTGTCTTAAGGTGTTATTCTAGTACGAACTCTAGGGCTGCTTGTGACACTTATAGGAATAGCCCAACGGATTGATTGGAAAGAATAACTTTGAGGTGGTTTCGTACCCTACCATAATCTCTTCGTTCGTTCTCCGCTATTAGTGACTTTGGAGTGACTCTTTGTTGCATGTTGAGGGATAGTTATATGATCCAATTATGTTATTATTGTTGAGAGGACTTGCACTAGTGAAAGTATGAACCCTAGGCCTTGTTTCAACGCATTGCAATACCATTTACGCTCACTTTTATCATTAGTTTCCTTGTTGTTTTTATATTTTCAGATTACAAAAACTATTATCTACTATCCATATACCACTTGTATCACCATCTCTTCGCCGAACTAGTGCACCTATACAATTTACCATTGTATTGGGTGTGTTGGGGACACAAGAGACTCTTTGTTATTTGGTTGCAGGGTTGCTTGAGAGATACCAACTTCATCCTACGCCTCCTACGGATTGATAAACCTTAGGTCATCCACTTGAGGGAAATTTGCTACTGTCCTACAAACCTCTGCACTTGGAGGCCCAACAACGTCTACAAGAAGAAGGTTGTGTAGTAGACATCAAGCTCTTTTCTGGCGCCGTTGCCGGGGAGGTGAGTGCTTGAAGGTATATCTTTAGATCTTGCAATCGAGTCTTTTAGTTTCTTGTTTTATCACTAGTTTAGTCTATAAAAGAAAAATTACAAAAATGGAATTAAGTTTGCCTCATACGCTTCATCTTTTTAATATCTTTCATGAGTATGATGGAAAGGATAATTGTGCTCAAGTGCTAGAAGAAGAAATCTATAAAATGTTTGGCACTAAATATTTGAATGATTAGCATGATTGCAATGTTGCTAGTACGAATTCTTTGAATATACACGATGCTAATGATATGCAATCCACAAGCTTGGGGAAGCTATGTTTGATGAAGATGATATTTTTTGTCCCCCAAGTTTTGATGAGCAAATTTATTATGATGAAAGCATGCCTCCTATCTATGATGATTATTGTGATGACACGTATGCTTTAAAGAATAATGATAACCATAAAACCTGTCATCATGATTTTAGCTTTCAATTGGATTATGCCTCACATGATAGTTATTTTGTTGAGTTTGCTCCCACTACTATTCATGAGAAGAAGTTTGCTTATGTGGAGAGTAATAAAAATTCTATGCTTGTAGATCATGAAAAGAATGCTTTATGTGCTGGTTATATTGTTGAATTCATTCATGATGCTTGATGTCTACTACACAAACTTCTTCTTGTAGACGTTGTTGGGCCTCTAAGTGCAGAGGTTTGTAGGACAGTAGCAAATTTCCCTCAAGTGGATGACCTAAGGTTTATCAATCCGTAGGAGGCGTAGGATGAAGATGGTCTCTCTCAAGCAACCCTGCAACCAAATAACAAAGAGTCTCTTCTGTCCCCAACACACCCAATACAATGGTAAATTGTATAGGTGCACTAGTTCGGCGAAGAGATGGTGAAACAAGTGGTATATGGATGGTAGATAAAGGTTTTTGTAATCTGAAATAATAAAAACAGCAAGGTAGCAAGTGATAAAAGTGAGCGTAAACGGTATTGCAATGCTAGGAAACAAGGCCTAGGGTTCATACTTTCGCTAGTGTAAGTTCCCTCAACAGTACTAACATAATTGGATCACATAACTATCCCTCAACATGCAACAAAGAGTCACTCCAAAGTCACTAATAGCGGAGAACGAACGAAGAGATTATGATAGGGTACGAAACCACCTCAAAGTTATTCTTTCCAATCAATCCGTTGGGCTATTCCTATAAGTGTCACAAACAGCCCTAGAGTTCGTACTAGAATAACACCTTAAGACACAAATCAACCAAAACCCTAATGTCACCTAGATACTCCAATGTCACCTCAAGTATCCGTGGGTATGATTATACGATATGCATCACACAATCTCAAATTCATCTATTCAACCAACACATAGGACCTCAAAGAGTGCCCCAAAGTTTCTACCGGAGAATCACGACGAAAACATGTGCCAACCCCTATGCATAGGTTCATGGGTGGAACCCGCAAGTTGATCACCAAACATACATCAAGTGAATCACGTGATATCCCATTGTCACCACAGATATCCACGGCAAGACATACATCAAGTGTTCTCAAATCTTTAAAGACTCGATCCGATAAGATTACTTCAAAGGGGAAACTCGATTCATTAAAAGAGAGAAGAGGGGGAGGAGAAACATAAGATCCAACTATAATAGCAAAGCTCGCGATACTTCAAGATCGTGCCAAATCAAGAACACGAGAGAGAGAGAGAGAGATCAAACACATAGCTACTGGTACATACCCTCAGCCCAAGGAAGAACTACTCCCTCCTCGTCATGGAGAGCACCGGGATGATGAAGATGGCCACCGGAGAAGGATTGCCCCCTCCGACAGGGTGCCGGAACGGGTCTAGATTGGTTTTTGGTGGCTACGGAGGCTTCTGGCGGCGGAACTCCCGATCTAATCTCTGTTCTAGAAGTTTTACGATACATAGGTATATATGGGTGAAAGGAGTACGTCGGTGGACCGAAGGGGGGGCACGAGGCAGGGGGGCGCGCCCTAGGGGGGTGGGTGGGCCCCCTACCCTCGTGAGCTCCTCTTCATCTTCTGACGTAGGGTCCAAGTCTATCCGGTAGGTTTCCTTCCAAAAATAACTTCTCCAGTTGATTTCGTTGCGTTTCGACTCCGTTTGATATTCCTTTTCTTCGAAACACTGAAATAGGCATAAAACAACAAATCTGGGCTGGGCCTCCGGTTAATAGGTTAGTCCCAAAAATAATATAAAAGTGGAAAATAAAGCCCAATATTGCCCAAAACAGTAGATAATATAGCATGGATCAATCAAAAATTATAGATACGTTGGAGACGTATCAATGCTACTGAAAATTATTATGAGGGAGGAATATATGCTTGTAGGAATTGCAATAATATCAAGTTTCCTCTCTATGTGTTGAAAATCTTGAAGTTATGCTTGTTTTGCCTTCCTATGCTAGTTGATTATTGTTCCCACAAGTTGTTTGCTCACAAAATCCCTATGCATAGGAAGGGGGTTAGACTTAAATGTGCTAGTCATATTCTTCATGATGCTCTCTTTATGCTATCTTTTATGTGAGCATCATTGAAATCATCATGCCTAGCTAGGGGCGTTAAATGATAGCGCTTGTTGGGAGGCAACCCAATTTTATTTTTTGTTCCTTGCTTTTTGTTCCTGTTTAGTAATAAATAATTCATCTAGCCTCTATTTAGATGTGGTTTTATGCTTTTAATTAGTGTTTGTGCCAAGTAGAACCGTTGGGAAGACTTGGGGAAAGTCTTGTTGATCTTGCTGTAAAAAACAGAAACTTTAGCGCTCACGAGAATTGCTGCCATTTTTATTTGGAGAGTGTTATTTAGTTAATTATTTTTGAAGGTTATTAATAGATAAATTCCTCACGTCCAGAAATTTATTTGATAATTTTATGAGTTCCAGAAGTATACATTTGATATATATTACTACAGACTGTTCTGTTTTTGACAAATTCTGTTTTCATTGTGTTGTTTACTTATTTTGATGAATCTATGGCTAGTAAAAGAGTTTACAAACCATAGAGAAGTTGGAATACAGTAGGTTTAACACCAATATAAATAAATAACGAGTTTATTACAGTACCTTGAAGTGGTGATTTATTTTCTTATACTAATGGAGCTTACGAGTTTTCTGTTAAGTTTTGTGTTGTGAAGTTTTCAAGTTTTGGGTAAAGATTCGATGGACTATGGAATAAAGAGTGCCAAGAGCCTAAGCTTGGGGATTCCCAAGGAACCCCAAGGTAATATTCAAGGATAACCAAGAGCCTAATCTTGGGGATGCCCCGGAAGGCATCCCCTCTTTCGTCTTCGTTCATCGGTAACTTTAATTGGAGCTATATTTTTATTCGCCACATGATATGTGTTTTGCTTGGAGCGTCAATTTATTTTGTTAGAATTTTCTTACTATTATTTAGAACAATGTTCTGCATATTTTTACAATAAAAGTGGCATTGATAGCCTTTACTATGCTTATTTTAGAAGTCCACATGTTGCTGTTTGAAAACAGAAAGTTTACCGCTGTTGCAATAATTCCCTAGAAAAGTCAGAATGTGATAAAATGTTGAAACCTTTTGCATACTAAGATCTAATGAATTTAATACAGTGATAATTTTCTTTCATAATTTTTGGAGTTAGGGAAGTATGGATCTAGCTGTATTCTTTACAGACTGTCCTGTTTAGGCAGATTGTTGTTATGATTGCATTGTTTGCATATGTTTGTTTCTTTAATGATTCTATTTGAGGATAGGACTATTAAATATGCAGAGGCATTTAGTATGCAATGTTGAATAATAATTTTTGTGATTTGCTACAGTATAGGATGATAAGGTTTTTGCATTGATTTATACTAATTTATCTCATGAGTCCTTGTTGATTTTTGTGTGGATGAAGCTTTTGAGATTTAGGGAGACCGTGATATGAGAGGAATTAAGTAGACACATAAGCTCAAGCTTGGGGATGACCAAGGCATCCCAAGATAATATTTCAAGAAGTCTCAAGCTTCTAAGCTTGGGGATGCCCCGGTTGGCATCCCACCTTTCTTCTTCAACAACTATAGGTTAGTTTCGGTTGATCCTAAGTTTTTGCTTCTTCACATGATGTTCGGTATTCTTAGAATGTCATTTTATTTTGCTTTGCTTGCTGTTTGAATAAAATACCAATATCTGAAATTATTAAATGTTAGAGAGTCTTCACATAGTTGCATAATTATTCGACTACTCATTGATCTTTACTTATATCTTTCGGAGTAGTTTGTCATTTGCTCTAGTGCCTCACTTATATCCTTTTAGAGCACAGTGGTGGATTTGTTTTATAGAAACTATTGATCTCTCATGCTTCACTTAGATTATTTTGTGAGTCTTAAATAGCATGGTAATTTGCTTAAATAATCCCAATATGCTAGGTATACAAGATTAGTAAAAACTTTCTTATGAGTGCATTGAATACTAAGAGACGTTTGATGCTTGATGATTGTTTTGAGATATGGAGGTAATAATATCAAAGTCGTGCTAGTTGAGTAGTTGTGAATTTGAGAAGTGCTTGTGTTGAAGTTTGCAAGTCCCGTAGCATGCACGTATGGTAAACCTTATGTAACAAATTTGAAACATGAGGTGTTATTTGATTGTCTTCCTTATGAGTGGCGGTCGGGGACGAGCGATGGTCTTTTCCTACCAATCTATCCCCTAGGAGCATGCGCGTAGTACCGAGGTTTTTGATGACTTGTAGATTTTTGCAATAAGTATGTGATTTCTTTATGACTAATGTTGAGTCCATGGATTATACGCACTCTCACCCTTCCATCCTTGCTAGCCTCTTCGGTATCGTGCATTGCCCTTTCTCACATTGAGAGTTAGCACAAACTTCGCCGGTGCATCCAAACCCCGTGATACAATACGCTCTGTCACATATAAACCTCCTTATATCTTCCTCAAAACAGCCACCATACCTACCTATTATGGCATTTCCATAGCCATTCCGAGATATATTGCCATGAAACTTTCCACCATTCCATTCATCATGACACATTCATCATTGTCATATTGCTTAGCATGATCATGTAGTTGACATAGTATTTGTGGCAAAGCCACCGTTCACAATTCTTTCATACATGTCACTCTTGGTTCATTGCATATCCCGGTACACCGCCGGAAGCATTCATATAGAGTCATACTTTGTTCTAGTATCGAGTTGTAATCATTGAGTTGTAAATAAATAGAAGTGTGATGATCATCATTTTCTAGAGCATTGTCCCAGGTGAGGATTAGAAAAAGGAGAAAGGCCATAAAAAAGGCCCAAATAAAAAAATGAGAGAAAAAGAGAGAAGGGACAATGCTACTATCGTTTGCCACACTTGTGCTTCAAAGTAGCACCATAATCTTCATGATAGAGAGTCTCTTGTTTTGTCACTTTCATATACTAGTGGGAATTTTTCATTATATAACTTGGCTTGTATATTCCAACAACGGGCCTCCTCAAGTGCCCTAGGTCTTCGTGAGCAAGCAAGTTGGATGCACACCCACTTAGTTTCTTTTGTTGAGCTTTCATACATTTATAACTCTAGTGCATCCGTTGCATGGCAATCCCTACTCCTTACATTAACATCAATCGGTGGGCATCTCCATAGCCCATTGATTAGCCTCGTTGATGTGATACTTTCTCCTTTTTGTCTTCTCCACATAACCCCCTCATTATTCTATTCCACCCAAAGTGCTATGTCCATGGCTCGCGCTCATGTATTGCGTGAAAGTTTATAGGTTTGAGATTACTAAAGTATGAAACAATTGCTTGGCTTGTCATCGGGGTTGTGCATGATGAGAGCATTCTTGTGTGACGAAAATGGAGCATGACTAAACTATATGATTTTGTAGGGATGAACTTTCTTTGGCCATGTTATTTTGAGAAGACATAATTGCTTAGTTAGTATGCTTGAAGTATTATTATTTCTATGTCAATACGAACTTTTATCTTGAATCTTTCGGATCTGAATATGCATACCACAATTAAGAAGAATTACATTGAAATTATGCCGAGTAGCACTCCGCATCAAAAATTCTGTTTTTATCATTTACCTACTCGAGGACGAGCATGAATTAAGCTTGGGGATGCTGATACGTCTCCAACGTATCTATAATTTTTGATTGCTCCATGCTATATTATCTACTATTTTGGATGTTTATGGGCTTTATTATACACTTTTATATTATTTTTGGGACTAACCTATTAACCCAGAGCCCAGTGCCAGTTTCTGTTTTTTTGCCTATTTTAGGGTTTCGAAGAAAAGGAAAATCAAACGGAGTCCAATTGACCTGAAACTTCACGGAACTCATTTTTGGAAGGAAAGTATCTCGTGAGACTTGGAGTCTACGTCAAGGAAGCTTCAAGGAGACCACGAGGTAGGGGGGGCGCGCCAACCCCCTCCAGGCGTGCCCTCCACCCTCGTGGGCCCCTCGTGGCCCCCTGACATACTTCTCCCGCCTATATATCTCTGTATACCCTAAAACTACCGGAGAGCACAATAGATCGGGAGTTCCGCCGCTAGAAGCCTCCGTAGCCACCGAAAACCAATCTAGACCCGTTCTGGCCCCCTGCCGGAGGTGGAATCCTTCTCCGGTGGCCATTGAGGGAGTCCTGGATTAGGGGGTATCTGTACAGCCGGATTATATCCTTTGGCCGGACTGTTGGACTATGAAGATACAAGATTGAAGACTTCGTGTTGTGTCCGGATGGGACTCTACTTGGCGTGGAAGGCAAGCCAGGCAATACGGATATGTATATCTCCTCCTTTGTAACCGACCTTCTGTAACCCTAGCCCCCTCCAGTGTCTATATAAACTGGAGGGTTTTAGTCCATAGGACAACATACAATCATACCATAGGCTAGTTCTAGGGTTTAGCCTCTCCGATCTCGTGGTAGATCAACTCTTGTAATACTCATATCATCAAGAATAAATCAAGCAGGACATAGGGTTTTACCTCCATCAAGAGGGCTCGAACCTGGGTAAAACATCATGTCCCCTACCTCCTATTACCATACGCCTTAGACGCACAGTTCGGGACCCCCTACCCGAGATCCGCCGGTTTTGACACCGACATTGGTGCTTTCATTGAGAGTTCCTCTGTGACATCACCGTAAGGAAGGATGCCTCATCTCGTTGTTAAAAACAACATTACCACCAGGGGAGCTCTAGCTGTCGGCCAAACTCTCCGGCTAGGTAGTTTCGTCATGACTACCTGTTCGACCGCTGCACCGACGATGACTTCTCGGGTCATCAAAAATAGCCTCCACATCGGCTCGGAATTCGCCGAGCAGATGGATCCAATGGAGCTCTCCTCCCTAAACGAACTCTTAGATCGCATCGCCGCCTTGGGAGTTGCTACGGACTATGATCAGATTGGTCTTAAACCCGATCAAAGGGAGGAAGACTCATCGGGCAACATACTGGAATCCGAACTTCCAAGATCGGAAACCCCTCGGCCCCTGGGTCTCAGATCGGGTAGGGGTCCGGACTCAAATCCACCCACCCACCCACTAAGACATAAACGATTTTCCCCACATCAGGCAAGAGCCCCATGAAACAATACATCATTATTGGGCCAGATTCCTCCTTGTGATGGACAAGGTTAAGGACTGCCGCGAGGAAGACGTAGTCTCACTTTTCTGCAATAACTACGCGGACAAGGGAATCCTTAACGCCATAAGTCGCTGTGATATATCATGCTTCACCGACTTGGCGTCCATAGTACGAAAGTACTGTGCGATGGAAAGTGCCTGGAAAACCGAAACGAAATTTTGGGATAATCCGGCTCCGTATACGCACCCAGTCCGGGGTAAAAGGGTGCACTATCATAAGACACCCGAGTTTATTACAAAGAAGCAAAAGCCCTCTACAGGGCACGGAACCGTATTGGAGGGATGGCTTAACGGACCCTGCAAAATTCATAGCACAGTGGATACAATACCAACACACATCCTTAGAGCATATTGGATACACCGGCAGGTGGCCAAAAGCGGTGAGGATCTTCTTATCCCAAATGCCACAGAGCACCATCCCGTGGATAACAATACGGTGTTAACAGTCTTTGAGACCTTCGCGTTAAATAATAGGCGCAAGCGAACACTTCGTAGCATGGCCGAAATCTGCCATGTATCAGCAGTAAATCCATGGAGTGACATGGCTATTACCTTCAATGCCAGTGACGAACCTAAATTCCGAACAGCCCGAGCACCAGCCGCACTGGTCCTCAGTCCAATCGTGGATGGCTTTCGACTCACCAAGGTACTAATGGACGGCGGCAACGGATTAAACCTCATCTATGAGGAAACTCTTCAAAAAATGGAAATAGACTGGAACCGCATTGAGCAAAGCAGCACAACCTTCAGAGGAATCATACCCAGTCGGGAGGCACAATGCGCTGGGAAAATCACACTAGATGTGGTATTCGGTACGCCAGAGAACTATAGGTCCGAAGGAATTACATTTCAAGTGGCCCCGTTCAGCAGTGGATACCACGCCCTTTTAGGACGTGAGGCGTTCACGATCTTCCAAGCCGTACCCCATTATGGGTACATGAAGCTCAAAATGCCCGGTCCCAACGGAATCATCACTCTCGCCAATGATTCGGACATAGCACTCCGCGCCAAAAACCAAACAGCCGCACTAGCCCTCGAGGCATTATCCGAAGCCCTCTCGGCCGAGGAATTAACCACGCTATGCTCCACAGTGGACAGGGACGACGTGATACTCGACAAGAGATCCAAGTCCACCTCTTTTAAACCAGCGGATGAAATAGTCAAATTCCAATTCCACCCAACGGACCCTACAAAAATAGCCTCCATCAGGGCACAGTTAAACCCCGCCATTGACGCCGCACTACGAGAGTTCCTGCGCGAGAATTGGGACATATTCGCCTGGCATCCCTCAGACATGCCAAGAATCCCACGCAGGCTGGCCGAGCATAGCCTCAATATCCTAAAGGGATTCAAGCCAGTCAAGCAAGCTCTTCGGCGTTTCTCCGAACCTAAGAGACAGGTCATGGGAGAGGAACTAGCCAAGTTATTGGAGGCCGGATTCATCAGAGAAATAAAACACCCGGACTGGCTAGCAAACCTAGTGATGGTACCAAAGAAGGATAAATCCTGGCGCCTTTGTGTCGATTTCAAGGACCTCAACAAAGCTTGCCCAAAGGATCCCTTCCCTCTCCCCCGCATCAATCAAATTATTGATGCTACCGCAGGACACGAGTCATTGTGTTTCCTCGACGCATACTCCGGTTACCACCAAATCAAGATGGCGGAGTCCGACCCAGCCGCAACAGCATTCATCACACCATACGGTCCCTTCTGTTTCAACACAATGCCTTTTGGGCTCAAAAACGCCGGCGCAACATATCAGCGCATGATTCAGACATGTCTGGAGAAACAAATCAGCAAAATAGTAGATGCATACGTAGACGATGTGGTTGTCAAAACCAAACACGTCGACTCTTTGATAGAAGACTTGAGGCTCACATTCGACAATCTCCGAACATACGACATCAAGCTCAATCCGGAAAAATGCGTTTTTGGCGTACCAGCCGGAAAGCTCCTGGGTTTCATTGTCTCCAGTAGAGGTATTGAAGCTAATCCGGCCAAAATCCAAGCTTTGTCACAGTTGGCTACCCCAACAGACCTCAAACAAATCCAGAAGTTAACTGGATGTGTGGTGGCTCTAAGCCGCTTTATTTCCCGCTTAGGAGAAAAGGCATTACCCCTTTATCGCCTCCTTCGACGCACCGAACACTTTGAGTGGATGGACGCTGCCATAGCCGGATTGGAAGAAATAAAAGCCATACTGGCAACCAACCCAATCCTGGCTGCGCCAAACATCGACGAACCAATGCTATTGTACATTGCGGCAACTCATCAAGTTGTAAGCGCAGTGCTCGTCGTCGAACGAGAAGCGGACGGACATAAATTCCCTCTTCAAAAGCCGGTATATTATGTATCCACCGTCCTCACTCCATGCAAATCACGGTACCCACATTATCAAAAGATAGCCTATGCGGTATTCATGGCATCCCGGAAACTGCGACACTACTTTCAAGAGTGTTCGATTACATTAGCCTCGAAGGTGCCACTCAATGATATTATTAACAACCGCGATGCCATGGGCCGGATTGCCAAATGGGCCATCGAGCTCCTCCCGTTCGACATAACATACAAACCTCGGTGAGCCATTAAATCACACGTATTGGTCGACTTTGTCGCCGAATGGATGGAAGCCGAACTCCCTAAAGAGTACGGCGCATACTCCAATTGGATTATGCACTTCGACGGCTCCAAAATGCTGGCTGGACTGGGGGCTGGCGTCATCCTGACGTCCCCAACCAGATTTACAGTTCAATACGTACTGCAGATACTATATACAGACTCCAACAATGTAGTCGAATACGAAGCCCTGTTACATGGTCTTCGGATGTCAGTTTCCATGGGCATTCAGCGCCTGGAGGTGCATGGGGATTCAAACCTCGCAATATCCCAAATAAATGGAGACTTTGATGCCAAGGATCCGAAGATGGCGGCCTATCGTAACGCCGTCCTAAAGATGTCAGCTCGGTTCGAGGGGCTCGAATTTCACCATGTGGCTCGGGAAAACAATCAGGAGACGGATATCCTCGCCCGCATCGGTGCAAAACGCGATGCGGTCCCCCAATATCTTCTTAGAGAGGTTGTTTAAGCCATTTATGGTAAGGGAGGGGGACATCGGCAATATTAGTCCGGACCCGGCCACAACACTCGATACCGAACACTCTGACATAATCGGAGGCTCTGCCACCGAAACAACACCTTCAGCCCACGTAATAATGGCCATCATAGCCCCGTGGACAGAACCATTCTTGGCCTACCTAACTAGGCAGGAACTTCCGGAGGACCAAAATGAGGCACGCTGCACAGTGCGGCGATCTAAAGCCTACAGGGTCCATGAGTGAGAACTGTATAAAAAAAGCACTACCGGAGTCCTTCAAAGGTGCATCTCCGAAGAGGAAGGGCGGAACCTTTTGGCCGAAATTCACGCCGGACTCGGCGGTCACCACATCGCAGCCCGGGCTCTTGTAAGCAAGGCCTTCCGTACAAGATTCTATTGGCCGACGGCCCGGGCAGACGCACAGGACTTGGTCCAACGCTGCGCCCGTTGCCAGCTTTTTGCAAATCAAAGCCACATGCCACCCACCGCCCTCCAAACCATCCCCATTACATGGCCCTTCGCGGTCTGGGGGCTTGACATGGTTGGACCCCTTAAAGGGGGAACCCACAAGAAAAAATACTTACTGGTCATGGTAGATAAATTCACCAAGTGGATAGAAGCCAAACCTGTCAAAACAGCTGAATCCAAGACCGGTGATAGACTTCATATATGGGGTCGTACACCGTTATGGCGTCCCCCACAGCATCATCACTGACAACGGCACGAACTTCACGGCTGATGAGGTAAAACTCTCGAGCAGCAAAATGGGCATCAAGCTCGATTATGCTTCAGTCTATCACCCACAAACCAATGGCCAAGTTGAGCAAGCAAACGGTCTTATAATGAGCGGCATTAAACCCAGGCTAGTGCGGTCCTTAATGGAGTCTAACACACACTGGGTAGAGGAGCTCGACTCCGTACTCCGGGGGCTGCGGACCACGCTGAACCGTAGTACCGGATATACACCCTTCTTTATGGTGTACGGCGCAGAGGTAGTCTTGCCTTGTGACACAATTCATGACTCACCTCGAGTGCGCATGTACGAAGAAAGAGAAGCCGAGCTCGATCGGAAGGACAGTCTGGACACCGTGGAGGAGGAGCGCGACGTGGCAAAAGCTCGTTCCGCATTTTATCAGCAACAGGCTCGCAGATACCAAAGCGGAGAAGTACGCACCAAAACTTATAACATTGGCTAATTAGTTCTACGCCTGCCGGATAAGAAAAAAAACAAGCTCGAGCCCAAATGGGAAGGTCCCTTCATTATTGACCAAGTTCTGACCGGTGGGGCATACCGTTTGTGGGATGCATCAAATAATGGACTCGAACCGAACTCATGGAACGTGGCCAGGCTCCGAAGATTCTACGCCTAGCGCCGGACTCCATGTTCGTCTCCTTCCTCTGTCCATTTTTTGTATATACATTATCTGCCTTGTTTTTCTTTCTCTCTTTCTTTTATTCCTTCTCTAGGCCTTCAAAGGCCAACTTGTGCCTCGCTTGCACATTATAGATGCGCTAGCCACGCTCATCATACCTAGGGGCTTCTTTCACAGAAGCTTAATTATTTATCTGGGCCTCGTGCCCCACACATGTGTTACGCTTCCGCATGTACCTTTATTTGCCATTATATGCATCAATATGACTTAAGTTTTGGCCAAGATGGGTTGCATGGCTCTTGTATTTATGCACTACGTTCCCGTTAATTCGGCTAGGGCATAAGGGGAGCACCTTTGCGATTGTTACTGCCGGGTCAGCCGGATGTGTACCTCAGACTGGGTGAAGCCGAAAGCTAGCGTTCTTAAGGGAATATTCGGTCGGTGAACAAAAGATGATTTTTACTTATTTTCCATATCTTCCCCCAGATGTTTTTTCCTGCGTTTCTTATCGCAGTCCGGACATGCAACTTAGGGCATGCGTACCCAGGGAAAGGAACCCTTAACGGAACTATTCTCCCTGGAAGATGTTTCTTACTACCCATGTAATATAACATAACTAGTTGGGCACTTGTCCGTTCAAGAACTAATGACCCCTACGCCTGGTCTCCACACATACCCTGGTTCTTATATAACTGAGCGGGTATTCGGATACACTCCGGACTATCGGGTCTCGAGGTTGAAGCGAAAAGGTCCGCCAAGACAAATGATCTACAGTCCGGCTAGAAGGCATTATACATGTCACTTTAATTACATAGTCATGCAGACTGACTAAATTCCTCTTCTATACCATCCGACAGGCGGTCTAGCCTACAATCCTGTTGGGAATACTTTGCGGCTAATTCTACTTGCCCATAAACTAAGCTAACGGGGATCTCTTTTTCGTTGGGCCCCACAGGTCCGACCTCGGCCATGTGATTTGGGTCAGCCTTGGTATACTGCGTCTTCACCATGGCCCAGGCTTCTCTGGCACCTTGACAGCAGGCCGATATATTCCATAATCGGAAGCGCTGCCACGCTCCCTTGAGCTTCTCCATAAGCTCTGCAACACCTTCTGGCAGGGAGACGGATGGCCACAAGGCCTGGGCAACACCTTGCATCACCTGCCGAACTTGTTCGTGCAGATGTGAGAGCTCGGATAGAAGATCATCCACAGACCCGAGCATTTCCTCCGCGGGACGACCCGTCAGCATACCTACAGACATAACACTGTTAGTTGGCTTCTTCGCCGAACTCAAAGGATTCATTCAAGCACTTACTGAAAATGCCACGCCGAAGCCGCTTATTCTCCTTCTCAGAGTCTGCAAGCTGGGCTCGAACGTCTTTTAGTTCCACGCTCAACTTGATATTGGCGTCTTGGAGATTGTTTTTCTCCCGCCTAACCTTAGTCAGCACGCGTTTGACAGCCTCTAGCTGTCGCACGACATGCTGGTCCTCCGGATTTTCTCCGGATTCATCTGCAACATCTTTTGTTAGATCTGTAGCCACGCCGCACACTCTATGGCAACCAACATTCTTTAAAGTAAATGTTACCAGTGGGGGACTTTTTTGGTTCCTTCAATACGGCAACAGCGGCCTGCAGTTGGGTCTTGCATTCCTCCAGCTCCTGTGACAGCCTAGTATTCTTCTCTGTAAGAACCTGCACAATAAAGATGATCCTTAAACCAATTCTGCTAACTGTTTCAAGTCTCACGGGCTACTGATACATATAAATCGTCAGATTTACTTACCCGTACATCCTTTACATATTGATCCGTGGCTCTGGCTAGACCATCTTGAGCAGCACGGAGGTACGCCTCTCCAGAATTGAAGGCATCAAATGCCTCTGGTGAGAAACAAGCGTCGTGGAGTACGGCCCGGCGGCGCCTATGATTCATGGTGCTTTCCACTTCTGAGTTTGTAGCGGATAATCTATCTGCGTCCTCTGTAGGGGGATTATCCGGCGCCCGCCCCATATCGGCTTCCGCCTCTATGTCCGGTCCTGGCGCCCGACTGGTGGAAGCGTGATTAGAAACATCATCGGACATATTCCGGCGAGCGTTTTTCCTGTTAAAGAAACACGGGCATCATTACATTTCGAGAAAGACGACAACCACGGAGCGGGGTTTCTATTATACCTTTGCGCCAGCGTCTCCGTCCTGACTGCCTTCCTTTTTGGCCTGCCCGGCCTCGGTGCCTCCTGTTGGCGAGTTGCTGCGGGTTCGGCAGGGCGTCCCAAATGCCTTCCCTGTAAAAACGCCATATGTATATGGTAGGTGAAGTGTCTAACAGGGGATCCTAGTTTTTGGAGTTGGGATTTTTTGGTTTTCTTACGTGCGATGCAGGAAGTAGTCTGGGATAGTCGGCTGTAATGGCCACCATGGCATCATCACAGCTTAACTAATAGAACTGCCGGTCTATCAGCTCCATGAATATAACCGGATCTTCTTCAAGTCTGGAGTCGAGGGCCCGGCCAGGGTCCTCTGGTTGTGGAGAAGGGCTGCTGACCTCCTTTATGGCTTTTCGCAGTTCCTGCCGCAAAGTGGCAAGGTGAATATTTACGACAAAGAATGCGGGAAAAATGGGAGTAAGGAGATATAACTTACCCAGCTTGGAGGATTGTACATGGAGAATCCATCCCGTGGCTTGATGCGGGTGAACTCCTCTTCCTCTCCCTTGAACAATTCAGACAGAATTTTTGCTAAAGCGGCAGCATTGTCCGGACCCTTACGCCTGCAGCGGGTGGCATCATCCGCCCCGTTAAAACACCACAAGGGGTGCCCATGATATTGAAGTGGTTGCACTCCCCGCATTATGCAAACCGACATAACTTCGATTACTATCAATCCTGATTGAGCCAGTGCTTTAATCAGGTTCATCAGATAGAGGACTTCTCCATTATCTTCCACCTTGGGGCTCCGTGGGCGCCAACTTCGGTGTTTCTTCAGAGGGGCATTGCTGAACTCAGGAAGACCCCGCCGAACAGGGTCCGGAAGGGGAACATCCTCCATATAAAACCATTCCGAAGGCCAGTCTTCGGACGACTTTTTTGGGGTACCGGACAGGTACCGATACCGGCGATGCGTCATATTTCGGCTCCGCCCACTTGATAAAGTGACCCCCTCTGTGTGCGAGGGACGCGGCAAAATAGCCTTTTCCACAGCCCGAAGTGAGCCTCGCTGCCCAGGAACAACTCGCAGAGAGCAACATAGCTGGCGATTTGTAGAATGGAGGCAGGGGTGAAATTGTGTAGTTGGAGGCCGTAGAACTCCAGGAGCCCGCGGAGGAACGGATGAATTGGAAATCCAAGTCCCCTTAATAAATAGGGAACAAGGCAGACCCGCTCCCCCATAGAGGGATTGGGGAAGCTCTCCGCTTGCTCCCCGCCATTGTAGGTGGCAAGCCCGGCTCGAACGGGCACCATTTATGCTGGAGGGAGGAATCCCTTACTCTACAGTTCGATTAATCGACTGTGTGGGACGAAACACCTCTCCCAATCACCAGGCTTAGGGCTACGGGGGCGGGAGGAGGAGCTGCGGAGGTTGGCCATGCTGGAATGGATCTTTCCGAAGCACGCTCTGATGGATTCTCGCTGGGGGAGGATGGTGTGGATCGGATCTGAGAATCCCCGTCCTTTTAATAGACAATTTATTTATCTGGCTAGGGGGGCGAATGTAAAAACGCCCTGGCGCCTCGTATTCATTCGACGCGACGAAAATAGCCCTTATTGGGCACAGAAGCCAAGAGGTCCAAACATTTATGGGGCCGGACACTTCTTTACAAATGTTCGAAATATGGAGAAGAACCCGACTTGCAATGCCGAAGACAACACTGCGCGCCGGACTCGTCGTCATTGAAGCCTGGTTCGGTGGCCATTGAGGGAGTCCTGGATTAGGGGGTACCCGGATAGACGGATTATATCCTTTGGCCGGACTGTTGGACTATGAAGATACGAGATTGAAGACTTCGTCTCGTGTCCGGATGGGACTCTACTTGGCATGGAAGGCAAGCTAGGCAATACGGATATGTATATCTCCTCCTTTGTAACCGACCTTGTGTAACCCTAGCCCCCTCCGGTGTCTATATAAACCGGAGGGTTTTAGTCCGTAGGACAACATACAATCATACCATAGGCTAGCTTCTAGGGTTTAGCCTCTCCGATCTCGTGGTAGATCAACTCTTGTAATACTCATATCATCAAGAATAAATCAAGCAGGACGTAGGGTTTTACCGCCATCAAGAGGGCCCGAACCTGGGTAAAACATCATGTCCCCTGCCTCCTGTTACCATCCGCCTTAGACGCACAGTTCAGGACCCCCTACCCGAGATCCGCCGGTTTTGACATGGTGGCGGATGAGGAGGGTATGAGAATGGGTGCCATGGTAGAAAGCCAGGCGCCATGGATTGGAGCAGAGGGCCAGCCTTGATTCCTTGAGCCGTTAACGGCGAGGAGGAGCCGGACTAGTCAAACGGGGTGGCAACCTCCACGAAAAAATCTGACCCTCCTCCCCCACTCGGCTATAATAGGGGATGCGAGGCGAGATGTTTTCCTGCGCCTCCTCCTCCCTCCATTCTTGTCGTAGTCTTTGCCTATCATGGTGAAGGTCGGGGGTCGGGCGTTGCTCCAGCAGCGACGGGAACTTCCGCTCGACAGCGCCTCCCTCTGAAGATGCGGGGGCGGAGCCCGTTGTGAAAGGAGGTGGGAGGGGGCGCGGTCGAGGTCGTCGTGGTGTACGGAGTCGAGGAGGACGGGGCGGTGCCCCGATCGTGCCCCCACCGGACGTTCCTCCCCTGATGGAAGGCCATGTTGGAGACCATCCCTTGGAGTTTGTTATTAGGCTATACAAGCCTCCGCACGGCTGCCTTCTCCCCACCCCATTCACAAGGGAGATGGAGCTCGAACAGCCGCGGGCGTTGAAACTGCACATGAGGGGTTGTGGGAATGGCATCATATGGGTGGATGTAGATTTCCTTGCCCCTCATGTCATGTACTTCCACCGTGGTTGGAAGACCTTTGCCCGCGCCCATAGCTTGTATGAAGGTCACGTCCTCCATTTTAAGTTAATGGAGGCCGATTTCCTTTCTGTCAAGGTTTTTGGGAGCTCAGGTGCTCGCTTAGGGTGCTGCGCGGAGAGCTCGACTGACGACGAGAGCTCCTCCTCGAGCGATAGGGATGAGGTAGACAATGACGATGATGATGAAGGCATCGGACGGGAGGGCGACGACTCTGACTCCGGCTGAGCACCAGCTGCACCGTCACCGTTAGGCAGCGGCACCATCATCGGCACCTGCATCTCCTCTCTGGCGTGGTGATTTGTCGGGGAGTTGGGTCCAGGGGTGGGGATGATGCCCCGGGGCTCCTCCAGCAGCCTTCCAGTTGGGCCCCGGCAAGCTTCCTCGTGGGCTGCAGCTTCGTTCGCCCTGACGTGCCCTGCCGGCCCTGGTGGTGGCAGTTGACGGGTCGCCTCCGCCGATCTCTTCACCATAACCTTCGCCTGCGCCTTCCTGGCCTTGTCTGGCTACCTCTCCTGGAGCCCAACAGGGTCAGGCTGAGCTTTTGCCTAGGCTCCCCTTTTGTCCTCTTCACCTCCTACACAAGTGCCTAGGAGGAGAGGGACAAGAAAGGGCATCACAGGGCACTTATCTTTTTCAATCTAGAATCTAATGGCACTTGACATACTTTAGTTCAAATTATGTAATCTCTTTTATCCATGTTTGTGTTCTATAAGATTTGTACTTGTTGATGAGCATATTAATGAAAAAGATAAGCCTTGCCGGGGACTTGTACATGTAATGTGTCCATGCAGAGGTGGGATGCCTCTATACTTTTAAGTAAACAAGTTTCCTCTGGCAGGTTATCCTGTTAGTACCCTCAGTTCGTTGGCGCGGAGTTAGGCTTGCCGGGCACAAAACTTAAAGAGGGCTCAGCCCCCTGCCAGACCTTTTTCTCCAAAGGACACTGTCGGTGTCAAAACCGGTGGATCTCGGGTAGGGGGTCCCGAACTGTGCGTCTAAGGCGGATGGTAATAGGAGGCAGGGGACACGATGTTTACCCAGGTTCGGGCCCTCTTGATGGAGGTCAAACCCTACGTCCTGGTTGATTGTTCTTGATGATATGAGTATTACAAGGGTTGATCTACCACGAGATCAGAGAGGCTAAACCCTAGAAGCTAGCCTATGGTATGATTGTGGACTAAAACCCTCCGGTTTATATAGACACCGGAGGGGGCTAGGGTTACACAAGGTCGGTTACAAAGGAGAGATATCCATATCTGTATTGCCTAGCTTGCCTTCCACGGCAAGTAGAGTCCCATTCGGACACGGGATGAAGTCTTCAATCTTGTATCTTAATAGTCCAACAGTCCGGCCAAAGGATATAGTCCGGCTGTCCGGAGACCCCCTAATCCAGGACTCCCTCAATAGCCCCTGAACCAGGGTTGAATGACGATAAGTCCGGCATGCAGTGTTGTCTTCGGCATTGCAAGGCGGGTTCCTCCTCCGAATACACCATGGAAGAGTTTGAATGCAAGGATAGTGTCCGACCCTGCAAAATAAGTTCCACATACCACCGTAGAGAGAATAATACTTCCACAAATCTAATCTGCTGACATGTTTTGATAGTATGACATCACTTCATGGCTCGGTTATTATTCGAACCGCTTTTTCTCAACCAGCTCCTCACATATCGCGAGGCGGTTTTCTTGATACGTCTTGTCAAAGCAGAGATCGTGTTCCCCTTATCACGGGATTCTCATCAATACGGACGTGGGTAACCCAACCGCGCCATCAATTGTGGTGCCTGGGGAATAAGCGATTTTGCCAGGCAAGTGGGGAGACTCATCGCCTCCTCCACCCTTATAAAGGGACAAAGATTTACTTTTTACACCCACGCCTTCTTCCTTCTCGCTTACCCATTCCCGCACACTTGAGCTCTAGCGCCCAAGCTCGCGTTCTTCTTCTCAAACCACTCCAAGCATGTCTGGAGCAGGAGGCAAGTGGATGGTTTCCTCCGTGACAGAGGAAAACATCAAAAAGTTACGGGGAGCCAGATACCTAGCTGCGAATATCGCGCACCGGCTGTCGAATGCGGGGCAGATCGTCCCCATGCCCGAACCCCATGAGAGGGTAGTTTTTCTTACCCATTTCGTCCGCAGACTGGGATTTCCTCTTCACCCATTTGTCCGCGGGCTCATGTTCTACTACAGGCTGGTTTTTCATGATCTGGCCCCCAACTTCATCCTCAACATCTCGGCATTTATCGTCGTGTGCGAGGCCTTCCTCCGCATCAGGCCCCACTTCGGCCTATGGCTGAAAACCTTCAATGTCAAACCGAAGGTGGTGGGTGGCCAGCAAGCAGAGTGCGGAGGTGCCATGGTGGGCAAGATGCCTAATGTCACCTGGCTCGAGGGTACCTACATGGATACCATAAAGGGGTGGCAATCGGGGTGGTTCTACATCAACGAGCCGCGCGACTCCAACTGGGTGGCGGCCCCCAAATTTCGATCTGGAATCCCCACGCGGCTCACCTCCTGGAAAAATAAGGGCCTAACCTGGGGTTCTTCGATAGAGCTGACCGGACTCCAGACCTGCATCCAGAACATGAAGAACAAGAAAATTAAGCTCGTCAACAAGGTCCAAGTTATGCTCTTCCGCCGGATCCTTCCGTGCCAACGACGGGCATTTGTTTTGTGGGAGTTCGACTCAGCCCAGTACCAGATGTTGCGAGATATCTACGACACGATGCATGAGGACGTCTGGAAGGTGCTCTTCAAGGGTGCGGAGATGCCTCCCTCCCTCGCCGAGGACTGCAGACTCAGCGCAAAGCGCCGCGCCCATCCGGTAGGCTTTTATATCTCCCAGGGTATTTATGTGCCCTGGTTTGGTTATGCGTTGGATCTAAGCTTTCATGTCATTAACAGGACTGGATAAAGACAACGGAGCAACTTGATTGCCCAGCCCCCCAGCCCGAAGACCCTGCAAACGCTCTTCTAACGAAGATGCTGACTCCGGCACCTTACGAGGTGCTGGAAAAGACGGCCAAGAAGAAGGCCGCGGGGACCCGAAAGGGTCTCCGGCGCAAGGTGGTTCTATCGGACTCATCGTTCGATAGTCCGACGCGCACTCCTCCAACGGAAACGAGGAGGATGAGAAAATTCCCCCCCCCCCAGCCGGGGGAGACAAGAAAAGGAAGGCTGACCCATCTGGGGAGGCCGAAGGGTCCAAGAAGAGAAAAACCCTCCCTTCGGACTGTGCCACGACGGCCGCCGACAGCGGCGACGAGTGGCTCCCCGGGGACAAGCCCCTGGTGAAGTCGTAAGTGTCCGGACACCATAGTACTTCATGGTATGTTTTATTGTACTGCCTTTGCTCATGCCGAACATGACTATGCAGTCTGGCCCGAGCTCATCTCGACGTACCCTCGTCGAGCGGCTCTTTGGGCTCGTCGGATATGAACAGTGGTTCTCCTATGGCGGCTTCCACCCCTCGCCCTACGGACAACACCGAGGTGGTGTCTCAAAAGGCACCGACCCAAGGGGAGGTGATCCTGGGGGCGCCTCACTGCGACCTCCCGGACCCTGAGTACCAAGGGAGCGAGGCTCCTATGGGCTTCGAGTTCGGGCCCCAGCCGGACACTACACCGGAACGTTCAATTGTTCCGGACTACGGCAGGCGGTCCCCCATTAAGGGGGGCCAACCATCCGTGCCGGTGTCCTCTGTCCAACAAGAGGCACCGAACAACTTGCTAGAACCGCTTCACAGCGCTTCCATCGATGAAGAACACCGCACTATCATGAGTGTGGTGGTCAAGAAGGTTCAGTCTGCCAAAAATGGACTGACCGAAGCTTGCGCCGGCCGTCTAACAGGCTTTGAGGTAAGCATTCAAAATATAAAAATATTACCGCATAGATAGTAGCCCCTGATGCTCTGTTCGGTGTTCGTGAAGAAAAGCCGAATATAGTATCAAATGATAACTCGGGAGTCTAATTAGAGTATGTCAATGTGTATGTGCAGGCTTCCTTGCTAGCCGCTGCCGCACGTACTGCGGAGGTCTCTGCGTTGAAGCAGGCCCTGAAGCGGTCCGAGGACGAGCTCGGCCTTACCAAGGGGCAGCTTGAAGAGAGCAAAGGTAAGATATACCCCAGTTTATATAGTTAAAAAGAAGTTTGGTGTAAAGTAATAGGATCATCATGAATTTGTCAGGGGCCACGACTGAGGTGGAGACCCTGAGTAAGGCGTTGTCCGCGGCCGAAGACAAAGCGGCCAAAGAACGCATTGAACGGGAGAGATAAGAAGCCCGAGTGGGCGAGGTGCAGCAATAGCTCGAGGCTCTCGCCAAATAGCACGAGTCCTTGGAGCTTGACTCCCAGACGCGAGAGTCTGAGCTCGCGCAGGCGCTTGAAAGCATCCGGAGCGCCAAGGTCGAAGCCCACAAGGCCCTCCAGGAGATTGATGCGGCGAAGAAGATAACAGCGGGTAAGGCATTCAATATGCAAAGCAAGCATGTGAAGGAGACTTTCCTTTTTCTTACCCGAGTTCGGAGCTCTCCAGGAGCATTTGCAGATCTTCCCCGCAGTGTGCTGGATGCCGCGGAGTTTTACCGGGCTGAGGAGGGGAGCTCAATGGAGAAGTTGTTCTGGTCTCAGTATACTGGGACCGAACACCCCGTGTCCTTGAGCGACCAGCTGAAGCAGTTGGTCGAACTTCACAAGGCGGCCGAACAAGCCATGGGGGGCCTTATAGTCCGGATGTGGCCTGGCGAGCCCCTGTCCGGCAGCTACTTCGGTCTGGTGAGGCGGCTGGTGGAAGCCTGCCCACGGCTTGAGGTCATCAATCGGTCCGTCTGCATCAAAGGTGCATGCAGGGCTTTTGCCCGGGCGAAGGTGCACTGGGCGAAGCTGGACGCCTGAAGCTTGTGAAGGAGGGGCCGCCGGAGGGCAAGGAGCATCGCTGCCCCGGGAATTACTATGAGAGCGTCCTGAAGGGTTCCCGCTTAGTGGAAGATGAGTGTGCCAAGGATGTAATCTTTGAATGAACATGCCCATGTGATCCTGTAATATGAAACGAGTTCTTTTGCGCCATGAGACGCTTTCTTAATTTAAAATATTACCTTCTATGTGGCCGTTTATAAAATCTGAGAGTTGGCCAGTCGTCGGCTTCTGCCCCCATGTAACTAGTACCGGGGAGTTCGGGGTTAATCTGAACACTCTTTACCCCAATTTTGGGTCCTTCAAGGGAGGTGCTCAGCGCAACGAACCAGGCAATCAAACTATAATGCTTTATCACTCTCACTTAGCCATAGAAGTCTATGATTTTAAATTTTTGGCGAAGCCCCTGGTATTCGGAGGGCCGAATTTGGGGTGCTATACACGCCTAAGCCGGAGAAGGCCGACTCCTTGCCCGAAGCGGAAAAAGTCTTTAAGAACTTGAGACCTCTTGAACAGCGACCAGTTTCTCGCCTTACCATGACAGTCAGTTTTTGGCTTTTTCTACTGAGGTGCTCGTCCGGAAGAACCGGGACACAATCGCAGTAGTTCTCCCACCGCTACCTTAGCCGATATAGCGGAACATAAGGTACCAAAGCATGGGAGCCGGGCAACCCAACATTTGACCCAAGACATGATTCGGAGCTGATGCATATAATGCTATAAGTTCGGGGTACCACACTATCGAATGTGTTCGGACTTCTTGCGCCATATTACAGGGTAAACGAGAGCCCCTGGCGTACTGACCGCACCCGAGCATGCAGGTGCGGAATGTCGTAAATGGACATATAAGAGAAAGAGAAATAAATAAATAATGCAATTACAGATTAATAATATGCATTGTTATTTGAATAATATGTCTAAGCGTACTGGTACAAGTAGTGCAATAAGCATAAAGTAGGACAATTTGAAATATCCTATCGCAAGGCAAGCTACGCATAAATAGTGAATAGCGGGTATATCAAGTATTACTAGAGACCACCTGGCGGTTCTCGTGTTCATCCTAGCTTCTTGCCACCTTGGTTGTTGCTTCCGGAATGTGTCCGGCAATCAGACTACCGGAAAGGGCTTCCAAAGAGTTAGGCCCTGAAAGAGAAAAGGAATGTCAAAGGTATACAACCCCTGGTGTGGTTAAGCCACAATGCGGGGCGTGTCCTGATTGTGCCCCCGCCTATGTCCATGGTATTTTCAATGTGTAATTATGTACGCGCCGCATGAATTTCGTCGCTGCACTGGGACTGGGACGGGGGCCGAATTGCTAGGCGAGCGTTGATCACGCCAGGCGATCCTATTGCAGATTGTTCCGGACTCGCTTGAAGGTGTTCGGAGGCTGTAACGCCGAATGAGTGGTCTGCATGAACATGCTGCTTTGTGCCTCTACTGCAAGGGCCGCAGTGTGCTCTTCTGTACGGATCGAGCGTTCTGTGTTTCCATTTACTGTTATGACCCCACGGGGTCCTGGCATCTTGAGCTTGAGGTATGCGTAATGTGGCACTGTGTTGAATTTTGCAAATGCTGTCCGTCCGAGCAGTGCATGATAGCCGCTACGAAACGGACGATGTCGAAGATTAACTCTTCGCTTCGAAAGTTATCCGGTGATCCGAAGACCACTTCCAGTGTGATTGAGCCTGTGCAATGAGCCTCTACACCTAGGATGATGCCTTTAAAGGTGGTTTTGCTGGGATTGATCCTTGAGGGATCGATACCCATTTTTTGCACTGTATCCTGATAAAGCAGGTTCAGGCTGCTGCCGCCGTCCATAAGGACTCGAGTGAGGTGAAAACCGTCAATGATGGGGTCAAGGACCAGTGCGGCGGATCCGCCATGACGGATGCTAGTGGGGTGGTCCCTGCAATCGAAGGTGATCGGACAAGCAGACCATGGGTTGAAATTCGGGGCGACAGGCTCCATCGAGTAGACGTCCCTTAGTGCATGCTTCCGCTCACTCTTGGGAATGTGGGTTGCGTATATCATGTTCACTGTCTTCATTTGTGGGGGAAACCCCTTCTGTCCTCCTGGGTTCGGCGGCCGGGGCTCCTCCTCGTCATCGCTATGCAACCCCTTGTCCTTGTTTTCGGCATTTAACTTGTCGACCTGCTTGAACACCCAACATTCTCTATTGGTGTGATTGGCTGGCTTGTCAGGGGTGCCATGGATTTGACACGAGCGGTCCAGTATGCGATCCATGCTGGACGAAGCCGGAGTATTTCTTTTAAATGGCTTTTTCTGCTGACCGGTTTTAGAGCCTCTAAATCCGGCATTGACTGCCGTATCTTCGATGTTATCGCCGTTATTGCGGCGCTTTGGTCTATTACGACACTGCCTACCGTTAACATCTTTGGTATCTGAGGTATTCGGATTCCTTGATGTGTTGTTGCTGTGAGCCAGCCACCTGTCCTCGCCCGCGCAAAAGCGGGTCATGAGTGTTGTGAGGGCTGCCATAGATTTCGGCTTCTCCTGGCTGAGGTGGCGGGCGAGCCACTCATCGCGGATGTTATGCTTGAATGCCGCTAGGGCTTCTGCATCCGGACAGTCTACAATTTGATTTTTCTTAGTCAGGAACCGTGTCCAGAATTGTCAGGCCGATTCCCCTGGCTGTTGGGTTATGTGGCTCAAGTCATCAGCATTTGGTGGCCGCACATAAGTGCCCTGGAAGTTGTCAAGAAATGCGTCTTCCAAATCCTCCCAACTGCCAACAGAATCTGCTGGCAAGCTATTCAGCCAATGCCGAGCTGGTCCTTTGAGTTTTAGTGGGAGGTACTTGATGGCATGTAGATCGTCACCGCGAGCCATGTGGATGTGAAGGAGGAAATCCTCAATCCAGACAGCAGGATCTGTTGTGCCGTCGTATGATTCGATATTTACGGGTTTGAAACCCTCCAGGAATTCATGATTCATAACTTCATCAGTGAAGCATAGGGGGTGTGCGGCGCCTCTGTGCCGGGCTATATCCCGACATAGTTCGTATGAGTCTTGTCTGCTATATTCGGCCCGGTCGGATTTACTCTTGGTGTATCCAACGCGACGATCATCGTCCCGTGTGGGCGCACGTGCTCGTGTCCTGTATATTGACCTTGCGATTTTTGCCTTACTGTCCAAGATGTCTCGCAGGTCCTCTGTGTTGCCCCAGGCCTTAGTATTTTTGACTGAGTGGCGACGGGGTGCGGTCTGAACTTTAGGCTGAAACGCCTCTCTGGCTCGGCCGTGTAGTGGCCGGTCAGCCACATTGTACACTGGTGAATGAGGTTTCAATGCTTCCTCCTTGAGGTGAGATAGCACCCTGCGTTTTGGGTAACTCTTGGACAGGCGCTCGAGTTCATGCTCCTTGGCCGCAAGGACTTCGGTCCATCTGTCTGCTAGCAAGTCTTGATCAGCTTGAAGCTGTTACTGTTTCTTCTTTAGGCTACTTGCCGTGGCCATAAGTCGGCGCTTGAAGCGCTCTTGCTCGACGGGGTCCTCAGGCAGGATAAACTCGTCATCGTCAAGGCTCACCTCGTCTTCGGAGAGAGGCATGTAATTGTCCTCCTCCGGTTCTCCATCTGCTGCCTGCTCTGGGGGGCTAGCTTGTTCGTCCTCTAGCTCTGCACCGTGCTGGAGGGGATTGTTGTTGTCTTCGGCGCTATCCGGAGTGTTATTAGCTCCTGTGCCGGTATCATTGCTCTTGCTGTGGCGGGACTTAGAGTGGCGCTGCTGACGTCGGCGCTTGGGTTGCTTCTTGGAGGGGTCATCCTCCGCTTTCTCGTCGCCACTGGCTTCTTTGGGGGTGTCCACCATGTATATATCATATGATGAGGTGGCGGTCCAGTGCCCCGAGGGCAGTGGATCCTGTTCGTCTCCGGCCTCGTCGTCCATACCGTCGAAGTCTTCGGAGCCGAAGTCGAGCATGTCGGTTAAGTCGTCGACAGTGGCTACTAAGTGGGTGGTGGGTGGGCAGTGAATTTCTTTGTCGTGTGCATCCCATTCTAGCCGGACATAGTTCGGCCAAGGTTCTCCTGACAGGGAGAGAGACCTTAATGAATTTAGCACATCCTCGAAGGGTGAGTGCTGAAAGATGTCCGTGGAGGTGAACTCCATGATCGACGCCCACTCGGACTTGACGAGCACGGATATGAGTGGCTCGGAGTCCGTGGCCAGAGATGAATCGAGTGGTTTGGCGACACAACTCTCGTAGGGGGTGAAGTCAGTATCCAGCTCTATCGCCACTGAGAGTGCAGCCTCCATGGCGGGGTCCATCCCTCCGCTCTCGGTTGGCACGACTTGCTCCAGATTGATGGCGGAGTAGCTACGGATGCGATGTCTCGAATACTGTCCGATGGTAGAGTTACGTCATGCTCATCAAGACTGTACGGCGCGTCCGACATGGGCCCGAATCCATCGAAGATCAAGTCTCCGCGGATGTCGGCCGTGTAGTTCAAGTTTCTAAATCTGACCTGATGGCCAGGGGAATAGCTCTCAATCTGCTCCAGATGGCCAAGCGAATTGGCCTACAATGGAAAGCCGCCGAATATGAAGATCTGTCCGCGGAGGAAAGCATCACCGAGGACCACATCGTTAGCGATGATCTAAGGAGCCATCAAGCCTTATGGTGACGACACAGTGGAACTCTCAATGAAAGCACCAATGTCGGTGTCAAAACCGGCGGATCTCGGGTAGGGGGTCCCGAACTGTGCGTCTAAGGCGGATGGTAACAGGAGGCAGGGGACACGATGTTTACCCAGGTTCAGGCCCTCTTGATGGAGGTAAAACCCTACGCCCTGCTTGATTGTTCTTGATGATATGAGTATTACAATAGTTGATCTACCACGAGATCAGAGAGGCTAAACCCTAGAAGCTAGCCTATGGTATGATTGTATGTTGTCCTACAGACTAAAACCCTCCGGTTTATATAGACACTGGAGGGGACTAGGGTTACACAAGGTCGGTTACAAAGGAGGAGATATCCATATCCGTATTGCCTAGCTTGCCTTCCACACCAAGTAGAGTCCCATCCGGACACGGGCCGAAGTCTTCAATCTTGTATCTTAATAGTCCAACAGTCCGGCCAAAGGATATAGTCCGGCTGTCCGGAGACCCCCTAATCCAGGACTCCCTCAATAGCCCCTGAACCAGTCTTCAATGACGATAAGTCCGGCATGCAGTGTTGTCTTCGGCATTGCAAGGCGGGTTCCTCCTCCGAATACACCATGGAAGAGTTTGAATGCAAGGATAGTGTCCGACCCTACAAAATAAGTTCCACATACCACCGTAGAGAGAATAATAGTTCCACAAATCTAATCTGTTGACACATTTTGATAGTATGACATCACTTCATGGCTCGGTTATTATTCGAACCGCTTTTTCTCAACCAGCTCCGCACATATCGCGAGGCAATTTTCTTGATACGTCTTGTCAAAGCAGAGATCGTGTTCCCCTTATCACGGGACTCTCATCAATACGGACGTGGGTAACCCAACCGCGCCATCAATTGCGGCGCCTGGGGAATAAGCGGTTTTGCCAGGCAAGTGGGGAGACTCATCGCCTCCTCCGCCCTTATAAAGGGACAAAGATTTACTTTTTACACCCATGCCTTCTTCCTTCTCGCTTACCCATTCCCACACACTCGAGCTCTAGCGCCCAAGCTCGCGTTCTTCTTCTCAAACCACTCCAAGCATGTCTGGAGCAGGAGCCAAGTGGATGGTTTCCTCCATCACGGAGGAAAACATCAAAAAGTTACGGGGAGCCGGATACCTAGCTGCGAATATCGCGCACCAGCTGCCAAATGCGGGGCAGATCATCCCCACGCCCGAACCCCGTGAGAGGGTAGTTTTTCTTAACCATTTCGTCCGCAGACTGGGATTTCCTCTCCACCCATTTGCCTGGGCTCATGTTCTACTACGGGCTGGATTTTCATGATCTGGCCCCCATCTTCATCCTCAACATCTCGGCGTTTATCGTCGTGCGCGAGGCCTTCCTCCGTATCAGGCCCCACTTCGGCCTATGGCTGAAAACCTTCAATGTCAAACCGAAGGTGGTGGGTGGCCAGCAAGCAGAGTGCGGAGGCGCCATGGTGGCAAGATGCCTAATGTCCCCTGGCTCGAGGGTACCTACGTGGATACCATAAAGGGGTGGCAATCGGGGTGGTTCTATATCACCGAGCCGCGCGACTCCAACTGGGTGGCGGCCCCCAAATTTCGATCCGGAATCCCCACGCGGCTCACCTCCTGGAAAAAGAAGGTCCTGACCTGGGGTTCTTCGGTAGAGCTGACCGTACTCCAGACCTGCATCCAGAACATGACAAACAAGAAAATTAAGCTCGTAAACATGGTCCAGGTTATGCTCTTCCGCCGGATCCTTCCGTGCCAACGACGGGCATTTGTTTTGTGGGAGTTCGACTCGGCCCAGCACCAGATGCTGCGAGATATCTACGACACGACACACGAGGACGTTTGGAAGGTGCTGTTCAAGGGTGCCGAGATGTCTCCCTCCCTCACCGAGGACCTCGGACTCAGCGCAAAGCACCGCGCCCATCTGGTAGGCTTTTATATCTCCCAGGGTATTTATGTGCCCTGGTTTGGTTATGTGCTGGATCTAAGCTTTCATGTCATTAACAGGACTGGATAAAGACAGCGGAGCAGCTTGATTGCCCAGCCCCCCTGCCCGAAGATCCTGCAAACGCTCTTCTAACGAAGATGCTGACTCCGGCACCTTACGAGGTGCTGGAAAAGACGGCCAAGAAGAAGGCCGCGGGGACCCGAAAGGGTCTCCGGTGCAAGGTGGTTCTATCGGACTCATCGTTCGATAGTCCGACGCGCACTTCTCCCATGGAAACGAGGAGGATGAGAAAATTTCTCCCCCGAGCCAGGGTAGACAAGAAAAGGAAGGCTGACCCATCCGGGGAGGCCGAAGGGTCCAAGAAGAGAAAGACCCTCTTTCCGGACTGTGCCACGACGGCCGCCGACAGCGGCGACGAGTGGCTACCCAGGGACAAGCCCCTGGCGAAGTCGTAAGTGTCCGGACACCATAGTACTTCATGGTATGTTTTATTGTACTGCCTTTACTCATGCCGAACATGATTATGCAGTCTGGCCCGAGCTCATCTCGACGTACCCTCGTCGAGCAGCTCTTTGGGCTCGTCGGATATGAATAGCGGTTCTCCTCCGGTGGCTTCCAGCCCTCGCCCTACGGACAACACCGAGGTGGTGTCTCAAAAGGCACAGACCCAAGGGGAGGTGATCTTGGGGGCGCCTCACTGCGACCTCCCAGACCCTGAGTACCAAGGGAGCGAGGCTCCAACGGGCTTCGAGTTCGGACCCCAGCCGGACACTATGCCGGAATCTTCGATGGTTCCAGACTCCGGCAGGCGGTCCCCCATTAAGGGGGGCCAACCATCCGTGCCGGTGTCCTCTGTCCAACAAGAGGCACCAGACAACTTGCTCGAAGCGCTTCACAGCGCTTCCATCAATGAAGAACACCACACTATCATGAGTGCGGTGGTCAAGAAGGTTCAGTCTGCCAAAAATGGACTGACCGAAGCTTGCGCCAACCTCCTAACAGGCTTTGAGGTAAGCATTCAAAATATAAAAATATTACCGCATAGATAGTAGCCCCTGATGCTCTGTTTGGCATTCGCGAAGAAAAGCCGAATAGAGTATCAAATGATAACTCACGAGTCTAATTAGAGTATGTCTATGTGTATGTGCAGGCTTCCCTGCTGGCCGCTGCCGCACGTACTGCGGAGGTCTCTGCGATGAAGCAGGCCCTGAAGCGGTCCGAGGACGAGCTTGGCCTTACCAAGGGGCAGCTCAAAGAGAGCAAAGGAAAGATATACCCCAGTTTATATTGTTAAAAAGAAGTTCGGTGTAAAGTAATAGGATCATCATGAATTTTTCAGGGGCCACGACCGAGGTGGAGACCCTGAGGAAGGCGTTGTCCGCGACCGAAGACAAAGAGGCCAAAGAACGCATTGAACGGGAGAGACAAGAAGCCCGAGTGGGCAAGGTGCAGCAAGAGCTCGAGGCTCTCGCCAAAAAGCATGAGTCCTTGGAGCTTGACTCTAAGACGCGAGAGTCCGAGCTTGCGCAGGTGCTTGAAAGTGTCCGGAGCGCCAAGGTCGAAGCCCGCAAGGCCCTCCAGGAGATTGATGCGGCGAAGAAGATAGCAGCGGGTAAGGCATTCAATATGCAAAGCAAGCATGTGAAGGAGACTTTCCTTTTTCTTACCCGAGTTCGGAGCTCTCCAGGAGCATTCGTAGATCTTCCCCGCAGTGTGCTGGATGCCGTGGAGTTTTACCGGGCTGAGGAGGGGAGCTCAACGGAGAAGTTGTTCTGGTCTCAGTATACTGGGACCGAACACCCCGTGTCCTTGAGCGACCAGCTAAAGCAGTTGGTCGAACTTCACAAGGCGGCCGGACAAGCCATGGGGGGCCTTATAGTCTGGATGTGGCCTGGCGAGCCCCTGTCCGGCAGCTACTTCGGTCTGGTGAGGCGGCTGGTGGAAGCCTGCCCACGGCTTGAGGTCATCAAGCGGTCCGTCTGCATCGAAGGTGCACGCGGGGCTTTTGCCCGGGCGAAGGTGCACTGGGCGAAGCTGGACGCCGTGAAGCTTGTGAAGGAGGGGCCGCCGGAGGGCAAGGAGCATCGCTGCCCCGAGAATTACTATGAGAGCTTCCTGAAGGGTTCCCGCTTAGTGGCAGATGAGTGTGCCAAGGATGTAATCTTTGAATGAACATGCCCATGTGATCCTGTAATATGAAACGAGTTCTTTTGCACCATGCGACGCTTTCTTAATTTAAAATATTACCTTCTGTGCGGCCGTTTATAAAATCTGAGAGCTGGCCAGTCGTCGGCTTCTGCCCCCATGTAACTAGTACTAGGGTGTTCGGGGTAAATCTGAACACTCTTTACCCCAATTTTGGGTCCTTCAAGGGAGGTGCTCAGCGCAACGAACCAGGCAATCAGACTATAATGATTTATCACTCTCACTTAGCCATAGAAGTCTATGATTTTAAATTTTTGGCGAAGCCCCTGGTATTCAGAGGGCCGAATTTGGGGTGCTATACACGCCTAAGCCGGACAAGGACGACTCTTCGCCCGTAGCGGAAAAAGTCTTTAAGGACTTGAGACCTCTCGAACAGTGACTAGTTTCTCGCCTTACCATGACAGTCAAGTTTTGGCTTTCTCTACTGAGGTGCTCGTCTGGAAGAACCGGGACACAATCGTAGTAGTTCTCCCACCGCTACCTTAGCCGATATAGCGGAACATAAGGTACCAAAGCATGGGAGCCGGGCAACCCAACATTTGACCCAAGACATGATTCCGAGCTGATGCATATAATGCTATAAGTTCGGGGTACGACACTGTCGAATGTGTTCGGACTTCTTGCGCCATATTACGGGGTAAAAAAGAGCCCCTGGCGTACTGACCGCACCCGAGCATGCAGGTGCAGAATGTCGTAAATGGACATATAAGAGAAAGAGAAGAACTTAAATAATGCAATTACAGATTAATAATATGCATTGTTATTTGAATAATACGTCGAAGCGTACTGGTACAAGTAGTGCAATAAGCATATAGTAGGATAATTTGAAATGTCCTATCTCAAGGCAAGCTATGCATAAATAGTGAATAGCGGGTATATCAAGTATTACTAGAGACCACCTGGCGGTTCCCGTGTTCATCCTAGCTTCTTGCCGCCTTGGTTGTTGCTTCCGGAATGTGTCCGGCAATCGGACTGCCGGAAAGGGCTTCCGAAGAGTTAGGCCCTGAAAGAGAAAAGGAATGTCAAAGGTATACAACCCCTGGTGTGGTTAAGCCACAATCCGGGGTGTGTCCTGATTGTGCCCCCGCCTATGTCCATGGTATTTTCAATGTGTAGTTATGTACGCGCGGCACGAATTTCGTCGCTGCACTGGGACTGGGATGGGGGCCGAATTGCTAGGCGAGCGTTGATCGCACCAGGCGATCCTGTTGTAAATTGTTCCGGACTCGCTTGAAGGTGTTCGGGGGCTGTAACACCGAATGAGTGGTCTGCATGAACATGCTGCTTTGTGCCTCTGCTGCAAGGGCCGCAGTGTGCTCTTCTGTACGGAGCGAGCGTTCAGTGTTTCCATTTACTGTTATGACCCCACGGGGTCCTGGCATCTTGAGCTTGAGGTATGCATAATGTGGCACTGTGTTGAATTTTGCAAATGTTATCCGTCCGAGCAGTGCATGATAGCCGCTGCGAAACGTGACGATGTCGAAGATTAACTCTTCGCTTCAGAAGTTATCCGGTGATCCGAAGACCACTTCCAGTGTGATTGAGCCTGTGCAATGAGCCTCTACACCTAGGATGACGCCTTTGAAGGTGGTTTTGCTGGGTTTGATCCTTGAGGGATCGATACCCATTTTTTGCACTGTATCCTGATAAAGCAGGTTCAGGCTGCTGCCGCCATCCATAAGGACTCGAGTGAGGTGAAAACCGTCAATGATGGGGTCAAGGACCAGTGCGGCGGATCCGCCATGACGGATTCTAGTGGGGTGGTCCCTGCGATCGAAGGTGATCGGACAAGCAGACCATGGGTTGAAATTCGGGGCGACTGGCTCCATCGAGTAGACGTCCCTTAGTGCATGCTTCCGCTCGCTCTTGGGAATGTGGGTTGCGTATATCATGTTCACTGTCTTCACTTGTGGGGGAAACCCCTTTTGTCCTCCTGGGTTCGACGGCCGGGGCTCCTCCTCGTCATCGCTATGCAACCCCTTGTCCTTGTTTTCGGCATTTAACTTGTCAGCCTGCTTGAACACCCAGCATTCTCTGTTGGTGTGATTGGCTGGCTTGTCAGGGGTGCCATGGATTTGACACGAGCGGTCCAATATGCGATCCAGACTGGACGGAGCCGGAGTATTTCTTTTAAATGGCTTTTTCTGCTGACCGGATTTAGAGCCTCTAAATCCGGCATTGACTGCCGTATCTTCGGTTTATTGCGGCGCTTTGGTCTATTACGACACCGCCTACCGTTAACATCTTTGGTATCTGAGGTATTCGGATTCCTTGATGTGTTGTTGCTGCGAGCCAGCCAGCTGTCCTCGCCCGCGCAAAAGCGGGTCATGAGTGTTGTGAGGGCTGCCATAGATTTCGGCTTCTCCTGGCTGAGGTGGCGGGCGAGCCACTCGTCGCGGATGTTATGCTTGAATGCCGCTAGGGCTTCTACATCCGGACAGTCTACAATTTGATTTTTCTTAGTCAGGAACCATGTCCAGAATTGTCAGGCCGATTCCCCTGGCTGTTGGGTTATGTGGCTCAAGTCATCAGCATCTGGTGGCCGCACATAAGTGCCCTGGAAGTTGTCAAGAAATGCTTCTTCCAAATCCTCCCAACTGCCAACAGAATTTGCTGGCAAGCTATTCAGCCAATGCCGAGCTGGTCCTTTGAGTTTTAGTGGGAGGTACTTGATGGCATGTAGATCGTCACCGCGAGCCATGTGGATGTGAAGGAGGAAATCCTCAATCCATACAGCGGGATCTGTTGTGCCGTTGTATGATTCGATATTTACGGGTTTGAAACCCTCCAGGAATTCATGATTCATAACTTCATCAGTGAAGCATAGGGGGTGTGCGGCGCCTCTGTGCCGGGCTATATCCCGACATAGTTCGTATGAGTCTTGGCTGCTATATTCGGCCCGGTCGGATTTACTCTTGGTGTATCCAACGCGACGATCATCGTCCCGTGTGGGCGCACGTGCTCGTGTCCTGTATATTGACCTTGCGATTTTTGCCTTACTGTCCAAGATGTCTCGCAGGTCCTCTGTGTTGCCCCAGGCCTTAGTATTTTTGACTGAGTGGCGACGGGGTGCGGTCTGAACTTTAGGCTGAAACGCCTCTCTGGCTCGGCCGCGTAGTGGCCGGTCAGCCACATTGTACACTGGTGAATGAGGTTTCAATGCTTCCTCCTTGAGGTGAGATAGCAACCTGCGTTTTGGGTAACTCTTGGACGGGCGCTCGAGTTCATGCTCCTTGGCCGCAAGGACTTCGGTCCATCTGTCTGCTAGCAAGTCTTGATCAGCTTGAAGCTGTTACTGTTTGTTCTTTAGGCTACTTGCCGTGGCCATAAGTCGGTGCTTGAAGCGCTCTTGCTCGACGGGGTCCTCAGGAACGATAAACTCGTCATCGTCAAGGCTCGCCTCGTCTTCGGAGAGAGGCATGTAATTGTCCTCCTCCGGTTCTCCATCTGCTGCCTGCTCTGGGGGGCTAGCTTGTTCGTCCTCTAGCTCTGCACCGTGCTAGAGGGGATTGTTGCTGTCTTCGGCGCTATCCAGAGTGTTATTATCTCCTGTGCCGGTATCATTGCTCTTGCTGTGGCGGGACTTAGAGTGGCGCCGCTGACGTCGGCGCTTGGGTTGCTTCTTGGAGGGGTCATCCTCCGCTTTCTCGTCGCCACTGGTTTCTTTGGGGGTGTCCACCATGTATATATCATATGATGAGGTGGCGGTCCAGTGCCCCGAGGGCGGTGGATCCTGTTCGTCTCCGGCCTCGTCGTCCATACTGTCGAAGTCTTCGGAGCCGAAGTCGAGCATGTCGGTTAAGTCGTCGACAGTGGCTACTAAGTGGGTGGTGGGTGGGTGAGCAGCGAATTTCTTTGTCGTGTGCATCCCATTCTAGCCGGACATAGTTCGGCCAAGGTTCTCCTGACAGAGAGAGAGACCTTAATGAATTTAGCACATCCCTGAAGGGTGAGTGCTAAAAGATGTCCGCAGAGGAGAACTCCATGATCGGCGCCCAGTCGGACTCGACGAGCACGGATATGAGCGGCTCGGAGTCCGTGGCCGGAGATGAATCCAGTGGTTTGGCGACACATCTCTCGTAGGGGGTGAAGTCAGTATCCAGCTCTATCGCCACTGAGAGTGCGGCCTCCATGGCGGGGTCCATCCCTCCGCTCTCGGATGGTGCGACTTGCTCCGGATTGATGGACAGAGTAGCTACGGATGCGATGTCCCGAACACTGTCTGATGGCAGAGTTACGTCATGCTCGTCAAGACTGTACGGCGCGTCCGACATGGGCCCGAATCCATCGAAGATCAAGTCTCTGCGGATGTCGGCCGTGTAGTTCAAGTTTCCAAATCTGACCTGATGGCCAGGGGCATAGCTCTCAATCTGCTCCAGATGGCCAAGCGAATTAGCCTACAATGGAAAGCCGCCGAATATGAAGATCTGTCCGGGGAGGAAAGCCTCGCCCAGGACCACATCGCTAGCGATGATCGAAGGAGCCATCAAGCCTTATGGTGACGACACAGTGGAACTCTCAATGAAAGCACCAATGTCGGTGTCAAAACCGGCGGATCTCGGGTAGGGGGTCCCGAACTGTGCGTCTAAGGCGGATGGTAACAGGAGGCAGGGGACACGATGTTTACCCAGGTTCGGGCCCTCTTGATGGAGGTAAAACCCTACACCCTGCTTGATTGTTCTTGATGATATCAGTATTACAATAGTTGATCTACCACGAGATCAGAGAGGCTAAACCCTAGAAGCTAGCCTATGGTATGATTGTATGTTGTCCTACGGACTAAAACCCTCCGGTTTATATAGACACCGGAGGGGGCTAGGGTTACACAAGGTCAGTTACAAAGGAGGAGATATCCATATCCGTATTGCCTAGCTTTCCTTCCACACCAAGTAGAGTCCCATCCGGACACGGGACGAAGTCTTCAATCTTGTATCTTAATAGTCCAACAGTCCGGCCAAAGGATATAGTCCGGTTGTCCGGAGACCCCCTAATCCAGGACTCCCTCAATAGCCCCTGAACCAGGCTTCAATGACGATAAGTCCGGCATGCAGTGTTGTCTTCGGCATTGCAAGGCGGGTTCCTCCTCCAAATACACCATGGAAGAGTTTGAATGCAAGGATAGTGTCCGACCCTGCAAAATAAGTTCCACATACCACCATAGAGAGAATAATAGTTCCACAAATCTAATCTGCTGACACATTTTGATAGTATGACATCACTTCATGGCTCGGTTATTATTCGAACCACTTTTTCTCAACCAGCTCCGCACATATCGCGAGCCAGTTTTCTTGATACGTCTTGTCAAAGCAGAGATCGTGTTCCCCTTATCACGGGATTCTCATCAATATGGACATGGGTAACCCAACCGCGCCATCAATTGCGGCACCTGGGGAATAAGAGGTTTTGCCAGGCAAGTGAGGAGACTCATCGCCTCCTCCGCCCTTATAAAGGGACAAAGATTTACTTTTTACACCCATGCCTTCTTCCTTCTCGCTTACCCATTCCCGCACACTCGAGATCTAGCACCCAATCTCGCGTTCTTCTTCTCAAACCACTCCAAGCATGTCTGGAGCAGGAGGCAAGTGGATGGTTTCCTCCGTCACGGAGGAAAACATCAAAAAGTTACGGGGAGCCGGATACCTAGCTGCGAATATCGCGCACCAGCTGCCGAATGCAGGGCAGATCATCCCCATGCCCGAACCCCCTGAGAGGGTAGTTTTTCTTACCCATTTCGTCCGCAGACTGGGATTTCCTCTCCACCCATTTGCCCGCAGGCTCATGTTCTACTACGAGCTGGATTTTCATGATCTGGCCCCCAACTTCATCCTCAACATCTCGGCGTTTATCGTCGTGTGCGAGGCCTTCCTCCGCATCAGGCCCCACTTTGGCCTATGGCTGAAAACCTTCAATGTCAAACCGAAGGTGGTGGGTCGCCAGCAAGCAGAGTGCGGAGGCGCCATGGTGGGCAAGATGCTTAATGTCACCTGGCTCGAGGGTACCTACGTGGATACGATAAAGGGGTGGCAATCGGGGTGGTTCTACATCACCGAGCCGCACGACTCCAACTGGGTGGCGGCCCCCAAATTTCGATCCGGAATCCCCACGCGGCTCACCTCCTGGAAAAAGAAGGGCCTGACCTGGGGTTCTTCGATTGAGCTGACCATACTCCAGACCAGCATCCAGAACATGACAAACAAGAAAATTAAGCTCATCAACATGGTCCAGGTTATGCTCTTCCACCGGATCCTTCCGTGCCAACGACGGGCATTTCTTTTGTGGGAGTTCGACTCGGCCCAGCACCAGATGCTGCGAGATATCTACGACACGACGCACAAGGACGTCTGGAAGGTGCTGTTCAAGGGTGCCGAGATGCCTCCCTCCCTCACCGAGGACCGCGGACTCAGCGCAAAGCGCCGCGCCCATCCGGTAGGCATTTATATCTCCCAGGGTATTTATGTGCCCTGGTTTGGTTATGTGCTGGATCTAAGCTTTCATGTCATTAACAGGACTGGATAAAGATAGCGGAGCAGCTTGATTGCCCAGCCCCCCTGCTCGAAGATCCTGCAAACGCTCTTCTAACGAAGATGCTGACTCCGGCACCTTATGAGGTGCTGGAAAAGACGGCCAAGAAGAAGGTCGCGGGGACCTGAAAGGGTCTCCGACGCAAGGTGGTTCTATCAGACTCATCGTTCAATAGTCCGACCCGCACTCCTCCCACGGAAATGAGGAGGATGAGAAAATTTCTCACCCCCCTAGCTGGGGTAGACAAGAAAAGGAAGGCTGACCCATCCGGGGAGGCCGAAGGGTCCAAGAAGACAAAGACCCTCCCTCCGGACTGTGCCACGACGGCCGCCGACAGCGGCGACGAGTGGCTACCCAGGGACAAGCCCCTGGCGAAGTCGTAAGTGTCCGGACACCATAGTACTTCATGGTATGTTTTATTGTACTGCCTTTGCTCATGCCGAACATGATTATGCAGTCTGGCCCGAGCCCATCTCGACGTACCCTCGTCGAGCGGCTCTTTGGGCTCGTCGGATATGAACAGCGGTTGTCCTCCGACGGCTTCCACCCCTCGCCCTACGGACAACACCGAGGTGGTGTATCAAAAGGCACCGACCCAAGGGGTGGTGATCCTGGGGGCGCCTCACTTCGACCTCCCGAACCCTGAGTACCAAGGGAGCGAGGCTCCTACGGGCTTCAAGTTCGGGCCCCAGCCGGACACTACGCCGGAATCTTCGATGGTTCCGGACTCCGGCAGGCGGTCCCCCATTAAGAGGGGCCAACCATCCGTGCCGGTGTCCTCTGTCCAACAAGAGGCACCAGACAACTTGCTGGAAGCGCTTCACAACGCTTCCATCAATGAAGAACACCGCACTATCATGAGTGCGGTGGTCAAGAAGGTCCAGTCTGCCAAAAATGGACTGACCGAAGCTTGCGCCAGCCTCCTAACAGGCTTTGAGGGAAACATTCAAAATATAAAAATATTAGCGCATAGATAGTAGCCCCTGATGCTCTGTTCGGCGTTCGCGAAGAAAAGGCGAATAGAGTATCAAATGATAACTCAGGAGTCTAATTAGAGTATGTCTATGTGTATGTGCAGGCTTCCCTGCTGGCCGCTGCCGCACGTACTGGTCTCTGCGGTGAAGCAGGCCCTGAAGCAGTCCGAGGACGAGCTCGGCCTTACCAAGGGGCAGCTCGAAGAAAGCAAAGGTAAGATATACCCCAGTTTATATAGTTAAAAAGAAGTTTGATGTAAAGTAATAGGATCATCATGAATTTGTCAGGGGACACGACCGAGGTGGAGACCCTGAGGAAGGCGTTGTCCGCGGCCGAAGACAAAGCGGCCAAAGAACACATTGAACGGGAGAGACAAGAAGCCCGAGTGGGCGACGTGCAGCAAGAGCTCGAGGCTCTCGCCAAAAAGCACGAGTCCTTGGAGCTTGACTCCAAGACGCGAGAGTCCGAGCTCGCGCAGGCGCTTGAAAGCGTCCGAAGCACCAAGGTCAAAGCCCACAAGGCCCTCCAGGAGATTGATGCGGCAAAGAAGATAGCAGCGGGTAAGGCATTCAATATGCAAAGCAAGCTTGTGAAGGGGACTTTCCTTTTTCTTACCCGAGTTCGGAGCTCTCCAGGAGCATTTGCAGATCTTCCCCGTAGTGTGCTGGATGCCATGGTGTTTTACCGGGCTGAGGAGGGGAGCTCAACGGAGAAGTTGTTCTGGTCTCAGTATACTGGGACCGAACACCCCGTGTCCTTGAGCGACCAGCTGAAGCAGTTGGTCGAACTTCACAAGGCGGTCGAACAAGCCATGGGGGGCCTTAGAGTCCGGATGTGGCCTGGCGAGCCCCTGTCCGGCAGCTACTTCGGTCTGGTGAGGCGGCTGGTGGAAGCCTGCCCACGGCTTGAGGTCATCAAGCGGTCCGTCTCCATCAAAGGTGCACGCAGGGCTTTTGCCCGGGCAAAGGTGCACTGGGCGAAGCTGGACGCCGTGAAGCTTGTGAAGGAGGGGCCGCCGGAGGGCAAGGAGCATTGCTTCCCCGAGAATTACTATGAGAGCGTCCTGAAGGGTTCCCGCTTAGTGGCAGATGAGTGTGCCAAGGATGTAATCTTTGAATGAACATGCCCATGTGATCCTGTAATATGAAACGAGTTTTTTTGCGCCATGCGACGCTTTCTTAATTTAAAATATTACCTTCTGTGCGGCCGTTTATAAAATCTGAGAGTTGGCCAGTCGTCGGCTTCTGCCCCCATGTAACTAGTACTGGGGTGTTGGGGGTAAATCCGAACACTCTTTACCCCAATTTTAGGTCCTTTAAGGGAGGTGCTCAGGCAACGAACCAGGCAATCAGACTATAATGTTTTATCACTCTCACTTAGCCATAGAAGTCTATGATTTTAAATTTTTGGCGAAGCCCCTGGTATTCGGAGGGCCGAATTTGGGGTGCTATACACGCCTAAGCCGGACAAGGCCGACTCCTCGCCCGAAGCGGAAAAAGTCTTTAAGGACTTGAGACCTCTCGAACAGCGACCAATTTCTCGCCTTACCATGACAGTCAGTTTTTGGCTTTCTCTACTGAGGTGCTCGTCCGGAAGAACCGGGACACAATCGCAGTAGTTCTCCCACCGCTACCTTAGCCGATATAGCGGAACATAAGGTACCAAAGCATGGGAGCCGGGCAACCCAACATTTGACCCAAGACATGATTCCGAGCTGATGCATATAATGCTATAAGTTCGGGGTACCACACTGTCGAATGTGTTTGGACTTCTTGCGCCGTATTACGGGGTAAACGAGAGCCCCTGGCGTACTGACTGCACCTGAGCATGCAGGTGCAGAATGTCGTAAATGGACATATAAGAAAAAGAGAAAAACTTAAATAATGCAATTACAGATTAATAATATGCATTGTTATTTGAATAATACGTCGAAGCGTACTGGTACAAGTAGTGCAATAAGCATAAAGTAGGACAATTTGAAATGTCCTATCCCAAGGCAAGCTACGCATAAATAGTGAATAGCGGGTATATCAAGTATTACTAGAGACCACCTGGTGGTTCCCGTGTTCATCCTAGCTTCTTGCCGCCTTGGTTGTTGCTTCTGGAATGTGTCCGGCAATCGGACTGCCGGAAAGGGCTTCCGAAGAGTTAGGCCCTGAAAGAGAAAAGGAATGTAAAAGGTATACAACCCCTAGTGTGGTTAAGCCACAATGCGGGGCGTGTCCTGATTGTGCCCCCGCCTATGTCCATGGTATTTTCAATGTGTAGTTATGTACGCGCGGCACGAATTTCGTCGCTGCACTGGGACTGGGACGGGGGCCGAAATGCTAGGCGAGCGTTGATTGCGCCAGGCGATCCTATTGCAGATTGTTCCGGACTCTTTTGAAGGTGTTCGGGGACTGTAACGCCGAATGAGTGGTCTGCCTGAACATGCTGCTTTTTGCCTCTGCTGCAAGGGCCGCAGTGTGCTCTTCTGTACGGAGCGAGCATTCTGTGTTTCCATTTACTGTTATGACCCCACGGGGTCCTGGCATCTTGAGCTTGAGGTATGCGTAATGTGGCACTGTGTTGAATTTTGAAATGCTATCCGTCCGAGCAGTGCATGATAGCCGCTGCGAAATGGGACGATGTCGAAGATTAACTCTTCGCTACGGAAGTTATCCGGTGATCCGAAGACCACTTCCAGTGTGATTGAGCCTGTGCAATGAGCCTCTACACCTGGGATGACGCCTTCAAAGGTGGTTTTGCTAGGTTTGATCCTTGAGGGATCGATACCCATTTTTCGCACTGTATCCTGATAAAGCAGGTTCAGGCTGCTGCCACCGTCCATAAGGACTCGAGTGAGGTGAAAACCGTCAATGATGGGGTCAAGGACCAGTGCGGCGGATCCTCCATGACGGATGCTAGTGGGGTGGTCCCTGCGATTGAAGGTGATCAGACAAGCAGACCATGGGTTGAAATTCGGGGCAACGGGCTCCATCGCGTAGATGTCCCTTAGTGCATGCTTCCGCTCACTCTTGGGAATGTGGGTTGCCTATATCATGTTCACTGTCTTCACTTGTGGGGGAAACCCCTTCTGTCCTCCTGGGTTCAGCGGTCGGGGCTCCTCCTCGTCATCGCTATGCAACCCCTTGTCCTTGTTTTCGACATTTAACTTGCCGGCCTGCTTGAGCACCCAGCATTCTCTATTGGTGTGATTGGCTGGCTTGTCAGGGGTGCCATGGATTTGACACGAGCGGTCCAGTATGCTATCCAGACTGGACGGAGCAGGAGTATTTCTTTTAAATGGCTTTTTCTGCTGACCGGATTTAGAGCCTCTAAATCCGGCATTGACTGCCGTATATTCCGTGTTATCGCCGTTATTGCGGCGCTTTGGTCTATTACGACTCTGCCTACCGTTAGTGTCTTTCGAATCTGAGGTATCCGGATTCCTTGATGTGTTGTTGCTGCGAGCCAGCCAGCTGTCCTCGGCCGCGCAAAAGCGGGTCATGAGTGTTGTGAGGGCTGCCATAGATTTCGGCTTCTCCTGGCTGAGGTGGTGGGCGAGCCACTCGTTGCGGATGTTATGCTTGAATGCCGCTAGGGCTTCTGCATCCGGACAGTCTACAATTTGATTTTTCTTTGTCAGGAACCGTGTCCAGAATTGTCTGGCCGATTCCCCTGGCTGTTGGGTTATGTGGCTCAAGTCATCAGCATCTGGTGGCCGCACATAAGTGCCCTGGAAGTTGTCAAGAAATGCATCTTCCAAATCCTCCCAACTGCCAACAGAATCTCCTGGCAAGCTATTCAACCAATGCCGAGCTGGTCCTTTGAGTTTTAGTGGGAGGTACTTGATGGCATGTAGATCGTCACCGCGAGCCATGTGGATGTGAAGGAGGAAATCCTCAATCCATACAGCGGGATCTGTTGTGCCGTCGTATGATTCGATATTTACGGGTTTGAAACCCTCCAGGAATTCATGATTCATAACTTCATCAGTGAAGCATAGGGGGTGTGCGGCGCCTCTGTGCCGGGCTATATCCCGACATAGTTCGTATGAGTCTTGTCTGCTGTATTCGGCCCGGTCGGATTTACTCTTGGTGTATCCAATGCGACGATCATTGTCCCGTGTGGGCGCACGTGCTCGTGTCCCGTATATTGACCTTGCGATTTTTGCCTTACTGTCCAAGATGTCTCGCAGGTCCTCTGTGTTGCCCCAAGCCTTAGTATTTTTGACTGAGTGGCGACGGGGTGCGGTCTGAACTTTAGGCTGAAACGCCTCTCTGGCTTGGCCGCGTAGTGGCCGGTCAGCCGCATTGTACACTGGAGAATGAGGTTTCAATGCTTCCTCCTTGAGGTGAGATAGCAACCTGCGTTTTGGGTAACTCTTGGACGGGCGCTCGAGTTCATGCTCCTTGGCCACCAGGACTTCGGTCCATCTGTCTGCTAGCAAGTCTTGATCAGCTTGAAGCTGTTGCTGTTTCTTCTTTAGGCTACTTGCCATGGCCATAAGTCGCTGCTTGAAGCGCTCTTGCTCGACGGGGTCCTCAGGCACGATAAACTCGTCATCGTCAAGGCTCGCCTCGTCTTCAGAGAGAGGCATGTAATTGTCCTCCTCCGGTTCTCCATCTGCTGCCTGCTTTGGGGGGCTAGCTTGTTCGTCCTCTAGCTCTGCACCGTGCTGGAGGGGATTGTTGTTGTCTTCGGCGCTATCCGGAGTGTTATTATCTACTGTGTCGATATCATTGGTCTTGCTGTGGCGGGACTTAGAGTGGCGCCGCTGACGTCGGCACTTGGGTTGCTTCTTGGAGGGGTCATCCTCCGCTTTCTCGTCGCCACTGGCTTCTTTGGGGGTGTCCACCATGTATATATCATATGATGAGGTGGCGGTCCAGTGCCCCGAGGGCGGTGGATCCTGTTCGTCTCCGGCCTCGTCGTCCATACCGTCGAAGTCTTCGGAGCCGAAGTCGAGCATGTCGGTTAAGTCGTCGACAGTGGCTACTAAGTGGGTGGTGGGTGGTCAGCGAATTTCTTCGTCGTCTGCATCCCATTCTAGCCGGACATAGTTTGGCCAAGGTTCTCCTGACAGGGAGAGAGACCTTAATGAATTTAGCACATCCCCGAAGGGTGAGTGCTGAAAGATGTCCGCGGAGGTGAACTCCATGATCGGCGCCCAGTCGGACTCGACGGGCACGGATATGAGCGGCTCGGAGTCCATGGCCGGAGATGAATCCAGTGGTTTGGCGACATGGCTCTCGTAGGGGGTGAAGTCAGTATCCAGGTCTATCGCCACTAAGAGTGCGGCCTCCATGGCGGGGTCTATCCCTTTGCTCTCGGATGGTGCGACTTCTTCCGGATTGATGGACGGAGTAGCTGCGGATGCAATGTCCCGGACACTGTCTGACGGCAGAGTTACGTCATGCTCGTCAAGACTGTACGGCACGTCCGACATGGGCCCGAATCCATCGAAGATCAAGTCTTCGCGGATGTGGTCCGTGTAGTTCAAGTTTCCAAATCTGACCTGATGGCCAGGGGCATAGCTCTGAATCTGCTCCAGATGGCCAAGCGAATTGGCCTGCAATGGAAAGCCGCCAAATATGAAGATCTGTCCGGGGAGGAAAGCCTCACCCAGGACCACATCGCTAGCGATGATCGAAGGAGCCATCAAGCCTTATGGTGACGACAAAGTGGAACTCTCAATGAAAGCACCAATGTCGGTGTCAAAACCGGCGGATCTCGGGTAGGGGGTCCCGAACTGTGCGTCTAAGGCGGATGGTAACAGGAGGCAGGGGACACGATTTTTACCTAGGTTCGGGCCCTCTTGATGGAGGTAAAACCCTACGCCCTGCTTGATTGTTCTTGATGATATGAGTATTACAATAGTATATCTACCACGAGATCATAGAGGCTAAACCCTAGAGCTAGCCTATGGTATGATTGTATGTTGTCCTACGGACTAAAACCCTCCGGTTTATATAGACACCGGAGGGGGCTAGGGTTACACAAGGTCGGTTACAAAGGAGGAGATATCCATATCCGTATTGCCTAGCTTGCCTTCCACACCAAGTAGAGTCCCATCCGGACACGGGACGAAGTCTTCAATCTTGTATCTTAATAGTCCAACAGTCCGGCCAAAGGATATAGTTCGGTTGTCCGGAGACCCCCTAATCCAGGACTCCCTCAGCCACTGCGACCATCCTTACCGAAGCAACGTTTGAGTCAAGGGATGGGAGCACCTAAGTTCCGAAGGTGGCAGGGTTTTCTTATGCACATGTCTGTGCTTGCAGAATCATGTATGGATAAAAGAAAAGACTTATATGTATGTCTTGCCGGGGATCGGAATGTAGGCTCATGTTCTCATCTCCTCCTTGGGACCAAGTCCATGGCAGGAGCCTATAGTGTATGCAGATGAAAATGATGCTAGATGCGATCTTATCTACATGAACATGCAATGCTCATGATATGCTTATGCATTCATGCAATTTGTCAGCCCCCCATCACTTCATTTATTTCTCTGTTGCTTATGGTTTGCGCCTGGCTTTCTACAAGGGGTTACATGCAACAGAGGCAGGCATGTACAAAAGGGTGGCTGTCGGGTAGGGCCCAACAGCTGCGCCTTACGGGTATAACTTGTGGAGAAGCTCAATATTCCATGAGTTTTGTAATTGAATGCCATCTTCGGCCTCTAGTGACTTCGCCAGGTCTGGTGACTCGTACTACCCGGTAAGGGGCTTCCCACTTCAGCGTCAACTTCTTTGTACCCTTGGCGAACCGAACGTGCCTAAGGACAAGGTCGCCTTTCTCAACACACCGGGCATGAACCCTGCGGCTATGATAGCAACGTGGGGCTTGCTGATAGCATGCAGCATGCATAGCAGCCCGGAGATGGTTCTCCTCAAGAAGCTCAGCGGCGTCACGCCGGTGATGTTCTTGCGCTACTTCATCGTAGACAAGCACTCGAGGTGACCCGTAAATTAGTTCCTTGGGGATAACTACTTCTTCCCCATAGACTAGGGAGAAGGGAGTCTACCCGATAGCTCGATTTGGTGTCATTCTAAGGGACTAAAGAACCATTAGCAGCTTGTCGATCCATCACCTGCCGCACTTCTACAGCTTATCAAATGTTCTCATCTTGAGTCCTCGGAACACATTAGTGTTCGCCTTCTCAGCTTGCCCATTGCTCTTTGGATGTGCAATAGAGGCAAATGAGATCTTGCTTCGGAGGGCATTGCTACCTCTTGAGCACTGTGTTGGTTTTCCCTTGAAGAGGAAAGGGTGATGCAGTAAAGTACCGTAAGTATTTCCCTTAGTTTTTGAGAACCAAGGTATCAATCCAGTAGGAGATCACGCCTGAGTCCCACACACCTACACAAACAAATAAGAACCTCGCAACCAACGCGATAAAGGGGTTGTCAATCCCTTCACGATCACTTACGAGAGTGAGATCTGAGAGATATGATAAGATGATATTTTTTGTATTTTTATGATAAGTAAAAATAAAGATGCAAAGTAAAATAAATGGCAATAGAAATAACTAAGTGTTGGAAGATTAATATGATGGAAGATAGACCCGGGGGCCATAGGTTTCACTAGTGGCTTCTGTCGGATTTCGGGTTCCGGCAGACCCTTGAGGTTCGAACACTGGGGTGCGCGCGGAGATTTCGCCTCCTACCTACCCGCACCCCTCCGCCATGCTAGGATCTGAACTAAGGAAAGAACAACACACGAGACACAGGGTTTATACTGGTTCGGGCCACCGTTGTGGTGTAATACCCTACTCCAGTGTGTGGTGTGGTGGATTGCCTCTTGGGCTGATGGTGATGAGCAATACAAGGGAGAACAGCCTCGCGAGGGTCTGTTCTTGGCTGGGACGATGAACTGCTTGGAGGAGTTTAGTCACCTTTCTCTCTCTCTCTCTCTCTCTCTCTGATTTCTCTAGCTAACCGACCAAACGACCGAACCCCCTCCGAGAGTCCCTTGCTTTGCGGGTGGCCGGTTCTCGGTCCCCGATCCTCTCGATCCTCTATGGGGGTGGCTAGTCCTATTTATAGAGGCCCTGGTCCTCTCCCCAAATATTGAGCGGGAAGGGAGCCAACAATGGCAGGCTAATTTGAAGGGGGGCAACAAGTATCAGCTATCCTGACAAAAGTAGTCTTCGCCTGCGCAAAGCTCTGGTGATGACGCCGTCTTGGGCTCCACGGTGACCTCCATCTCGTAGTCCTCCTGGTCTTGGTCTCGTTGCACCGATATGGCAACCTTTGCCTGATGCCTCGGTACTTCATGGCTGCGCTTGCCCCCCTTTGCACCAAAGAGGGAAGGAGGACGCTGCGCGGGCTGGCACCCGCCTGGCGCCCTGAATCGTCATGGCTTGCGTCACGGGCACCTCATGAGGTACCCCGCCTTGATCTCTCCCCCTCCTCGTGAGCCAGCCTGACGAGGCCATGCCTGAGGAGGCTCTGCATCGTCCGCCCCGCGAGGCTTGGCCCCTCGCGAGGGTCTTGGGTTTGTGTTGGTGAAGATGGGACGTGCTGGGCCCCCCTTTGAGCCACGCCGCAGGCCGCAGGCAGGCAAGTCTGGGGACCCCCGTTCCCAGAACGCCGATAGTAGCCCCCGGGCCCAAGGCGCGCCCGGACTTGGCCGTGCAGGGAGGCGGAAGGGTGAGAGTGAAGCGCCGCGGGCCCTAACAGCCTGCGGCCTTGGGCACCGCGTGGCGGTTGATTGGACGTGGGCGGCACTGTTCCCCCACGCCCACCTTATCTTGCGCCATGCTAGGCGGACCCGTAGTTGTACATAGCCGTTCCCTTTTCTATTTCTCGAGTGCCCTCTATCCTTCCTCCGCTCGAACTCCGGCTTTTGTTTTCAACCTGATCTCGAACCTTCCTCCCCCCCTTCCCATCGCCATGGCTCCGACGAAGAAGGGGAGAGGGAAGAAACCCGTGTCTCCACCTTGCCCGCCGCCGTCAGCGGCCCCCGCCGAGGGCTTGGGCAAGGTCAGCTTGGCTCTGGCCACCATCTTCAATGAATGCGGGAGGACGACGGCCTGGCTCGCATCCCACTTCTCCATCGATAGGAAAGCCACCGAGGTCCCGTATCTTGCCGACGCCCTATGGGCGGGTCTGGTTCCTCCCTTTTCTGATTTCTTCAACGCCGTGCTTTCCCACTATCAGATCCACATGATGCATCTGGGTCCTGAATCCATCACCCTCCTTTCGGTCTTCGCCTTTGTTTGCGAAGCTATGGTGGGTATCCCTCCTTCGGTTGCCTTGCTACACCACTTCTTCTCATTGCATCTTGTTGACCCTACCCAATGCTGGGCTTGCGTGAGCTTCGTTGCCGCGCCTGAGACGGCGGCCTCTGGGATTGACTTCAAGCTCCCCCTGCCCGCGGTCGGGTTCTGCGAGCGGTGGCTGTATGTGGACGCAGGGGTGCCCAGCCCCCTGCTATTGGAGCCGACCTCGCCTGCCGTCCCCAATTCGGGCTGGGGCCAGGAGACGCTTGAGAGCCCACGGCTCGTCTTCGTCTAGCGCCGCTTCGCGCTCTTGAGGTCGCTTGGCGTGACAGCGCCCAAGGTGGTGAAGGAGTTCCTGCTATGCCGCATTGCTCCTCTTCAATGCCACTCTCGCCGGATGTGGGCCTTCCGTGGGCGTGAGGATCGTATGAGGCTCCAGGAAGAGGACCTGACTCCTGAGGTGCTGAGGACGGCGCTCTTGACCCTGGCTGGGGACCCCAACCTCGGCAGCGTCCGGCAGGGAGGGGCCTTGCTGTACCTCTACCAGAGCAGGGGCGACTTTGTGAAGCAGATGCCCGTCTTTGATGAGTGGGGGCCGCGCCCCACCGGCCTTCAGGGGCCTCGCGAGAACCCAGTGGTGGTGACTGCCCTTCCATTCGGCCAAGGCGACTCGTCCTTGAGTGGCGGAGCAGGGAGGCATGAGGCGCCAGAGGCCGAGGGGGCTCCCGGCGTGGTGACAGCGTCGGGCGAGGCTCATGAGGAAGCAGCTCTTGGGGCTGGTGTCGTTGAGGCTGAGGATGACGAGAAGCTGCCCTCAGTGCCTGCGACTGGGGCCCCTGAGGCTCCGGCTGCGTCTCTTGGCGAGGTGATTGGCAGCACACATCAGACAGGCGCCCCTGCCGCAGATCGCCTTGACGCTCCATCTTCATCGCAGGTTGATCCATGCGCCCAACTCCTGGGCCGCTTCCGCGTGAACTTTGAGGCTCTTCGGAAGAGAAGGGAGGCCCTGGGCGACGATTACCCTTGTCGCCTGCTGAAGCGTAGGAAGTACTTCGCCACTGATGAGTAAGTCTTCTCCTTTCCCGGCTCCCGATCCTTCTGTTACTTGTACTGACCCTTGCTCCGCAGGCCCCTTCCAGCCGAGCTTGCGGAGACGGCTGAGGAGCCGTCCCCCTTGGCTTCGCCCCCTCCACCATCCTCAAGCGCTCTGAGCAGCGGAGCCCTTGTGGTGAGGGTGATCGAAGAGGCGAACCATCCCGAGGCGCACCGTGGCCCCGCGCACCTCGCGATCGTCCTTCGCGGGCCTTCTCGTGGCATAGCCAGCCTGCCATGGGCCTCCCGCCTGGTCGTGAACTGCGATTGGCTGAGGCACTTCCTGCGCTCTTCTCCTGAGGACGGGCTGGCCCCAGGCCGGGCTTCTGACGCGGCGTGCCCGGCCGTCGCGAGGGTGCCAGCCCCCAGCCCCCAGCCCGGAGGGGAAGTGCTGACTCGCGGCCCCCGGCGCTTGCTTGGGGCGGATGATGGTGTGGAAGACGTGCTCGAGCGCGCTCGCGAGCGTCGCGCTCTCCGCCAAGGATTCCTTCGAAGGGCGACTGACGCAGTGAGCCTGCTTGGTGAGGAGCTTGCTGATGAAGACGCACGCCTTGAGGCCGAGGGCCTGCGCCTGGCTGCAGAGAGGCGCGAGCTGGAGGGCGCCATCGCCCTTGCGCGTCGTCAGCATGATCTTGATGAAGCAGAGGCCAAGGCGTCGTTGGTGGCCTCTCGGGAGGCCCGGTCTCGGGCCGCTGAGGAGGCTCGGGAAGCTGACCGGCGGCGAACGGCGGCGGAGGAGCGGGCTCGGGAGCTCCTGGCCTGGTGCCACTCGCTGGAGGAGTAGGTGGAGCTACGCGAGGCAGCTCTTGCGTCGATGATGGTGGCCTCCGGTGACCCAGCAGGGTTCCAAAAGCGTGAGGAGGCGCTGACGCTGGAAGCCGCCGAACGTACCCGTGAGTACGAGCATCTGGAGACGAGGGAGCGCTTGGTGACGTAGGCGGAGGATGATGTTGCCGCATAGGAAGCCCGCGTCCTGGAGGAGGTCGAACGTCGAGTGGCGATGGCGCATTTGAACCTCGAGCACGAGTTCGAAGAGAAGCTGGGGTTGATCCGGGCCGAAGCTGAAGGCAGGACTGCCGTTTTGAGGGCCAAGCTGGAGGAGGCGGTGCAGCGGGCCGATGCTTCCCGGGCCGCCCTTTAGGTGGCGCGAGGTGAGTTAACCACTTCCCAGGCCGAGGTGCTCCTTCTTCGCCAGCGGGTGGAGGAGGTTGAGACCGTCGCGCGCCAGAATGTGGACGAGATACGTCAGTGGCGGATCCTGGAGCACGAGCACGGCCCCATGCTCACCACGCTCTGGGAGAGAGCCAATGCGGCCTTGGGCAACATCTGCCAGGAGGCCGTCAGTGAGCCGCACACGGTCAACTACGCGGGCAATCTTCAGTTCTTCACTGATGTGGTGACGCAGCTGGAGGTGCGGTCGACCAGGGCTGACAGGTTGGTGGAGGAGAGGAGCCGCGCCCTGCTCAGGCGCGCCTTCTCCCGCGTCTTCAGTCACCTCCAGAACATGGATCCCCACTTTGATTTCGACGCCGTCATCGCCCCAGTCCCCCAGGCCGTCCGAGGCGAGCTGGCGCACTGGGTGGAAGACAATGTGGACGCTCTTGTCAGGGCCTTCACCTTGGACAACGACGACGTGATCGTGGCGGCTGACAAGGGCGGCGTGATGGACGGCTCTGACGCCGTTGGCGGCAACGCGGACAGTGATGGCAACGGCTCTGGTGGTGCTCCTGAGGACGCATTGGGGGATTCATCCGACTGATTGTGCATCATTCCTGCTTCCTTACCTTGCATGAATAGAACTCAGGTTTTGGCCTGATAGCTGTGAGAGCATTTTGGAGGGAAGGCCCCCCATGTAAAACTTGTGTTTATTGTATCAGTAGAAGCTACATCGCCCATGCGCCCGCACCAAGTGGCTCGCTTAAGCGACGCGCTGGTCGGCTAGTTTACCTTTGTTCCGTGCTGGCCCTGAGGCAGCCCGCGGGGGGTTGTGGTGTCCTGAGTGTCCCCTGATTGAATCCGTAGGATCTGCAGTAAAACACCCTCCTGAGAGGACGCGGCAGCGGCAGTCTAGGCTGCGCGCAAGCTAGGCCTGACCCGGCTCACGAGGGGCTCGCGAGGGGAGGCGGCTGAGGCGAAGTGGTAACCAAAACGCGAGAAACTGCTCGAACGAGACTAAGCACCCCTTCCCCGAACTCACGCAAATCTCAAATTCGAATCCAACTTGAATCCAGCGGGGGAAAGCGACAACCAAAGGGAAGAGCAACGAAGGCAAACAAAAGGCCACGTCCGGCACCTAGTCTAGTCTTGGACGTCTTCTCACCAGCGCGGAGCTAAGTGCTACCACTGGGCGTGGGAGGGAGCCCCAGGGCCTGAGGCCGGCACCCCTGAGAATCTAGGGCGTGTACAGCCCCACTCATTATTACATGAGAGTGTCACGGGGCAGCGAGCTTCACAGGCACTGGGCCTTCTTCACAGGTATTGGCCTTGCTTCATATCGCCAGATGAGGGCCCCGCCTTGCGCCACACTCTAGTGCCATCAATGACGACCGGAAACCAGGACGCCGCCGATGGGGTAGAGCGGTCGCCAGCGGTTCCCCCGACGACCACGGGTTCTCCGCCGGGGACAGGCCCTGGGGCACCTCCCCAGCGGAGGGCCTACTCCTGAGAACACCTTGCTCCGAACGCCGCGGTAGTGATGTCGAATCCCTACCCCTCTCCTGCAGCCCCCTGCGCCCTCCTCCTGAGGGTAGGAGACTGTGGGAGCGGGGCAGCTGCCCGCTGTGGCAACCTGCACCTCCTGCGATCCATGGTTAGCGTATGCCTGCTGAAGAATTAGCGGTACCCGATAATCGTTGCCTCCAGCATGCCCAGTGGGACCGTCCCGAGACTCTCGGAAGGGCTCAGCTTCTGGCGCCTCGTCCCCCTAGCTTGGCCTGAGGAGCGAGCCTTGTTCGCCCTCGTGTGGGTGTCCTTGGTCCATCATGTGGGGCACATACTCCTCTGGCGCCGTCATCCCGAAGGCCACGCCGTAGTGCTCGGCACGCCACGCGGTCCTGCCTGACGCCCCTACCATGGGTCGGCGGCGCGACTGTCCACTGGGGCCACGGGTCGCGTCGAGTCCTTCTTCTTCACGGACCAGGAGCGGGGGCAGCGCCGCCGCCGGTCCGGTGCTGACAGCCTCGCTGGTGTTGGAGTAGCCTTGGAGCCCGCGGGCGCGTGCGGGGCCCCCGCGCGGGCCGCCCTGGGTTGGAGATGGGAGCTGGGTGCAGAAGGGGTGAGCCCCCGAGGCGGCGAAGCCCAGGAGCTCTGCCACCCACTCCAGCAGCACGTCGTGGCCACCCTCCAGCAGTCTGCACTGCAGCAGCTCTCGGGCCACCGTGAGCGCGGCCCTCGAGTTCGCTTGCTCCCGGCGGGTGTACGGTGTCGTGGTCGCGGCGTGATTGGAGGCCCTTGCTGTCGACCGCGCCTGCCGCGGTGTGAGAGCTGTCGAAGCCTGTCCACGTCGCCCGCGGCCCGCAGCGCCCTGCGAACCGCGAGCTGCCTGGGGCACGGGGTCGCCTGAGGCGAGCGGCTCTGCGCGGGCGCGCCATGCTGCCCATGGGTCTGGGTTGCCCTCCTGGTCGCCGGGCGTGGTGATGACGACGCGACGGGGCACGGAGCGGCGGAAGACGAACTCCAGCGCACCCCTACCTGGCGCGCCAAATGTCGGATTTCGGGTTCCGGCAGACCCTTGAGGTTCGAACACTGGGGTGCGCGCGGAGATTTCGCCTCCTACCTACCTGCACCCCTCCACCATGCTAGGATCTGAACTAAGGAAAGAACAACACAAGAGACACAGGGTTTATACTGGTTCGGGCCACCATTGTGGTGTAATACCCTACTCCAGTGTGTGGTGTGGTGGATTGCCTCTTGGGCTGATGGTGATGAGCAATACAAGGGAGAACAGCCTCGCGAGGGTCTGTTCTTGGCTGGGACAATGAACTGCTTGGAGGAGTTCAGTCACCTTTCTCTCTCTCTCTCTCTCTCTGATTTCTCTAGCTAACCGACCGAACGACTAAACCCCCTCCGAGAGTCCCTTGCTTTGTGGGTGGCCGCTTCTCGGTCCCCGATCCTCTCGATCCTCTATGGGGGTGTCTAGTCCTATTTATAGAGGCCCTGGTCCTCTCCCCAAATATTGAGCGGGAAGGGAGCCAACAATGCCGGGCTAATTTGAAGGGGGACAGCAAGTATCAGCTATCCTAACAAAAGCAGTCTTCGCCTGTGCAAAGCTCTGGTGATGACGCCGTCTTGGGCTCCACGGTGACCTCCATCTCGTAGTCCTCTTGGTCTTGGTCTCGTTGCACCGAAATGGCAACCTTTGCCTAATGCCTCGGTACTCCGCGGCTGCGCTTGCCCCCCTTTGCACCAAAGAGGGAAGGAGGACGCTGCGCGGGCTGGCACCCGCCTGGCGCCCTGAATCGTCATGGCTTGTGTCACGGGCACCTCGTGAGGTACCCCGCCTTGATCTCTCTGCCTCCTCGTGAGCCAGCCTGACGAGGCCGTGCCTGAGGAGGCTCCGCGTCGTTCGCCCCACGAGGCTTGGCCCCTCACGAGGGTCTTGGGTTTGTGTTGGTGAAGATGGGTCGTGCTGGGCCCCCCTTTGAGCCACGCCGCAGGCAGGCAAGTCTGGGGACCCCCATTCCCAGGACACCGACAGCTTCTCTGAAGAGCATAAGTATTACGGTGGGTAAACGAATTACTGTCGAGCAATTGATAGAATTGAGCATAGTTATGAGAATATCTAGGTATGATCATGTATATAGGCATCACGTCCACGACAAGTAGACCGAAATGATTCTGCATCTACTACTATTACTCCACACATCGACCGCTATCCAGCATGCATCTGGAGTATTAAGTTCATAAGAACAGAGTAATGCTTTAAGTAAGATGACATGATGTAGAGGGATAAACTCATGCAATATGATATAAACCCCATCTTTTTATCCTCTATGGCAACAATACAATACGTGCCTTGCTGCCCCTGCTATTACTGGGAAAGGTCACTGCAAGATTGAACCCAAAGCTAAGCACTTCTCCCATTGCAAGAAAGATCAATCTAGTAGGCCAAACCAAACTGATAATTCGAAGAGAATTGCAAAGATAAACCAATCATACATAAAAGAATTCAGAGAAGATTCAAATATTGTTCATAGATAAACTTGATCATGAACCCACAATTCATCGAATCTCGACAAACACACCGCAAAAGAAGATTACATCGAATAGATCTCCAAGAGAATCGAGGAGAACTTTGTATTGAGATCCAAAGAGAGATAAGAATCCATCTAGATACTAGCTATGGACCTGAAGGTCTGAAGTAAACTACTCACACATCACCGGAGAGGCCATGCAGTTGATGTAGAGGCCCTCCGTGATCAATGCCCCCTCCGGCGGAGCTCCGGAAAAGGCCCCAAGATGGGATCTCTCGGGTACAGAAGGTTGCGGCGGTGGAATTAGGTTTTCGTGGTGCTCCTGGATGTTTGGGGGGTATGTGGATATATATAGGAGGAAGAAGTACGTTGGTGGAGCAACGAGGGGCCCACAAGGGTGGAGGGCACGCCCAGGGGTAGGCGCACCCCCCTGCCTCGTGGCCTCCTTGATTTTTTCTTAACGCCCACTCCAAGTCTCCTGGATCACGTTCATTGAGAAAATCACGTTCCCGAAGGTTTCATTCCGTTTGGACTCCGTTTGATATTCCTTTTCGGCGAAACTCTAAAATAGGAAAAAAAAACAGCAATTTGGGCTCGGCCTCCGGTTAGTAGGTTAATCCCAAAAATGATATAAAAGTGTAAAATAAATCCCATTAACAACCAAAATAGATGATATAATAGCATGGAGCAATCAAAAATTATAGATACGTTGGAGACGTATCAAGCATCCCCAAGCTTAATTCCTGCTCGTCCTCGAGTAGGTAAATGATAAAAAAGATAATTTTTGATGTGGAATGCTTTCTAACATATTTCTCAATGTAATTTTTCTTTATTGTGGCATGAATGTTCAGATCCGAAAGATTCAAGATAAAAGTTTAATATTGACATAAAAATAGTAATACTTCAAGCATACTAACTAAGCAATTTTGTCTTCTCAAAATAACATGGCCAAAGAAATTTATCCCTACAAAATCATATAGTCTGGCTATGCTCCATCTTCACCACACAAACTATTTAAATCATGCACAACCCCGATGACAAGCCAAGCAATTGTTTCATACTTTTTATGTTCTCAAAAATTTTCAATCTTCACGCAATACATGAGCGTGAGCCATGGATATAGCACTATATGTGGAATAGAATGGTGGTTGTGGAGAAACCAAAAAGGAGAAGATAGTCTCACATCAACTAGGCGTATCAACGGGCTATGGATATGCCCATTAATAGATATCAATGTGAGTGAGTAGGGATTGCCATGCACGGATGCACTAGAGCTATAAGTATATGAAAGCTCAACAAAAGAAACTAAGTGGGTGTGCATCCAACTTGCTTGCTCATGAAGACCTAGGGCATTTTGAGGAAGCCCATCATTAGAATATACAAGCCAAGTTCTATAATGAAAAATTCCCACTAGTATATGAAAGTGATATCATAGGAGACTCTTTATCATGAAGATCATGGTGCTACTTTGAAGCACAAGTGTGGAAAAAGGATAGTAGCATTGTCCCTTCTCTCTTTTTCTCTCATTTTTTGGGCCTTCTCCTCTTTTTTATGGCCTTTCTCTTTCTTTTTCTTTTTTTTATTTTCTTCCGGAGTCTCATCCCGACTTGTGGGGGAATCATAGTCTCCATCATCCTTTTCTCACTTGGGACAATGCTCTAATAATGATGATCATCGCACTTTATTTACTTATAACTCAAAAATTACAACTCGATACTTAGAACAAAATATGACTCTATGTGAATGCCTCCGGCGGTGTACCGAGATGTGCAATGATGCATGAGTGACATGTATGAAGAATTATGAACGGTGGCTTTGCCACAAATACGATGTCAACTACATGATCATGCAAGCAATATGACAATGATGAAGCGTGTCATAATAATGGAACGGTGGAAAGTTGCATGGCAATATATCTCGGAATGGCTATGGAAATGCCATAATAGGTAGGTATGGTGGCTGTTTTGAGGAAGGTATATGGTGGGTGTATGATACCGACGAAAAGTGCGCGGTATTAGAGAGGCTAGCAATGGTGGAAGGGTGAGAGTGCGTATAATCCATGGGCTCAACATTAGTCATAAAGAACTCACATACTTATTGCAAAAATCTATTAGTTATCGAAACAAAGTATTACGCGCATGCTCCTAGGGGGATAGATTAGTAGGAAAAGACCACCGCTCGTCCCCGACCGCCACTCATAAGGAAGACAATCAATAAATAAATCATGCTCCGACTTCGTCACATAACGGTTCACCATACGTGCATGCTACGGAAATCACAAACTTCAACACAAGTATTTCTCAAATTCACGACTACTCAACTAGCAAGACTGTAATATCACCATCTCCATATCTCAAAACAATTATCAAGCATCAAACTTCTCATAGTATTCGATGCACTTCTATAAAAGTTTTTATATTATTCCTAAAAGCAAATTACCATATTGTTCTAAAGGACTCTAAAAATAATATAAGTGAAGCATGAGAGATCAACTATTTCTATAAAATAAAACCACTGTCGTGCTCTAAAAGGTATAAGTGAAGCATTAGAGCAAAAATTATATGGCTCAAAAGATATAAGTGAAGCACATAGAGTATTCTAATAAATTTCAAATCATGTGAGTCTCTCTTAAAAGGTGTGTACAGCAAGGATGATTGTGGTAAAATAAAAAGCAAAGACTCAAATCATACAAGACGCTCCAAGCAAAACACATATCATGTGGCGAATAAAAATATAGCTTCAAGTAAAGTTACCGATGAACGAAGACGAAAAAGGGGATGCCTTCCAGGGCATCCCCAAGCTTAGGCTTTTTGGTGTCCTTGTATTTTACCTTGGGGTGCCATGGGCATCCCCAAGCTTAGGCTCTTGCCACTCCTTGTTCCATAATCCATCAAATATTTACTCAAAACTTGAAAACTTCACAACACAAAACTTAAATAGAAAATTTTGTGAGCTCCATTAGCGAAAGAAAACAAAACACCACTTCAAGGTACTGTAATGAACTCATTATTTATTTATATTGGTGTTAAACCTACTGTATTCCATCTTCTCTATGGTTTATAAACTCTTTTACTAGCCATAGATTCATCAAAATAAGCAAACAACACAAGAAAAACAGAATCTGTCAAAAACAGAACAGTATGTAGTAATCTGTAGGTTCCGACCACTTATGGAACCCCAAAAATTCTAAAATAAATTGCTGGACGTGAGTAATTTATCTATTAATCATCTGCAAAAATAATTAACCAAATATCACTTTCCAAATAAAAATGGCAGTAATTCTCGTGAGCGCTAAAGTTTCTATTTTTTACAGCAAGATCAAAAAGACTTTCCCCAAGTCTTCCCAACGGTTCTACTTGGCACAAACACTAATTAAACACAAAATAACACAACCAAAACAGAGGCTAGATAAATTATTTATTACTAAACAGGAGCAAAAAGCAAGAAATAAAAACAAAATTGGGTTGCCTCCCAACAAGCGCTATCGTTTAACGCCCCTAGCTAGGCATAAAAGCGAAGATAGATCTAGGTATTGCCATAATAATAGGATAGATCACGAAAACTCATTTCATATTCTCTATGTTCAGCAGAAAGTTTTCTTTGAGGCAAGCAAAAGTAATCAAAAGGGCTAAATTTAATGGGACAGAAGTCCCCAAGATCAATTTTGGGAGGTATAGGTTCCTCCTTTGGCCCTTCATATTGCACAACCAATTCATCATTATAAGCATTCTTTTGTCAAAACTTCATGAGCCTATACTTGAGAGAATATCCTAGATCATTATTTCGAATAGCAAAACCATTATTAAGTTCGGAAATCTATCAACTAGAACATTGGTAGGAACCTTTTTTCTAAGGTTCTCATTAAAAGCAACAAAGTCTAAAGATTGAAAGCGCATTATTTCCTCTTGATCAAAAAGGATTGCCTTTATGGGAGGACGGCCAACGTCCACCCTATAGTGAGCAAAGATTTCTTTGGCTTCTTTTATTATAAATCTGAACTCATGAGCCAAAAATATAGTAGCGGCATGCTTAACAAAAGAATGCTCAATATTAGAAAATTCTAGGAAAATCCTTTGTATGCAAGGATGCATGTGCATAAATTGCCTTTCAAGTTCAACTACAAGCATGGCGATAGCGTCCGCAAGACTACTAGTTCTATTAAGAACAGAACTACCCATAGAAGGCAAAGCACCGGCACAATTAAAGAAATCTTGGATAACTCCTTTTCCAATAATATTACCACTACCGATTCGGAATTTTTTTGTATGTAAGATAGTGGGTTCTTTAGTAGGAGCATCAGAATTTTCCATGTTATTATTATTGTCCATATCGACAATAATTTCCCCAATTTTAGACATAACGACAGAAAGTGCGAGGAGCAAAAGAAAGAGGGAGGCAAATAGAAAGAGAGGACGAGAGGAAAAGAGGACGGATAAAACGGCAAGGGTGAAGTGGGGGAGAGGAAAAAGAGAGGCAAATCGCAAATAATGTAATGGGAGGGATAAGAGTTTGTGATGGGTACTTGGTATGTCTTGACTTGTGCATAGACTCTCCGACAATGGTGCCAGAAATGGCTCATTGTCGGGAGTCAAATCTTGACTTGACTTGCCGCGAATCTCCCCGGCAACGGCGCTAGAAATCCTTCTTGCTACCTCTTGAGCACTGCGTTGGTTTTCCCTTGAAGAGGAAAGGGTGATGCAGTAAAGTAGCGTAAGTATTTCCATCAGTTTTTGAGAACCAAGGTATCAATCCAGTAGGAGATCACGCTCGAGTCCCACGCACCTACACAAACAAATAAGAACCTTGCAACCAACGCAATAAAGGGGTTGTCAATCCCTTCACGGTCACTTACGACAGTGAGATCTGATAGATATGATAAGATAATATTTTTGGTATTTTTATGATAAGGAAAAATAAAGATGCAAAGTAGAATAAACGGCAATAGAAATAACTAAGTGTTGAGAGATTAATATGATGGAAGATAGACCCGGGGGCCATAGGTTTCACTAGTGGCTTCTCTCAAGAGCATAAGTATTACGGTGGGTAAAAGAATTACTGTCGAGCAATTGATAGAATTGAGCATAGTTATGAGAATATCTAGGTATGATCATGTATATAGGCATCACGTCCGCGACAAGTAGACCGAAACGATTCTGCATCTACTACTATTACTCCACACATCGACCGCTATCCAGCATGCATCTAGAGTATTAAGTTCATAAGAACAGAGTAATGCTTTAAGTAAGATGACATGATGTAGAGGGATAAACTCATGCAATATGATATAAATCCCATATTTTTATCCTCGATGGCAACAATACAATATGTGCCTTGCTGCCCCTGCTATCACTGGGAAAGGACACCGCAAGATTGAACCCAAAGCTAAGCACTTCTCCCATTGCAAGAAAGATCAATCTAGTAGGCCAAACCAAACTGATAATTTGAAGAGACTTGCATAGATAAACAAATCATACATAAAAGAATTCAGAGAAGATTCAAATATTGTTCATAGATAAACTTGATCATAAACCCACAATTCATGGGATCTCGACAAACACACTGCAAAAAAAGATTACATCGAATAGATCTCCAAGAGAATCGAGGAGAACTTTGTATTGAGATCCAAAGAGAGAGAAGAATCCATCTAGCTACTAGCTATGGACCCGAAGGTCTGAAGTAAACTACTCACACATCATCGGAGAGGCCATGGAGTTGATGTAGAGGCCCTCCGTGATCAATGCCCCCTCCGACGGAGCTCCGGAAAAGGCCCCAAGATGGGATCTCTCGGGAACAGAAGGTTGCGGAAGTGGAATTAGGTTTTCATGGTGCTCCTGGATGTTTGGGGGGTACGTGGATATATATAGGAGGAAGAAGTACGTCGGTGGAGAAATGAGGGGCCCACGAGGGTGGAGGGCGCGCCCAGGGGGGTAGGCACGCCCCCTGTCTCATGGCCTCATTGATTGTTTCTTGACGCCCACTCCAAGTCTCCTGGATCATGTTCATTGAGAAAATCACGTTCCCGAAGGTTTCATTCCGTTTGGACTCCGTTTGATATTGCTTTTCAGCAAAACTGTAAAATAGGCAAAAAAACAACAATTTGGGTTGGGCCTCCGTTTAGTAGGTTAGTCCCAAAAACGATATAAATGTGTAAAATAAAGCCCATTAACATCCAAAATAGATAATATAATAGCATGGAGCAATCAAAAATTATAGATACGTTGGAGACGTATCAGGCATGAACGTATTGGATGAAGACGCGACTTGTGAATTGGGTGCCATTGTCAGTGATGATCTGGGTAGGGACTCTGAAGCGGCAGACCAATCCTTTCAAGAGCTTGATAGCTGACTCAGCAGTCACCTATCTCACGGTTCTACTTTCAACCACTTTGTAAACTTGTCGATTGCAACGAACAAGACAAAAACCCCGGCGGCACGGGGGAAAGGGCCCAAGATGTCGACCCCCCAGTCCGAAAACGACCACAACAAAGGGATTGTTTGAAGAGTTTGGGCAGGCAGATGGATGTCCTTGGAATGGAACTGGCAGGCTTCACATTTAGTGACCAGCTCAACTGCATCTTGGAGGGCTGTGGACCAGTAAAATCCTTGCTCGAAGGCTTTTCCAACCAGAGCGCTTGATCCGATGTGTGAGCCGCACATGCCTTTGTGTATCTCCACCAGCAGTTCCTTTCCTTCTTGCCAGCAAATGCACTTCAATTTCACACCGTTGGGCCTTCTTCTATGCAGTGTGGCATCCACGAACTGATACATATTGGCCCTTTGGGCTACCCTTTTAGCGTCTTCTTGCTCTTTGGGAAGTTCTCCAGTTTGGAGGAAATGGACTATGTGACGTGCCCAAGATGGAGCCTGAGGCTTGGCAACGAGGACCAGCGGAACCTCCTCCTTCATAGGAGAACATCCCTCGACCACGGGGACTGGTGGTCTGGTGGGAGGGGGCGGCTCAGCAACTGAAGGGGAGTTGTTCCCGTCAAGCTCCCTGCCGGGAGCCTTGAGAGGTTCTACCGGGAGAGGCTTGCCGGAGTCTAGTTTCCTCCTCTTCTGGACCATTGTTGCCGAGGATACGGAGGGCTGAATTAGATGGAGAACAAAAGTTCATGGTTCCATAGGGAGCTTTTGCGCAGTGCGCTTTGACAGATGATCAACAATGTTGTTTTCCGCACGGGGTACGTGCTCAGTTTGCAATCCATCAAAGCGCTCCTCCAACTTTCTCACTTCCTCAACGTATGCCTCCATCAATGGACTTTGGTAATCCTTGTTGACTTGTCTCACCATAAGCTGTGAGTCCCCGCGGATGATCAGCTTCCTGATTCCCAATTCTGTTGCAATTCTGAGCCCGGCAAGGAGCCCTTCGTATTCTGTAGTATTGTTGGTAGCTTTCTCCCAGGGAAAATGCATATGGACGATGTACTCCAAGTGTTCCCTAGTGGGAGTTGTCGGTGTCAAAATCGGCAGATCTCGGGTAGGGGGTCCCGAACTGTGTGTCTAAGGATCGATGGTAACAGGAGACAGGGGACATGATGTTTACCCAGGTTCAGGCCCTCTTGATGGAGGTAATACCCTACATCCTACTTGATTGACTTTGATGAGTATAGGGGTTACAAGAGTTGATCTACCACGAGATCGTGATGGCTAAACCCTAGATGTCTAGCCTATGTGATATGATTGCCTCTACGGACTAAACCCTCCAGTTTATATAGACCGGAGGGGGCTAGGGTTGTACAGAGTCGGTTTACAGAGAAAGGAATATTCATATATGCACGCCAAGCTTGACTTCCATGCAAAGGAGAGTCCCATCCAGACACAGGGGAAAGTCTTATATCTTGCATATTCACGGCCCATTAGTCCGGCCGATGTTGCATAGCCTGGACGCCCGAGGACCCCGTAATCCAGGACTCCCTTGGTAGCCCCCAAACTAGTCTTCAATGATGACGTGTCCGGCACGCAAATTGTCTTCGGCATTGCAAGGCGGATTCCTAATCCGTAGATCTCCAAGCATCAGAACCAAAGGACTGTATTCGGATCTACATCTTCGGTCTTCGGTCTTCAGTCTTCGGCTTCACACTAAATGTTATATCCTTCGGCTTCTACGCCATCACCGCTCTAGCTCCCACGTGTCATACGAATACGAAGGGTCCAAGAATTTTTACACATAACACCCGGGCCGTGTAAGGAAGGCGTCTATTTAAGGAGATTGAATCTCAGATGCCATTCCACACCAGGCGGAAAATCCTTAGAGCTTGTCACAAGAAACCACGCAAACCTGCCCAATGCTCCCAGTTCTTCTTCTCGCCCCCACGATTCGCAAAAAGGCGATTGGGAGAGTTGTTCTGTATCCCACGCCCAGCTGACCAAGCTCCAGATGCAGGGATATCTCCCCCTACAGATCTAGTCTCCGTTCAGGCGGGATTAACCTCCTTTACTAGGGAAGCCTTGGCGGAAAATTTCCCAAACCCTTCAGAAGGGGAGCGAGTATGTTTCGTTTCCTTTCTCCTAAGAGGCATTGGATTTCCAGTCCATCCTTTCCTCCAAGGTCTCCTGGAGTACTATGGCCTTCAACTGCATAATCTCACGCCAGGCTCCATTCTGCACATCGCGGGTTTTGTTGCTCTCTGCGAGCTGCTCCTAGGCTGCGAGGCCCATTTCAAGCTATTGAGAAAGCTTTTCTACCTCGTACCTCGCTCCCAAAAGGGATCCATATTCGAGGTGGGCGGTGCCGAAGTATGGCGCCTAGCCGGAAGAGGATACCTGCCCGGCACTCCAAAGAAGGCATCCGAGGAGTGGCCCTCGGAGTGGTTCTATATTGAAGATGTCATTCTTTCGGACCCAATCCGAAGTGGCCTACCTAAATTTTCCAATAGTCCGTTAAAGAAACGCCACAGCTGGTGCCCCCGAAGCCTCGAGGAGCAGGACAGTGTGAAAGTTAAGAAGTTAATGGACAAGATAAAGGTACTTGCCCAATCTGGCCTGTCCATAATTGAAGTCATGGCGATTTCCATAACGCGCGGTGTCCAACCACTCCAATCCAGAGGACTCCCCATGTGGAACTACAACGGGGAGGATGATACATCCCGCTATGGGCGCAAGGGTCCGGATAACTTCACCGCCCTGGCCGCCATATTGGTTGATCTTTACAAAGGGGAGAAAGAAGAATTCACTCGCCTCAAGTGCCGAGATGGCTTTTCCATGTACAAACCCCCTAGCTGGGTAAGGTTTCAATCCAATACCTCACTTAATCTTATTCCTAAGTCGTAATTAGTCAATCTTAACCCGACCATTTTTACCAGGAATGGAGAAAGGCTACTATGGGGATCTATAGCCCCGCTCCGCAGCCGGAGGACCATAATCGGGACCTGGATCCCGGATTTGAGGAGGATCTGGATATATTCGTGGAGCTCAAGGAGGGGGTCTTCTATCAGGCGAGCTATGACGACACAGAAGTGGCCATCGAAGCCGATTACCCTGGCCTCCTTCCGTCTTCCCATGTAAGTGCCCAGGGAGCATCTCCTCCAAAAGAGTCTTCCCATTGTGCCTCACCCGCTGCACTGTCTCGTGCTTCAAAGGGGCGGCGCTCGTCTCGCCACGCCGCATCGGGATCGTCCCTTAAAAAGGGTACACCGACACAAGGAGGATCTTCAAAAAGAAAGGCGGACGGTGATTCTTCCAAGATTAGTCCTTCATCAAAAAGGTACGACCTTTTATACACCCTGCGGCAAGCATACCGAACTATGACGTTTTTCTCCTCCCCCATGTTTCAGGAAGAGCACTCATCGGACTATGTCCGGAGACCTCGTCGGACACACGTCCATCAATCCGACCCCGGACCCTGCCTCTAGGGCTGGAGTCGATACAGGTGCCATGCCGGACTGTCCTCTCTCCGACTATTTGGACAATGTATCTGTCACCAACTCCGAGGTGGAGAGTGCCATGAACCATCAGTGCCGGAGGGCTGCCATGCACGATCCTACCTTTATTGAAGAGGCATTTAATGCCTTTAGTTCGGCAGACGCATACATCCGAGCTGCTCGGGATGGGCTTGCTGGGGCCACTCGCCAGCTTTCAAAGGATATGCGAGTAAGATCATTTCATGTAGATTTAATAGCCATATACCGGTAGCCCCCAAGACTTGAAAACAGTTGAAGCAACTGATTTTAAGGATCTATGTGTAATCGGGTACTCACGGAGAAGAACAACGTGCTATCTCGGGAGTTGGAGCAGTGTCGGACGCAGCTGACTACTGCTACTGTCGAATTGGAGAAGTCCAAGGAGGCACCGATTGGTAATGTTCCCTTATGTCCGGAAAAATAATCATATGCCAATCATGTGTATGCAAATGAGCATAGTTTCATTTTACAATGGCAGGATCGACGGCTCAGCTGGAAGAGAAACTGAAGGTCGCGCAGGCGGACAAAGAACATGCCGAAAGGCAAGAGGCCGCTGGTCAACGTGTACTGACACGGACCAGGGACGAGAAGAACAAGCTGCAGGATGCCAACACCCAGCTCGGCGAAGAACTGAAAGATGTGCGAGCCCAATTAGCAGATGCCTTGAAGGAGAACAAAAAGCTGAGAGGCGGCATATTCAGTATGTCTTTTAACTTATTATCGTATAGTTCGCTGGTGCGAATCCTAACAAGTTGTATGTCTGCAGGTATGTTGACTGAGCGGCCCGAAGAAGAGGTGTCTGGGTTTCAAGGCGACCTGCTACAAGTGTTGTCCAAGGTGCATGAGCGAGCACGGAAGGTGATGAGAAGCATTGCTAAGGCTTTATGGCCAGCCGATTCTCCTCCAAGAAGTATGGGGGACCTTGTGAATTTATTCAAGGGAGCTCAGCGCCGTTTTGGGCTATGGAAGATATCGGCATGCCGAGAAGGTGCTCGGGAAGCCTGGGCCATGGTAAAGACACGATACACCGGACTTGATCCCAATCATATGGCCCAGGTCGGACCTTGAGTATCCTACGGACAGGAAATTCCGGTCAGCCTGGTGTACTCCCAAGTGAAGGTGGCCGCCAAGTTCTCCCAACAAGATTGTAAACTAGACAGCCTGTTAGAGGGTCTAGAGAAAGAAGAAGTTTTTGAGTCTAAGTGGCAATGTACTTTTGTCAACAAACTTGTCTCCAGCTGAATTTGTAAAACGATTGTCATGGCAGACTTTCTGCTTCGACCTCCGAAAACCCTAGGTTATGAGTGTTTCTGAATAATGTACCATAGGTAAACACCAAAGTATGTTCGGAAACCAGGCAGTCCGATCATCGTTGCTTGAACAGACAAGTTGTATTCGGGGAGTTATGTTATATTACATTTGATTGTAAGAAACGTCTTCCAAAGAGAATAGTTCCGTTAAGGGTTCCTTTCCCTGGGCTGGTATGCGGTTCTTTGTCCATACCGAAGCTGTGATTCTGAAAAATCACAGTATGCGTTTATACTCTGGGGTTTTGTAGTGCCATGAGGGCAGTTCATCTTGTACTCACTGACCAATCATTCCCTTAAGAACGCTAGCTTTCGACTTCACCCATCCGAGGTACATGTCCGGATGACCCGGCTGTAACAATCACAGAGGTGCTCCCTTTATGCCCTAGCCGAACAAACGAGAACGTAGGGCATAAGCACAGGAGCCAGGCAACCCATCTTGGCAAAAACTTAAGTCATAAAGGTGCATATAATGGTGAACAAAAGACATATATGGATAGATGACACATATATATGGTGAGCTTGATGCTCGAAAAATAATAACAAGAATAAGCTTCTTGTGAAAAGAAGCCCCCAGGTATTGTGGGGTAAGTACACTTCATGTGTACGGTTTATCCAAACACGAACTAGAAGTCGTATAGAAACGAGGAAAAAAGGGAAAAACTGTAAAAAGGAGAAAAGACAGAGCGACAAAAAAGGTATATGTGCGGACTTAGGCGTAGAATCTTCGGAGCCTTGCGGTGTTCCATGGGTTTGGCTCCAAGCGATTGTCCGAAGCATTGCGAAGATGATAGGATCCTCTAGTGAGAACTTCATCTATAATGAAGGGCCCCTCCAATTTGGGCTTGAGCTTGTCCTTTTTCTTTTCTGGTAGGCGTAAAACTAGTTCACCAACATTGTAGGTCTTTGCCCGTACTTCATTGTTTTGGTATCGTCGAGCCTGCTATTGATAGAATGCGGAACAGGTCTTCATCACATCGCGCACCTCCTCCAGGTTGTCCAGGTCGTCCTGCCGATCGAGCTCGGCTTCTCTCTCTTCATACATGCACACTGGAGGTGAGTCATGAATAATGTCGCAAGGTAAGACTACCTCTGCACTGTACACCATGAAAAAGGTTGTATATCCGGTCGTGCGATTGGGCGTGGTCCACAGCCCCCGGAGTACGGAATCGAGTTCCTCGACCCCGTGTTTATCTGATTCTTGCAGAGATCGCACTAGTATGGGTTTGACGCTGCTCATTATCATGTTGTTAGCATGTTCGACCTGACCGTTTGTCTGAGGGTGGTATACGGAGGCGTAATTAAAGCACAAGTGCTCCCTAGGTGGTTTTGATAATTGATGACAACATATCTCTTGTTGGACTAACATTTCTATCTAGCATGTTTCAGATAAGTTCAACAATGGAGTGGCATGGACTAAAGGTTGTGGGAACTCCTTCAAAATGCTAAGGACAAAGGATTGGCTCAAGCTCAAAAGCTCAAGACTCTTCATTTTATATTTTAGTGATCCAAGATCACATTGAGTCTTTAGGAAAAGCCAATACTATCAAGGAGGGATGAGGTGTTGCTTGATGAGTCTCTTGCTTCATGTGCTTAGTGATATGCTCCAAAACCCTCAACTACTTTCCCATATCCACATATGACCTAAACCCTAAGCCAAACTCGGTCCTACCGATTCTTTCTATCCGGCGCCACCGAGTTTCACTTGTCATAAGCCACTGCCAAACCCTAGCAATTTGGTTCTACCGATAGGGATCTCGGTCTCACCGAGATGGGATTGCAAACTCTCCGTTTCCCTTTCGTAACTTTTCGGTCTTACCGAAAGAGCGAATCGGTCCCACCGAGATTGCAGTGTAAACTCTTTGTTTCCTTTTTGTAACTTTTCGGTCTCACCGAAAGAGCAAATCGGTCCCACCGAGTTTACCTGACCAACTCTCTGGTTAGCTTATTACCAAACTCGGTCTCACCGAGTTTGTGTAATCGGTCTCACCGAGATTACGTTATGCCCAAACCCTAACCATATCGGTCCTACCGAGTTGCATGTCAGTCCCACCAAAAATCTCTAACGGTCACTAGGTTTACCTTTTCGGTCCGACCGAGTTTGTTGATTCGGTCCCACCGAGATTGGAAAACTGTGTGTAACGGTTGGATTTTGTGTGGAGGCTATATATACCCCTCCACCTCCTCTTCATTCGTGGAGAGAGCCATCAGAACACATACACAATTCCAACTCATATGTTCTGAGAGAGAACCACCTACTCATGTGTTGAGACCAAGATATTCCATTCCTATCATATGAATCTTGATCTCTAGCCTTCCCCAAGTTGCTTTCCACTCAAATCTTCTTTCCACAAAATCCAAATCCTATGAGAGAGAGTTGAGTGTTGGGGAGACTATCATTTGAAGCACAAGAGCAAGGAGTTCATCATCAACACACCATTTGTTACTTCTTGGAGAGTGGTGTCTCCTAGATTGGCTAGGTGTTACTTGGGAGCCTCCGACAAGATTGTGGAGTTGAACCAAGGAGTTTGTAAGGGCAAGGAGATCGCCTACTTCGTGAAGATCTACCGCTAGTGAGGCAAGTCCTTCATGGGCGATGGCCATGGTGGGATAGACAAGGTTGCTTCTTCGTGGACCCTTCGTGGGTGGTTGCTTCTTCGTGGACCCTTCGTGGGTGGAGCCCTCCGTGGACTCGTGCAACCATTACCCTTCGTGGGTGGAGCCCTCCGTGGACTCGCGCAACCGTTACCCTTCGTGGGTTGAAGTCTCCATCAACGTGGATGTAGGATAGCACCACCTATCCGAACCACGGGAAAAACATCTGTGTCTCCAATTCCGTTTGAATTCTCCAAACCATTCCCCTTACATTCTTGCAAGTTGCATGCTTTACATTCCGCTGCTCATATACTCTTTGCATGCTTGCTTGATATGTTGAAATTGTGCCTAAAACTCCACTCAAACCAAAAAGGCCTAAAAATTGCAACTTTAGCACTAAGTGTCTAATCACCCCCCCCCCCCTCTAGACACATCTACTTCTAGATCCTACAAGTGGTATCAGAGCTTTGGTCTCCATTGCCTTGGTTTAATCACCATTGGAGGAAGATGGATGTGCCTACTTTAGGGAGTCTTAGACATAGAGTGCCTATTCTTGATGGAGAGTATTTTCACGAGTGGAAAAATGAGATGCTTGTAATCTTCAATCAATATCATTTGAACAAGTATATTGCTAGTCCTTGTGCACCTCACATTGATCCTTTGCATCCTACCTTAGATGAAGATATTGACATGATTCGCAATCTTAGAACTATTGAGCTCATCATTAGAGGATTGCCCAAAAATTTGATTGCTAATTTGCCTACTCTTAATTGTGCCTATACTATATGGAAATTTCTTGAGGAACGATTTCCCGATCATTCCTTGAAAAATTTGGATGAAATTCTCCATAAATCTATTGCCTTGAGTAAGATGAACTCTAGTGATCCTAGTTTTGGTGATTATCTATTTGAGCTTGCCAATCTCAAGCGAGCTAAAGGAGATGTTGGAATCATTAGTGATATCATATTCAAAGCTATAAGAATTCATAAAGGTGACCACTTTGATGATCATTTATCTAGTGAATTACCCTCTCTAGAAAATGATGAGTCACAAGATCATGGTGAATATGGATACTATGATGATGATGATGATAGTGACTTCGATCTTGATGATGCAATAAGACATTTTGGTCTTATGGCAAATCTTCAGGGATATGAGTCAGGAGGAAAGGAATGGGTTATTGGTAGTGGATGTACTGATCATATGACCGGAGATGAAGAGATGTTCCGTGAGCTTGCTGAAAATGACGGCCCTCGAAAATATGTCACCTTTGGTGATAATTCAAAGGGTAAAGTGGTTGGCCTTGGTAAGGTGGCCATCTCACATGATAGTTCCATTCAAAATGTCATGCTCGTTGAATCTCTTGGCTACAACTTACTTTCAGTATCTAGACTTGCTGACTTCGGTTTGAATGTCCTATTTACTGAGGTAGAGTGCCAAATATTTCGTCGAGACAATCATAAAATGGTCTTTACCGGTATGCGTAGAGGTGATCTTTACATTGTCGATTTCTCTAAAAAGGCACAACCTAAAACTTGCTTTATTGCTAAATCCTCAAAAGGTTGGTTGTGGCATAGACGACTAGGTCACGTTGGCATGAGAAACCTTGACAAGCTTATTAAAGGAAATCATACCCTTGGAGTTAACGATGTCATATTTGATAAGGATAGACTTTGAAGTGCTTGTCAAGCAGGTAAACAGGTTGGAGAAAGACATCCCGTGAAGAACATCATGACCACCAGGAGGCCACTCAAGCTACTTCATATGGATCTTTTTGGTCCCAACGCCTACAAGAGTCCCGGTGGAAATTCTTTTGGTCTAGTTATAGTTGATGATTTTTCAAGATTTACGTGGGTGTTCTTTCTTAATGATAAGTCGCAGGTCCAGAAGATCTTCAGAAACTTCGCTAGGAAGGCCCAAAATCAGTTTGATGTGAAGATCAAGAAGGTTCAGAGTGACAATGGAACGGAGTTCAAGAACGCAAATGTGGACACCTTTCTTAACGAAGAAGGGATTTCACACGAGTTCTCGGCTACGTACACACCTCAACAAAATGGAGTTGTTGAGAGGAAGAACCGGACGCTCATCAAAATGGCAAGAACGATGCTTGATGAATACAAGACGCCGAAGCACTTTTGGGCAGAAGCGGTTGAGACAGCTTGTCACGCAACAAATCGCTTGTATCTTCACAAGCTACTCGACAAGACGGCATACGAGCTCCTCACCGGTAACAAACCCCAAGTTGGATACTTTCGAGTATTCGGCTCAAAGTGCTACATTCTTGATAAGCATCGTCGTTCAAAGTTTGCTCCTAAATCTCATGAAGGTTTCCTACTTGGTTATGGCTCAAACTCTCACACTTACCGTGTCTACAACAATTTCACCCGAAAGGTTGAAGAGATGGTAGATGTGAAGTTTGATGAATCTAATGGCTCGCAAGTAGAGCAATTGCCAATTGATGTAGGAGACAAAGACCCTTCAGAAGCAATCCAAGACTTGTCCATTGGCAAAATTCGTCCAACGGAGGTGAAGGAGAGTACTTCATCCGTCCAAGTGGAAGATTCTACTTCATGACAAAGTGAACCAAGAATTGACACGGAAGCATCCACGAGTGGGACACACCAAGATGAAGAAAACGAGGAAATACATCAAGACGAACATCAACAACCTCCTTCTCCACCACGACAAGAGAACGACAACGTCAACAATGAAGAAGACCAAGAAGAAGAACAAGATGAAGAAGATGTTCAACAAAGACCCAAGCAAAAGCACTCACGAGTTCGAGCAAGAATTGCCAAAGATCATCCCGTCGAGCAAATCTTAAATGATATACAAACCGGGAGCATCACTCGCTCAAAGACTCATTTAGCTAACTTTTGTGAAAACTATTCATTCATCTCTAGCATTGAACCTATGAAGGTTGAAGAAGCATTGGAAGATCCGGATTGGATAAACGCTATGCATGAAGAGCTACACAACTTTGAGAGAAACCAAGTTTGGACATTAGTTGAGAAGCCCGACAACAACCACAACATCATTGGTACCAAATGGGTGTTTCGCAACAAGCAAGATGAAGATGGACAAGTGGTTCACAACAAAGCACGTCTCGTCGCCCAAGGATACACACAAGTCGAAGGTATGGACTATGGTGAGACATATGCTCCCGTTGCTAGACTTGAGTCCATTCGCATCTTACTTTCCTATGCTAATCACCATAATATCACCTTGTACCAAATGGACATCAAAAGTGCTTTTCTAAATGGTGAAATAGAGGAGGAAGTTTATGTCAAACAACCTCCCGGTTTTATCAATCCTAAGAAACCAAATCATGTTTACAAACTTCACAAAGCTCTTTATGGTCTTAAACAAGCTCCTAGAGCATGGTATAAATGCTTGACCAAGTTCCTTACTACAAGTGGTTTTGAAATTAGTAAAATTGATTCTACTCTTTTTACTAAAAGGGTTAATGGAGAACTATTTGTATGCCAAATTTATGTTGATGATATCATATTTGGTTCAACTAACCCTCTCTTTAGTGAAAAGTTTGGAAAGCTAATGTCAGAGAAGTTTGAGATGTCTATGATGAGTGAACTCAAATTCTTTCTCGGTTTGCAAATCAAGCAAACTAAGGAAGGTACATTTGTCTCTCAAACAAAGTACACCAAGGACTTATTCAAGAAGTTCAATATGCAAGAATGCAAAGGTATGTCTACACCCATGCCTACTAGTGGACATAATGATTTGACCAAAGATGGTGAACCAGTTGATCAAAAGGTTTATCGCTCTATGATTGGTTCATTGTTATACCTATGTGCTTCACGTCCCGATATTATGCTAAGTGTGTGCATGTGTGCACGATATCAAGCTGATCCTAAAGAATGTCATCTTAAGGCTGTGAAAAGGATAGTGAGATATTTAATCCATACACCAAATTTTGGCATTTGGTATCCTAAGAGGTCTTCTTTTGATCTTGTTGGCTATTCCGACTCGGATTATGCCGGAGATAAGGTTGATAGAAAGTCCACTTCGGGTACTTGTCAATTTCTTGGTAGATCTCTTGTGTCTTGGTCTTCCAAGAAACAAAACTCAGTATCCTTATCCACTGCCGAAGCGGAATACATTGCCGCTGGTTCATGTTGTGCTCAATTACTTTGGATGACCCAAACTCTTAAAGATTATGGGATCTATGTGAAACATGTTCCACTACTTTGTGACAATGAAAGTGCTATCAAAATTGGTCATAATCCTGTACAACATTCTCGAACTAAGCATATTGAAGTTCGTCATCATTTCATTCGAGATCATCTTGCTAAGGGTGACATTGATCTTAAGCATGTTTGCACCAATAAGCAATTAGTGGATATATTTACTAAACCTCTTGATGAGAAAGTGTTTTGCAGGTTGAGAGGAGAATTGAACATCATTGATGCTTCGAACTTGGAGTAGAAACTCCATTGGATACATGCAAGACATGAGCTTATGACTAATCCATGATATATCTCTTATGATAACCATCTTATGTCTTGGATATATTTGAACCTTGCATGTTGTCTAACCCATGTAGGTGCTTGGTTGAATCTAATTCCATGAGATTGCGACTCACTCACATCTTGAGCAATCTCTACATCACCAAGACTCTACACAATGGTGGTTGAAGATAAGGAAGCACAAAACCATTCAAACATATCCTTTGACAAATTCTATGTTGAGCTTCATGATTGTCATTTTTGGATACATAAGTGCTCTTCCTTGCAAGAACTAACCCATGTAGGTAGATGAACTCAAACTCCAAGTGGTGCTCCCAACTCTTGATGAGCTACATCAACCTTGAGCACCCACACAAGTTCAACTACATGAGCAAGAACCACACCACCACCCAAGGTATGTTATTCCATCTTAGAGAAGCTTTACTCCAAGACACGAGTCAAAGCAACTCAACAAGATGTGAATACATCAAGATGCTTAAACGAAAAACGATAACCCCATTTTGAGCTTAAATGATGAGTATGACCTATGATCAAGTGTTCTCACTTGACTCCTAAGTCAATATACTCTAACATAGGTGACTATGTCACCGCCCAACTCTAGATGAAGGTCTCTTGTGTTCTTTTTGTGTGTATCTCATGCATGTTTAGTTTCTTTCTCTTTTTCAAAAAAAGCTCCATCTAGATTTTTCAGTCTCTTCTCTTTTCTTTCTATTTATGTTCTGCATTTTCTGCATTTAATTCCTTGCAAATCCTTCAGGTAATTCATTGCAAATCTTTGTGAGATCCTACATGTCTAGTGAGCTGAGGTGACAAGTGTTTTTCTCTGTGTGAACTCGGTTTCACCGACTTGTAATTTTCGGTCCAACTGAATCTTTTCGGTGCCACCGAAACATACCACTCGGTGCCACCGACTTCGCAACAGGAAAAACAGTTTGCCACTTGTTCTATATTTCTTCTGATCCAGCTCTACTCAATGAATCTTGTCCTCTACAAGTATCACAGTTTTATCCATTGCTTTGTGCTGAGTCTCAAGGACCAAACCTATACGACGAATTCCAAAAAGCCCTTCTTGGAAATTGATGTCAAAGGGGGAGAGAGAGATCACATCAAAGCTTGTAGGAGAGAGAGATCACATCAAGGGAGAGAAAAAGTCTCAAGGACCAAACCTACAAGAGAGAAAGTATTAAGGGGGGAGAGAGACTTCCAGGGGGAGAGAATACTCAAGGATCCCAGATGCTTGATGTTCAAGAGGAGAGATGTCACATGCCTTTTGGGGGAAAGACATGTATTTGCATTAAGTTCTATCCATTTGTATCTTTCAGCTCTGATTTTCTGTTCCCCATCTGCTCCCAATATCCCATGTAAGATTCAGGGGGAGCAAGACACCTAAGGGAAAGAAATCAGTCAAATTCATTGCATATCTTTATTCTTGGGGACATGTTGAATCCAATGTGGTACCTTGTACTCACTCTCTACATGTCATCCCAGTCTTGGTATTCTTGTGGTTTCTTTTGTTTGCTCTGGCTAGTGGATGTACCTGTGTTATCTAACTTTGTTTGTGCAGGTTCATTCCATCCTAAGCCAACTCAAGACCACAAGGTAAGTATATGCATCAAAATCATGAGTATGAGGAGTTCTTGCTTATGTACATACTGTTTGCAAGGACTCATGAGCATGAAGGTATTTTCCTTGATAATCTTTTGCTCCGATGCATATGGCCAAGATACATGTAACACATTGCCTACTCTATCATGGTTATGCTCTCACATGCCTCTATATTTCATATTTACATGAGTGCATACATGTAGGGGGAGCCTATGCTTGTTACATGTCCTTCCAAAGCTTTACTTGCCGTTCTTTATATCTTTATCTAAAGCTTTGATGTATGTTGCCATCAATTACCAAAAAGGGGGAGATTGAAAGCACAAGTGCTCCCTAGGTGGTTTTGATAATTGATGACAACATATCTCTTGTTGGACTAACATTTCTATCTAGCATGTTTCAGATAAGTTCAACAATGGAGTGGCATGGACTAAAGGTTGTGGCAACTCCTTCAAAATGCTAAGGACAAAGGATTGGCTCAAGCTCAAAAGCTCAAGACTCTTCATTTTATATTTTAGTGATCCAAGATCACATTGAGTCTTTAGGAAAAGCCAATACTATCAAGGAGGGATGAGGTGTTGCTTGATGAGCCTCTTGCTTCATGTGCTTAGTGATATGCTCCAAAACCCTCAACTACTTTCCCATATCCACATATGACCTAAACCCTAAGCCAAACTCGGTCCTACCGATTCTTTCTATCCGGCGCCACCGAGTTTCACTTGTCATAAGCCACTGCCAAACCCTAGCAATTCGGTTCTACCGATAGGGATCTCGGTCTCACCGAGATGGGATTGCAAACTCTCCGTTTCCCTTTCGTAACTTTTCGGTCTTACCGAAAGAGCGAATCGGTCCCACCGAGATTGCAGTGTAAAATCTTTGTTTCCTTTTTGTAACTTTTCGGTCTCACCGAAAGAGCAAATCGGTCCCACCGAGTTTACCTGACCAACTCTCTGGTTAGCTTATTACCAAACTCGGTCTCACCGAGTTTGTGTAATCGGTCTCACCGAGATTACGTTATGCCCAAACCCTAACCATATCGGTCCTACCGAGTTGCATGTCAGTCCCACCAAAAATCTCTAACGGTCACTAGGTTTACCTTTTCGGTCCGACCGAGTTTGTTGATTCGGTCCCACCGAGATTGGAAAACTGTGTGTAACGGTTGGATTTTGTGTGGAGGCTATATATACCCCTCCACCTCCTCTTCATTCGTGGAGAGAGCCATCAGAACACATACACAATTCCAACTCATATGTTCTGAGAGAGAACCACCTACTCATGTGTTGAGACCAAGATATTCCATTCCTACCATATGAATCTTGATCTCTAGCCTTCCCCAAGTTGCTTTCCACTCAAATCTTCTTTCCACAAAATCCAAATCCTATGAGAGAGAGTTGAGTGTTGGGGAGACTATCATTTGAAGCACAAGAGCAAGGAGTTCATCATCAACACACCATTTGTTACTTCTTGGAGAGTGGTGTCTCCTAGATTGGCTAGGTGTTACTTGGGAGCCTCTGACAAGATTGTGGAGTTGAACCAAGGAGTTTGTAAGGGAAAGGAGATCGCCTACTTCGTGAAGATCTACCGCTAGTGAGGCAAGTCCTTCGTGGGCGATGCCCATGGTGGGATAGACAAGGTTGCTTCTTCGTGGACCCTTCATGGGTGGTTGCTTCTTCATGGACCCTTCGTGGGTGGAGCCCTTTGTGGACTCACGCAAGCATTACCCTTCGTGGGTGGAGCCCTCCGTGGACTCGCGCAACCGTTACCCTTCGTGGGTTGAAGTCTCCATCAACGTGGATGTAGGATAGCACCACCTATCCGAACCACGGGAAAAACATCCGTGTCTCCAATTGCGTTTGAATTCTCCAAACCCTTCCCCTTACATTCTTGCAAGTTGCATGCTTTACATTCCGCTGCTCATATACTCTTTGCATGCTTGCTTGATATGTTGAAATTGTGCCTAAAACTCCACTCAAACCAAAAAGGCCTAAAAATTGCAACTTTAGAACTAAGTGTCTAATCACCCCCCCTCTAGACACATCTACTTCTAGATCCTACACGTAATCAAGCTTGATGCCCAAGTTGGCGCACCAAGTTTTTACCTCGTCGGCGGTAAGGTTAGAGCAGTTGTCAGTAATAATACTGTGCAGGACACCGTAACAGTGTATGACACCGGATATGAAGTTTATTACCGATCTGGCCTCGGCTGTTTTAACTGGTTTAGCTTCTATCCACTTAGTGAACTTGTCGACCATTACCAACAAGTATTTCTTCTTATGGCTTACCCCTTTAAGAGGTCCGACCATATCGAGCCCCCAGACCGCAAAGGGCCAAGTAATGGGGATTGTTCGGAGGGTGGTAGGCGGCATGTGGCTTTGGTTAGCGAAAAGCTGGCATCCAACGCAGCGCTGCACGAGGTCTTGTGCATCTGCCCGGGCTATGGGCCAAAAGAAACCCGTGCGGAAGGCTTTACTTACAAGGGCCCGGGCTGCGGCATGATGGCCGCCAAGACCAGCGTGTATTTTAGCCAAGAGCTGTCGTCCCTCGTCTTTGGAGATACATCGTTGAAGGACCCTGGTAGTACTTTTCTTGTATAGTTCTCCTTCATGAACTTTGTAGGCTTTCTAACATCAGATGATGCGACGGGCCTCAGTCTGATCCTCAGGGAGCTCATTCCTAGAGAGATAGGCAAGGAAAGGCTTGGTCCATGGGGCAATTATTTCCATAATTTTGTGGGTCGATGGTGTTATTTCAGTGCATGAGCCCCCGATGATATCGGGACTGTGTTCGGAATCGGGGGGTATGATCGGCTCCTGGTCGGTGCTCCCGTTCTCGTCCTGCCACACCACGGATGGCTTGAAGAGCCTTTCCACAGAGGTATTAGGTGGGAAGGGGTCATGTATAGCACCCATGCGAGCAAGGATGTCCGCGGCTTGATTACTCTCTCGAGCCACGTGATGAAACTCGAGACCCAAGAACCAAGCTGATATTTGGAGTACGGCGTTGCGGTAGGCCGCCATCTTCGGATCTTTTGCGCTGAAGTCTCCGTTTATTTGGGACATTGCGAGGTTGGAATCCCCGCGCACCTCAAGGCATTGTATGCCCATGGAGACAGCCATTCGGAGACCGTGCAATAGGGCTTCACATTTGGCTGCATTGTTAGAGTCTATATACAGTATTTGGAGCATGTAACGAACTGTGTCTCCTGTGGGGGATGTCAAGACAACACCAGCCCCTAGTCCGGCTAACATTTTAGAGCCGTCAAAGTGCATCACCTAGTTAGAATACGTGTCATGTTCTTTAGGGAGTTCGGCCTCAGTCCATTCGGCGACGAAGTCAGCCAACACCTGAGATTTAATGGCTCGGCATGGTTTGTATGTTATTTCAGATGGTAGGAGCTCAATGGCCCATTTGGCAATCCTGTCGGTGGCATCCCGGTTGTTTATAATATCATTGAGTGGTACTTCGAAAGCCATCGTGCTTGAGTATTCTTGGGAGTAGTGTCATAGCTTGCGGGATGCCATAAAGACCACATATGCTATCTTTTGATAATGCGGGTATCGGGGTTTGCATGGTGTGAGGACCGTCGATACGTTATATACTGGTTTCTGGAGTGGGAATTTATGTCCTTCCTCTTGTCGTTCGATGACGAGCACCCCACTCACCACCTGGTGAGTTGCTGATATGTAAAGCAGCATTGGTTCACCGATGTTTGGTGCCGCCAGGATGGGGTTGCTTGCTAGCAAAGTTTTTATTTCCTCCAGCCCTGCTATTGCAGCATCCGTCCACACAAAGTGGTCGGTGCGTCGGACCAGGCGATACAGTGGCAACACCTTTTCTCCTAATCTGGAGATAAAGTGGCTCAAGGCTGCCACGCACCCGGCTAGTTTTTGGACCTGCTTCAGGTCGGTTGGTGTTGCCAATTGTGACAAGGCTTGAATTTTGGCTGGGTTTGCTTCGATTCCCCTATTGGAGACAATAAACCCGAGTAGTTTGCCGGCGGGAACGCCGAAAACACACTTTTCTGGATTGAGCCTTATGTCATATGTTCGGAGGTTGTCGAATGTGAGGCGTAAGTCATCCACCAATGATTCACATGCTTGGTTTTGATGACTACGTCATCTACATATGCCTCCACAGTCTTGCCAATGTTTATTCCAGGCACGTTTGAATCATGCATTGGTAAGTGGCGCCGACATTTTTGAGCCTGAAAGGCATAGTGTTGAAGCAGAAAGGCCCATACAGGGTGATGAATGCCGTTGCGGCTTGGTCGGAGTCCTTCATCTTAATTTGATGGTATCCGGAGTATGCGTCGAGGAAACACAGTAAATCGTGTCCCACGGTTGCATCGATAATCTGGTTGATGCGAGGTAGTGGGAAGGGGTCCTTAGGGCAGGCCTTGTTAAGGTCTTTGAAATCGACACACAGGCGCCAGGATTTATCCTTCTTTGGTACCACGACCAGGTTTGCTAGCCAATCCGGATGTTTGATCTCTTTGATAAACTCGGCTTTGAGTAGTTTGGCCAGCTCCTCCCCCATAGCATGTCGTTTGGGTTCGGAAAATCGCCGGAGCATTTGCTTGACCGGCTTGTATCCCTTCAGTATATTGAGACTATGTTCGGCCAGGGCACGTGGGATTCCTGGCATATCTAAGGGGTGCTAGGCGAAGATGTCCCAATTCTCACGCAAGAACGCACGTAATGCAGCGTCGACCGTCGGGTCCAGCTGCGCCCCAATGGAAACCGTTTTCTTGGGATCCATCGGGTGGACTTGAAATTTGACTATCTCGTCAGCTGGCTTGAAAGAGGTGGATTTGGGCCTTTTTTCAAGAATTACATCATCCCTATCCACTGTGGAACGTAGTACGGTGAGTTCCTTGCCCGCTAGGGCTTCGGACAATGCCTCAAGGGCCAAGGATGCGGTTTTATTTTCGGCGCGAGTGCTATGTCCGGATCACTATAGATAGTGATAACACCATTGGGCCTGGGCATTTTGAGCTTCATATACGCGTAATGAGGTATAGCTTGAAAGCGTGTGAATGCATCTCGCCCTAACAGGGCATGATATCCGCTGTTAAAGGAGCCACCTGGAAGATTATCTCTTCGGACCTATAGTTTTCTGGTGTGTCGAATACCACATCCAGCTTAATTTTCCCCCAGCATCTTGCTTCTCTGCTGGGAATGATTCCCCTAAAGGATGTATTGCTCTGCTCAATGCGACTCCTCTCCATTTGCATTTTATTGAGCGTGTCCTCGTAGATGAGGTTCAGTCTGCTGCCACCGTCCATTAGCACTTTAGTGAGCCGAAAACCATCCACAATTGGGTTGAGGACCAGAGCGGCTGGTGCCCAGACTGAGTGGGATCTTGGTTCGTCATTGGCATTAAAAGTAATTGCTATAACATTCCAAGGGTTTATTGTTGCTACATGGCAGACTTCGGCAAGGTCGCGAAGCGCCCGTTTGCGTCGATTATTTGATGAGAAGGTCTCGAAGACTGTGAGTACTTCGGGATCATGTTCCGAAGAGTACTTTTCTGGTGTAGTATTGGCGAGTGTCGGATGTGGGGTTCCGGCAAACCCTTAAGGTTCGAACACTGGGGTGCGCGCGAAGTCTTTCCTTCCCACCGATCTACACCCTAGCTCGCTAAGATCTCGCGGATGAACTCGACGAACTCGCAACACAGAAAGACACGAGGTTTATACTGGTTCGGGCCACTGTTGTGGTGTAATACCCTACTCCAGTGTGGTGGTGGATTGCCTCTAGGGCTGATGATGAACAGTACAAGGGAAGAACTGCCTCCTGAGGTTGAGGTGTTCTTGTGAGTAGACTCTTGATCGGGTTGGATCAAGCTAAGATGAGACGATGTGCCATCCGAGGAGATCCTCTAATATGCTGGCTAACTCTACTTATATAGGCCCTGGTCCTCTTCCCAAATATCGAGCGGGAAGGGAGCCAACAACGGCGGGCCAATTTGAAGGGGGACAGCTAGTACAAGCTATCCTGACAAAAGTGGTCTTCGCCTGCGAAAAGCTCTGGTGGTAACGCCGTCTTGGGCTCCACGATGACCTCCATCTTGCCGTCCTCCTGGTCTTGGTCTCTTTGCACCAATATAACAACCTTTGCCTGATGCCTCGGTACTCTTCGCCTGCGATGGCCTCCTTAGCACCAAAGAGGAAACAAGGACGCTGCGCGCACTGGCGCCCGCCCGGTGCTCACCTGGTGTCATGCGTCATGGCTCACGTCACAAGGGCCTCGTGAGGTTTGCCCCCGCCTTGATATCTCCGCTCCTCGTGAGGCTGCCTGGCTAAGCTACTCCAGAGGAGGTCTTGCGTCATCTGCCTCGCGAGGCTTGGACCCTCGCGAGGGTCTTGGATGCTTTGTTGGTGAAGATGGGCCGTACGGCCTGCTGGCTTAGCCACGCCGTGGGCCGCAGGCAGGCAAGTCTAGGGACCCCCATTCCTAGAACGCCGACAGTGGCCCCCGGGCCCAAGGTGCGCTCGGGCTTGGCTTCGTGGCGAAGCCAAGGGCCAAATTCGGAGCACCGCGGGCCCCCAAAGCCCGTGACCTTGGTTGACGCGTGGCGGTTGATTGGACGTGGGCGTCTCCGCTTCCCCATGCTGCCTCGGCAGCTGCACGACTTGACAAGTCCCTGCGACATGCACGGAAAACTGTCATTACCTGCGATCGTAGGAGATGTCAGTTAGCCTTCTCTTGCTATAAATGGGGAGGGGGTGGAGCCCCCGTTGCCCATCTCTTCCTCGCTTGCTTGCTTATTCCTCCTTGCTCCACTGCTGACAACAATGGCGCCCATCAGAAAGTTTTCTACTGAAGAGAAAGGAAAGGCTCCCCGTGATGATCCGGGGCCCCTTCCGCTGAAGAAAAGGTCGATCCATCGCCGTGATGAAGCGGCAATGCAAGTGGTGTTGAGGCCTTGGTGCGAGCGGCCTCCTCCGGGGTACTCGCTGCCCTCGTACGCCCAAGACGAGGGCTCGAGAGGACGAAGTGACGAGCAGCGCCGCCCACGCCGCATCCGGGGTCACTGCGCCATGGCGACGCGTGCCGTCGCCCCTGGAGTTCACGCTGCGGACTCCTCGCGCGAGTTGCTGTTGTGGGTGCCGATGCCTCCAAGCTCCTGGATCCGCTTCCCACGGTTCTTCTCCGATGTGATGCCGCCGAGGGGGCCTCTCGAGCTCTGGCTGCAGCTCTCCGGCGACCGGAGCGGAGATCGAAGCGGTCCCCACCAGCAAGATCTTCATGACTCGCGGCTGGGGCGAGATCGCGCGGGTCTGCCATGCGAGGGGCGCCCTCGCGATCCACTTCGAGTACGACGGTGTCTCCATGCTCTTCTTCAAGGTCTTCGATGCTGAGGGCCGCTGATAACCCACATGTATAGGGGATCAATTATAGCCTCTTTCGATAAGTAAGAGTGTCGAACCCAACGAGGAGCTAAAGGTAGAACAAATATTCCCTCAAGTTCTATCGACCACCGTACAACTCTACGCACACTTGACGTTCGCTTTACCGGAAACAAGTATGAAACTAGAAGTACTTTGTAGGTGTTGTTGGATAGGTATGCAAGATAATAAAGAGCAAGTAAATATAAAGTAGGGGCTGTTTAGATGAAGACACAACTAAATTAGTTTTAATAAAGAGCTTTTGTCAACAAGAAGGTTATTTGTCCCTAGCAATCGATAACTAGACCGGTAATCATTATTGCAATTTTATTTGAGGGAGAGGCATAAGCTAACATACTTTCTCTACTTGGATCATATGCACTTATGATTGGAACTCTAGCAAGCATCCGCAACTACTAAAGATTCATTAAGGTAAAACCCAACCATAGCATTAAAGCATCAAGTCCCCTTTATCCCATACACAAACAATCTACTTACTCAGGTCTATGCTTCTGTCACTCACGCCACCCACCACAAGCAAATCATAAACATATTGCAAACCCTACAACGGGAATCCCTCACGCTTGCGCGACATGGAGAGCACCATAGGACAGCACCAATAATAAAGCATACAACTCAACCCAACCACGATCATCAAATAGCCATTAGGACAAACAGATCTACTCAAACATCATAGGATAGCCATACATCTTTGGGAAATAATATATAGCGTTGAGCACCATGTTTAAGTAGAGATTACAGCGGGTAAGATAGAGGTTACACCGCTGCATAGAGGGGGGAAGAGTTGGTGATGATGGCGGTGAAGTTGGTGGTGAAGATCGCGGTGATGATGATGGCCCCCGGTGGCACTCCGGTGCCACCGGAAGCGAGGGGGAGAGAGCCCCCCTCCTTCTTCTTCTTCCTTGACCTCCTCCCTAGATGGGAGAAGGGTTTCCTCTCTGGTCCATGGCCTCCATGGCGTTGGAGGGGCAAGAGCCCCTCCGATATTGGATCTATCTCTCTGGTTCTGCATTATCAGATTCTTCCCTTTCACCGTTTCTTATATTCCCGGAGATCCGTAACTCCGATTGGGCTGAAATTTTAACACGATCTCTATCCAGAAATTAGCTTTCTTGCGGTGAAAGAAGGGCTCCAACCGCCTTACGGGGTGGCCACGAGGGTCAGGGGCGCGCCTAACACCCTGGGGCACGCCCCCTACCTCGTGCCCCCCTCGGACACCGTCTCGCGTGGATTCTTCTTCCCAAAAATCATATATATTCCAAAAAAAATCTCCATCAAGTTTTATTCCGTTTGGACTCCGTTTGATATGGATATTCTGCCAAACAAAAAACATGCAACAAACAGGAACTGGCACTGGGCACTGGATCAATATGTTAGTCCCAAAAATAATATTAAAAGTTGCCAAAAAGTATATGAAAGTTGAGTAATATTGACATGGAACAATCAAAAATTATAGATACGACGGAGACGTATCAGCATCCCAAGCTTAATTCCTGCTCGTCCTCGAGTAGGTAAATGATAAAAAAGATAATTTTTGATGTGGAATGCTACCTAGCATAATCTTGATCATATGTATAATCATGGCATGAATATTAAGACACGAGTGATTCAAAGCAATAGTCTATCCTTTGACATAAAAACAATAATACTTCAAGCATACCAACCAAGCAATTATGTCTTATTGAAATAACATAGCCAAAGAAAGCTCATCCCTACAAAATCATATAGTCTGGCTATGCTCCATCTTCACCACACAAAATATTCACATCATGCACAACCCCGATGACAAGCCAAGCAATTGTTTACTTTCACGCAATACATGAGCGTGAGCCATGGACATAGCACTATAGGTGGAATAGAATATGATGGTGGAGAAGACAAAAAGGAGAAGATAGTCTCACATCAACTAGGCGTATCAATGGGCTATGGAGATGCCCATCAATAGATATCAATGTGAGTGATTAGGGATTGCCATGCAACGGATGCACTAGAGCTATAAATGTATGAAAGCTCAACAAAAGAAACTAGTGGGTGTGCATCCAACTCGCTTGCTCACGAAGACCTAGGGCACTTGAGGAGGCCCATCATTGGAATATACAAGCCAAGTTCTATAATGAAAGATTCCCACTAGTATATGAAAGTGACGACATAGGAGACTCTCTATCATGAAGATCATGGTGCTACTTTGAAGCATAAGTGTGGTAAAAGGATAGTAGCATTGTCCCTTTTAATTTTTTTCTTTTTTTATTTGGCCTTTCTTTTTTTATTTGGCCTTCCCTTTTTTATTTGGCATTTCTTTTTTTTATTTGGCCTTTCTTTCTCTTTTTTTGGGACAATGCTCTATTGAATGATGATCATCACACTTCTATTTATTTACAACTCGATTATACAACTCGATACTAGAACAAAGATGACTCTATATGAATGCCTCTGGCGGTGTACCGGGATGTGCAATGATCTAGCGTAGCAATGACATCAAAAAACGGACAAGCCATGAAAACATCATGCTAGCTATCTTACGATCATGCAAAGCAATATGACAATAAATGCTCAAGTCATGTATATGATGATGATGGAAGTTGCATGGCAATATATCTCGGAATGGCTATGGAAATGCCATGATAGGTAGGTATGGTGGCTGTTTTGAGTAAGGTATATGGTGGGTTTATGGTACCGGCGAAAGTTGCGCGGTACTAGAGAGGCTAGCAATGGTGGAAGGGTGAGAGTGCGTATAATCCATGGACTCAACATTAGTCATAAAGAACTCACATACTTATTGCAAAAATCTATTAGTCATCAAAACAAAGTACTACGTGCATGCTCCTTGGGGGATAGATTGGTAGGAAAAGACCATCGCTCGTCCCCGACCGCCACTCATAAGGAAGACAATCAATAAACACCTCATGCTCCGACTTCGTTACATAACGGTTCACCATACGTGCATGCTACGTGACTTGCAAACCTCAACACAAGTATTTATCAATTTCACAATTACTCGACTAGAATGACTCTAATATCACCATCTTTATATCACAAAACTATTGCAAGGAATCAAACATATCATATTCAGCGATCTACAAGTTTATGTAGGATTTTATGACTAACCATGTGAATGACCAGTTCCTGTCATCTCTCTAAATAGATATAAGTGAAGCACGAGAGTTTAATTCTTTCTACAAAAGATATGCCCCTCTCTAACAAGTATAAGTGAAGAAAAAGAGCATTCTACAAATGGCGGTTGTCTAAGTGAAGAGAAACAGGCAATCCAAACTTCAAATGATATAAGTGAAGCACATGAAGCATTCTATAAAGCCATACTCAAAAGATATAAGTGAAGTGTAAAGAGCATTATATAAATCAACCAAGGACCATCTCATACCAGCATGGTGCATAAAAAAATAAAAACCTAAATGCAAAAGACGCTCCAAGACTTGCACATATCGCATGAACGAAACGAATCCAAAAACATACCGATATTTGTTGAAGAAAGTGGGGATGCCTCCCCAGCATCCCCAAGCTTAGACGCTTGAGTCTCCTTGAATATTTACTTGGGGTAACTCAGGCATCCCCAAGCTTGAGCTCTTGCCTCTCTTCCTTCTTCTCACATCAAAACCTTCTCAATCATCGAACACTTCATCCACACAAAACTTCAACAGAAAACTCGGTAAGATCCATTAGTATAATAAAGCAAATCACTACTCTAAGTACTGTTGCAAAACAATTCATATTTTGTTTTTGCATTGTGTCTACTGTAATATAACTTTTTCATGGCTTAATACACTGATATAAATTGATAGGTTCATCAAAACAAGCAAACTATGCATCAAAAACAGAATCTGTCTAAAACAGAACAGTCTGTAGGAATATGAACATTCACCATACTTATTATACTTGAAAATTCTACCAAAATTAGGAAAAATAAAAAAATTGTATATGAAGACAGTGCAAAAAGAATCATAACCATTTGACGTTCCAGCTAAAAATGTAAAATCGCGCACTACAACCAAAGTTTCTGTCCTGCACCGTACAAACCATCAAGCAAATGTAAACATCATAAAGGCAAACCTTGGCACGTTATTTTTTATAATACAATGAAATTGTACAAGGGGATAATTATTTTTGTTGAAAGGTTTCTGTAATTAAGATTCACAAAGTTGCCGTGAGCATGAACAAAGTTCAAGGAGCTCTCCCACTTCAACAGTGCTTACCTTTCTCACTTTCACTTTCCTTTTTGAAAAGTTTTGGGTTCCCCTCTTTATTTTTGTTGTTTTTAAACTATATGAAAGCACTCAACAGAAATAAATGACTCTCTAAAACTTTCGGGTTGTCTCCCTGGCAGTGCTTTCTTTAAAGCCATTAAGCTAGGCATATAGTGCTCAAGTAATGAATCCACCCGGATCCCAAGGTATATCAAAGCCAATTTTAATTAACAATGATTTATAATTTAGTAGTGAGCAAAAGGTAACATGTATCATGTAATGACGAAGTCTAACTCTCTTCCTATGCATCGGCATGTCATAAAAGAACAATTCATGCACACCTAGTAAAGGCCAATGCATAGTATAAACAGTTTCTTGCAATTTTATCATGTGGGAAGCATAGAGAGGTGGAGATATAGTCCCTCTCTCATAATAATTGCAAGTAGGAGCAGAAAACACATGCATATTATATTCATCAAAATCATCATGTGCAATGGTAAAAGGCAACCCATCAATATAATCCTTAATAAGTGCAAACTTCTCCGATATAGTGTAGTCGGGAGAATTCAAAAAGATAATAGGACTATATGTGTGGGTGCAATAGCAACAATTTCATGTTTAACATAAGGAACTATAGCAAGTTCATCTCCATAAGCATAATTCATATTGGCATCTTGGCCACAAGCATAGCAAGCATCATCAAAAAGGGATATTTCAAGAGAATCAACGGGATCATAACAATCATCATAGCAATCATCCTTCGGTAAGCACGAAGGGGAATTAAATAATGTATGAGTTGAAGAGTTACTCTCATTAGAAGGTGGGCACGGGTAGCTAATCCGCTCTTCCTCCTTTTGTTCTTCGCTCTCTTCCTCATCTTTTTCATCCAATGAGCTCACAGTTTCATCAATTTCTTCTTCCATAGACTCCTGCAAAATATTAGTATCTTCTTGGACAGTAGAGTATTCCTCAATATATGGTTTAACATAAGCATTAGAAGCATAATTCTCATAACAATATTCAAGTATGGCAAAATTTTCAGATTTGTGAAGAGTAGCATCATACTTTTCAATCAAAGAAGCAATTTCAAAAGCACCCTTAAAAGCAACAAATTCTTCAATTTGTTGAACATCGTAGTAATTATAAACACCCTTAGCATACGAAGATACGATTCCATTATTACTAAACTCACATTGATAGGAGAGGTGTTTCTTAGGGTCTTCAGAACAACAAGTATAATCATATATTTCACATAAATTCCAAGCATAGCATTGCAAACGTTGAATTTGACCCCATAATAGTTTCCCTTTTTCAGATATACGGTATCGCACATAACAAGCATGCTCCTCTAAGGATTTGCCCACAACTAAGCTAGTTGGGGTTTCAGCACGAGCACATAGGGATCGAAGATGATCCAAGTAATAAGCTTCAGTAGTGTGATAGATTTTGATTGGTTCTTCAACCATTGGTTCAGTAGGTACAACTAATTTTTTTGGTATTTTGCGTTTCCTACCCATAACTAAAGATAGAAAACAGCTAAGAACAGCAAATAAAAATTACTTAGTGATAAAGCAAACAAGCACACACGAGAATATTCACCCCACGCTATTGCTCCGCGACAACGGAGCCAGAAAAAGGTCTTGATAACCCACAAGTATAGGGGATCAATTGTAGCCTCTTTCGATAAGTAAGAGTGCCGAACCCAACGAGGAGCTAAAGGTAGAACAAATATTCCCTCAAGTTCTATCGACCACCGATACAACTCTACGCACACTTGACGTCCGCTTTACCAGAAACAAGTATGAAACTAGAATTACTTTGTAGGTGTTGTTGGATAGGTATGCAAGATAATAAAGAGCAAGTAAATATAAAGTATGGGATGTTTAGATGAAGACACAACTAAATTAGTTTTAGTAAAGATCTTTTGTCAACAAGAAGGTTATTTGTCCCTAGCAATCGATAACTAGACCAGTAATCATTATTGCAATTTTATTTGAGGGAGAGGCATAAGCTAACATACTTTCTCTACTTGGATCATATGCACTTATGATTGGAACTCTAGCAAGCATCCGCAACTACTAAAGATTCATTAAGGTAAAACCCAACCATAGCATTAAAGCATCAAGTCCCCTTTATCCCATACACAAACAATCTACTTACTCGGGTCTGTGCTTCTGTCACTCACGCCACCCACCATAAGCAAATCATAAACATATTGCAAACCCTACAGCGGGGATCCCTCATGCTTGCGCGACATGGAGAGCACCATAGGACAGCACCAATAATAAAACATACAACTCAAACCAATCACGATCATCAAATAGCCATTAGGACAAAATAGATCTACTCAAACATCATAGGATAGCCATACATCATTGGGAAATAATATATAGCATTGAGCACCATGTTTAAGTAGAGATTACAGCGGGTAAGAGAGAGGTTACACCGCTGCATAGAGGGGGGAAGAGTTGGTGATGATGGCGGTGAAGTTGTTGGTGAAGATCGCGGTGATGATGATGGCCCCCGGTGGCACTCCGGTGCCACCGGAAGCGAGGGGGAGAGAGCCTCCCTCCTTCTTCTTCTTCTTCCTTGACCTCCTCCCTAGATGGGAGAAGGGTTTCCCCTCTGGTCCATGGCTTCCATGGCGTGGGAGGGGTGAGAGCCCCTCCGAGATTGGATCTATCTCTCTGTCTCTCTCTGGTTATGCGTTCTCAGATTCTTCTCTTTCACCGTTTCTTATATTCCCGGAGATCCGTAACTCCGATTGGGCTGAAATTTTAACATGACCTCTATCCAGAAATTAGCTTTCTTGCGGCGAAAGAAGGGCTCCAACCGCCTTGTGGGGTGGCCACGAGGGTCAGGGGCGCGCCTGACACCCTGGGGCGTGCCCCCCTACCTCGTGCCCCCCTCGGACACCATCTCGCGTGGATTCTTCTTCCCAAAAATCATATATATTCCAAAAAAAATCTCCATCAAGTTTTATTCCATTTGGACTCTGTTTGATATGGATATTCTGCGAAACAAAAAACATGCAACAAACAGGAACTGGCACTGGGCACTGGATCAATATGTTAGTCCCAAAAATAATATAAAAAGTTGCCAAAAAGTATATGAAAGTTGAATAATATTGGCATGGAACAATAAAAAATTATAGATATGACGGAGGCATATCAGCCGCCGCCTGGAGTGCTGCTCCAGAGAGGAGCGTGAGGCTGACGCGCGTCCCGCTTGCAGCCACTCCAGCAGCAGCAGCCCTTGGGAGTCCAGCAGCTCTCCTGAGCTCTATGAGACTCCGGAGACGAGCGATGACAGCTACGTGCCCCCGAGCTCTCGCCGCGCTTGGAGCGGAGCTGCGGCGTCCGGCCATCGCCGCCGCTGATCTGGATGGGGTTGGCGCCAGCCTCCCGTGGCCCACTGTTGATGATGGTGTCCACCACGGAAGGATGTAGATAGTATTCCCCTTAGTATTAGCTTTTGTTTCCTGCGATGAATCATGAATTACCCCGTGGGGGCATGTAATGATCCGTAATGTCTTTTGTGCTTATCTTCCTTGTTATGAGATTTTGGTGAACACATGTCCCGTTAGGGCTCGGTCCCCTCTTTCTTTCCTCGCGATAGCTTGTTGCTCTACGCCGACAGGTCCCGGTCCCCAGGCAGGCTACAGCCGTCGCTGGTATGCCAGGTTGCGTGCCGTGGTCAAGGCCAGGAGGTGTGCAGCCCGAGGTCCAGTAAGAGCCCCTGAGGCGCGATGCTCAGGAGGTCCCCCTTAGTGCTCAAGCAGCCATGGTAAGGCGAGAAAGGGAGTTGACGTGGCCGCAACAGGGTTGTGACAAGGCATGGGTGACCATTAGGCCCAAACGTTTAGCCGATCCGAGTGCTGGACTTATCTTGTTGATCTCGTGGCGACTCCTGACATTGTGCTAGGGCTTCGCGTCTACTCGTGCGGCATAGGTAGGCCGGCCCATACGAGTTTCCCTCCCCTCATGCTCTCCTTAGTGCTCTATGTCCTCAGGTCCCAGCCCTCAAGCAAGCTCAGCCGCCGCTGGTATGCCAGGTCGCGATGCCGTGCTCAAGGGCAGGGGGTGAGGGCTGGAGAGCCAGTAAGAGCTCCCGAGTCGCGATGCTCAGGAGCCCCCCTTTTAACGTGCAAGCGAATTGCACGAGAGAAAAGGAGACTCGCGGTGCCACCTGCTATTCTTCCCGCGGGGTCCCTGTGAACAGGCACAAGAAGAACATGGTTTTCCGTTACAGGCATCAGCCTGCCGCTGGTTGGTCCGGATGTAGTGAAGGCACTGAGGGCCTGGTGAGGTGACATGCGCGGGGCGTGCCGCTAGCCAGAGCTCGACGCTTAGATTTGTCGACGTGGCAGGGACGGACCCATGCACCAGCGACGTGCCTGTGAGGAGGCCCCGTGGGAGGCAATGATCGAGTAGGTGATAACCGTGGGCAGGTTAAGCAGGGAAGGCAAATCAGCTTGGATAAATGCAGGAAGATACATGCCACCGGGTCCGGCCCGAGCGGCTTGGGGATGATGCAGCCTGAGGGGCGCCCCCAACAAGGTAAGCTAAAGACATAAGCAAAAGGGATACATGCCGCAGGGACGGACCCACGCGGCCTGGGAATAATGCATCCCGAGGGGCGCTCCTAGCTAAACGAGCTTGGAAGATGTCACCTGGTTCTGTAGAAGAAGTAGAGTTGGTGCAGCTGAAGGCGTGCATTGAAGAAATGACTCCTCATGAGCCGCCAGAACCCTGAGCCTCGGGAGGCTCTGGGGGCTCAGGAGGTTCCCTGAAGACCGTCTCCATCTCCTCCAGAACGGCGTGGTACCTAGCTTCCTGAGCCACCAGGACACGTCGCATGTTGCGCTGATAGGTCGATGTCATGCTCGGCAAGCCAAAAGGCATATGAATGTAGCTGTGTGGCGGGCCCTCGCAGCGGCCCACACGTGAAGGCCAGAAACGCTCCTGAGATGCGGCTATGTTGATCCCTGGGACGTCGATGCAGACACGCAGCCCAGCATCCTCGCCAGGATGCGGAGCTGCGCCTCGTGGGTGGCTGTCGCCGCGCATGGCTCTTGCTTCTTGCAGTTCCAGGGTGGTCTTGGTGATAAACTCCTGAGTGGTGGGCACTCCTTGCCCTGTGCTCTCTTGAGGGTCACGTGTCGCGAAGCACGCCTCCAAGTGGTGCCCAAGTGCCTCGCTCGCGAGGTTGGCAAGGTCCGAGGCCCTCCAGAAGAGAGCCCCGAGCTCTGCTTGAGGAGGGCGCCGGGCGCGCCTTCCTATGCGATGGAGGGAGGCGCCCCTGGAGTGGGCGCTGGTCCTGACGAGGCTCCTGCCGCGACACCATCCTCCTGAGGTCCTGCACGGTGCGGCTTCTTCTTCTTTGGGATGGCCTCCAGAGGGCCTTCATTTCTGCTGTCGGGGTCGTCGGTTGCTGCGGCTTAAAAGGCGCGCTCGACGGAGCACACCGCATCCCTCTCTTCACACGGGACCGTGATGATTCCTCCGCTTCCTGGCATCTTGAGAACGTTGTAGCCGTGATGAGTGACTGCCATGAACTTCGCCAGGGCTGGATACCCAAGGATGGCATTGTACGGCAGGCGGATATGCGCAACGTCGAAGTCGATGAGCTCAGTGCGGTAGTTCTTGCGCTCCCCGAAGGTGACAGGCAGGCGGACCTGTCCTATCGGTGTGGTGGAGCCGTCGGTCACTCCCGAGAAAGGCTTTGTGAGCTGGAGCTGTTCATAAGGCACTTGGAGGTTGTCGAACGTGTCGACGGACAAGATGTTGAGCCCTGCGCCACCGTCGATGAGGGTCTTGGTGACCTGCACATTGCTGATGACTGGGGAACACAGCATAGGGAGGGCACCAGCGGTGGCTGCATACTTGAGCTGATCCGCCGAGTTGAAAGTGATGGCGCATTGGGACCACCTGAGCAGGCGCGTAGCCTCAAGTTTGGGGAGCGCCACGTTCACCTCGTGAGTGAACTGTTTGAAGGTGCGCTGAGAGGCTGGGGCCTGGGCGCCGCCCAAGATGCAGGCGATCGCACGCGGCTCCTGGAAGCCCCCAGCGCCCTCGTCCTGGTGGTGGTCGTCGTTCCTTCTTGGTGGCGGCAGCGGGGGAAGACCGGCGTTGCCCTGGGGGCGATCTTCACGCGGCGGGTCCCTCCAGGCGCCCTCGCGAGGTTGGTCCTGCCAGCGGTCCTCACAAGGCCGGTCGCGCCACTCCTGGCGCGGGCCACGGTCGTCCCAGCGTCCGCCTCCATGTCCTCCTCCGCGATCGTAGCCCCGGTCGTTGCGCTCGGGGCGTCGACCGTAGCGTCCTTCAGGTATGGCTCTGAGCTCTTGACAGTCACTGGTGTTGTGGGTGTTCAGGTTGTGGAAGGCGCAGAACGGTCGGTCGTTCTTGGATGACTCGGGCTGATCTCTGCCCCGCTTGATGTAGGGCTCCACTGCGAGCACAGCTGCTTCCTTGCGCTTCACGTCCTTGGCCTTGGCCTTCTTCTCCTCAGCGCCCACAGCTAGCGGCTCAAGGAGAGAGAGGCGCCCCTCCTCAGCTCTTCCGCAGTTGGTCGCCAGGTTGAATAGCTCCTGAGATGTGCAGAGCTCCTCGTGGATGGCGAGCTCTTCCTTCATCTTGACATCACGGACGCTGTCGGAGAACAAGGAGATGATGGCCTCGTCCGTGACCTTGGGGATCTTGAGGCGGGTGTTGTTGAAGCACTGGATGTACTTCTGGAGGGTCTCTCCTGGTTGCTGCCTGATGCAGCGTAGATCACCCACGGCCGGTGGGCGGTCGCGAGTGCCCTGGAAGTTGGCGACGAAGCGGTCGCACATCTCGTCCCAGGAGGAGATCGAGCCGTGCTGCAGGTTCAGGAGCTAGGAGTAAGATCCATCCTTGAGAGCCATGGGAAACTAGTTCGTCATGACCTTTTCGTCGCCGTTGGCCGCTTCGATGCTCAGCTCATAGAGCCGCAGGAACTCCGCGGGGTCGGTGGTACCGTCATAGCGAGGGGGCAGATCCGGCTTGAACTTGCCCGGCCAGGTGACGCTACGCAGCTCGGGGGTGAAGGCGCGGCAGCTAGCCGTGGTTGCCGGGGCCCGCTTCGGAGGTGGAGCTTGGTCTTGACGAGGTCCGCACTGCACTGCTGCGGGCGGTGCGCGGTCTTGACGAGGTGGTGCGGGGAGCGCAGGTGCAGCTTCTCACGGCCACGGAATTTCTTGGCAGCTTCTCTCTTCGCGCGCGGACGCCGGGCGCGGCGGATCATGCCGCAGAGTCGTGCGCGTTGGTGCCAAGGCGCTTGGGGCAAAGGTGGTGGAGGCACGCCACGAGCCCCGTCGCCCGCGACTGGTTGAGGGGGAGGCAGAGAGTGGGACGACGCCGGAGAGCCCCCTGCGGCACGAACGAGCTCGGCGACGCGGTCGAGCCACTCCTCGTAGAGGTCGTCGACGGGGCGGTAGCACAGGAGCTCGTTCGTCGCAAGGAGCGCGGCCCGTGCCTCCATGGGAGCGCGGTGCGCATGAGACGAAGAACCGGCAGGGGTCAGCAATGGAGTGGCGGTGCGGCTGTCCTACCACACCGAAGGATGCAGCGAGGACGCCTGCTGCTCGTTCACGCCAGGCCGGTGGTAGCGTTGGCGGCGGGAGACGGAAAACGGCGATGTGGCCCGCCGACGGGAGCCGTCTGAGCGACACGGGCGGTGAGGGCAGCCCGACGCTCAGCTCAAGCACGGCGAGCGTCCGCCATGGAGACGACGGAGCGACAGAGTGACGAACTGATGGGAGGGAAGCTACGGCGCACCCCTACCCAGCGCGCCAAATGTCGGATGTGGGGTTTCGGCAAACCCTTAAGGTTCGAACACTGGGGTGCGCATGAAGTCTTTCCTTCACACCGATCTACGCCCTAGCTTGCTAAGATCTCGCCGACGAACTCGCAACACAGAAAGACAAGAGGTTTATACTGGTTCGGGTCACCGTTGTGGTGTAATACCGTACTCCATTGTGGTGGTGGATTGCCTCTAGGGCTGATGATGAACAGTACAAGGGAAGAACTGTCTCTGAGGTTGAGGTGTTCTTGTGAGTAGGCTCTTGATCAGGTTGGATCAAGCTAAGATGAGATGATGTGCCATCCGAGGAGATCCTCTACTATGGTGGCTAACTCTACTTATATAGGCCCTGGTCCTCTTCCCAAATATCGAGAGGGAAGGGAGCCAACAACGGCGGGCCAATTTGAAGGGGGACAGCTAGTACAAGATATCCTGACAAAAGTGGTCTTCGCCTGCGAAAAGCTCTGGTGGTGACGCCGTCTTGGGCTCCATGATGACCTCCATCTTGTCATCCTCCTGGTCTTGGTCTCGTTGCACCAATATAGCAACCTTTGCCTGATGCCTCGGTACTCTTCGCTTGCGCTGGCCTCCTTAGCACCAAAGAGGAAACAAGGACGCTGCGTGCGCTGGCGCCCGCCTGGCGCCCGCCTGGTGTCGTGCGTCATGGCTCACGTCACGAGGGCCTCGTGAGGTTTGCCCCGCCTTGATATCTCTGCTCCTCGTGAGCCTGCCTGGCTAGGCTACTCCAGAGAAGGTCTTGCGTCGTCCGCCTCGCGAGGGTCTTGGATGCTTTGTTGGTGAAGATGGGTCGTACGGCCTGCTGGCTTAGCCACGCCGTGGGCCGCGGGCAGGCAAGTCTGGGGACCCCCGTTCCTAGAACGCCGACAGCAAGGATACCCTCACCGCTCTTGGCCACCTGCCGGAGTATCCAACATGCTCGTAGGTAGTGAGTTGGTTCGGTATTTGGCTTCGTATGTATTTGACAGGGTCTGTCGAGCCATTCTTCGAAGACAATTCTGTGTCTCGTAAAGGGCTTGAATTTCTTCTCCATGGTATGGTGGTTAGGTTCCCTGTGAGGTGTTGGGGAACGTAGCAGAATTTTAAAATTTTCTACGCATCACCAAGATCAATCTATGGAGTCATCTAGCAACGAGGGAGAGAGGATTGCATCTACATACCCTTGTAGATCGCGCGCGGAAGCGTTCAAGAGAACGGGGTTGATGGAGTCGTACTCGACGTGATCCAAATCACCGATGACCTAGTGCCGAACGGACGGCACCTCCGCATTCAACACACGTACGGTTGGGAAGACGTCTCCTCCAACTTGATCCAGCAAGGGGGAAGGAGAGGTTGATGAAGATCCAGCAGCACGACGGCATGGTGGTGGAAGCAACGGTGATCTCGGCAGGGCTTCGCCAAGCGCAAGGAGACGGAGGAGTGTCACGGGAGGGAGAGGGAGAGGCCAGGGGCTTGGGTGTGGCTGCCCTCCCTCCCCCCACTATATATAGGGTGCCTAGGGGGGGCGCCGTCCCTAGGAGATCCAATCTCCTAGGGGGGCGGCGGCCAAAGGGGGTGCCTTGCCCCCCAAGGCAAGGGTGGCGCCCCCACCCCTAGGGTTTCCAACCCTAGGCGCAGGGGGAGGCCCAAGGGGGGCGAACCAGCCCACTAGGGGCTGGTTCCCCTCCCACTTCAGCCCATGGGGCCCTCCGGGATAGGTGGCCCCACCCGATGGACCCCCGGGACCCTTCCGGTGGTCCCGGTACAATACCGATTACCCCCGAAACTTTCCCGATGGCCGAAACTTGACTTCCTATATATAAATCTTCATCTACGGACCATTCTGGAACTCCTCGTGACGTCCGGGATCTCATCCGGGACTCCGAACAACTTTCGGGTTACCGTATGCTAATATCTCTACAACTCTAGCGTCACCAAACCTTAAGTGTGTAGACCCTATGGGTTCGGGAGACATGCAGACATGACCGAGACGCTTCTCCGGTCAATAACCAACAGCGGGATCTGGATACCCATGTTGGCTCCCACATGCTCCTCGATGATCTCATCATATGAACCACGATGTCGAGGATTCAATCAATCCGTATACAATTCCCTTTGTCAATCGGTACGTTACTTGCCCGAGACTCGATCGTCGGTATCCCAATACCTTGTTCAATCTCGTTACCGGCAAGTCACTTTACTCATGCCGTAATGCATGATCCCATGATCAACCACTTGGTCACATTGAGCTCATTATGATGATGCATTACCGAGTGGGCCCAGAGATACCTCTCCGTCATACGGAGTGACAAATCTCAGTCTCAATTCGTGCCAACCCAACAGACACTTTCGGAGATACCTGTAATGTACCTTTATAGTCACCCAGTTACGTTGTGACGTTTGGCACACCCAAGGCACTCCTATGGTATCCGGGAGTTGCACAATCTCATGGTCTAAGGAAATGATACTTGACATTCAGAAAAGCTACAGCAAACGAACTACACGATCTTTGAGCTAAGCTTAGGATTGGGTCTTGTCCATCACATCATTCTCCTAATGATGTGATCCCGTTATCAATGACATCCAATGTCCATAGTCAGGAAACCATGACTATCTATTGATCAATGAGCTAGTCAAATAGAGGCTTACTAGGGACATGTTGTGGTCTATGTATTCAAACATGTATTACGATTTCCGGATAACACAATTATAGCATGAATAATAGACAATTATCATGAACAAAGAAATATAATAATAACCATTTTATTATTGCCTCTAGGGCATATTTCCAACAGTCTCCCACTTGCACTAGAGTCAATAGTCTAGTTACATTGTGATGAATCGAACACCCATGCAGTTCTGGTGTTAATCATGTTTTGCTCTAGGGAGAGGTTTAGTCAATGGATCTGCCACATTCAGGTCCGTATGTACTTTACAAATCTATATGTCTCCATTTTGAACACTTTCACGAATGGAGTTGAATCGACGCTTGATATGCCTGGTCTTCCTGTGAAACCTGGGCTCCTTGGCAAGGGCAATAGCTCCAGTGTTGTCACAGAAGAGAGTCATCGGGCCCGACGCATTGGGTATGACTCCTAGGTCGGTAATGAACTCCTTCACCCAGACTGCTTCTTGTGCTGCCTCCGAGGCTGCCATGTACTCTGCTTCACATGTAGATCCCGCCACAACACTTTGCTTGCAACTGCACCAGCTTACTGCCCCACCATTCAAAATATACACATATCCGGTTTCTGACTTAGAGTCATCCAGATCTGTGTCGAAGCTAGCATCGACGTAACCCTTTACGACAAGCTCTTCGTCACCTCCATAAATGAGAAACATTTCCTTAGTCCTTTTCAGGTACTTCAGGATATTCTTGACCGCTGTCCAGTGTTCCATGCCGGGATTACTTTGGTACCTTCCTACCAAACTTATGGCAAGGTTTACATCAGGTCTGGTACACAGCATAGCATACATGATAGACCCTATGGCCGAGGCATATGGGACGACACTCATCTTTTCTCTATCTTCTGCCGTGGTCGGGCATTGAGCCGTGCTCAATCTTGTACCTTGCAACATAGGCAAGAACCCCTTCTTTGACTGATCCATTTTGAACTTCTTCAATATCTTGTCAAGGTACGTACTCTGTTAAAGACCAATGAGGCGTCTCGATCTATCTCTATAGATCTTGATGCATAATATATAAGCAGCTTCTCCAAGGTCCTTCATTGAAAAACACTTGTTCAAGTAGGCCTTTATGCTTTCCAAGAATTCTATATCATTTCCCATCAACAGTATGTCATCCACATACAATATGAGAAATGCTACAGAGCTCCCACTCACTTTCTTGTAAATGCAGGCTTCTCCATAAGTCTGCGTAAACCCAAACGCTTTGATCATCTCATCAAAATGAATGTTCCAACTCCGAGATGCTTGCACCAGCCCATAAATCGAGCGTTGGAGCTTGCACACCTTGTCAGCAGTCTTAGGATCGACAAAACCTTCCGGCTGCATCATATACAATTCTTCCTTAAGGAAACCATTAAGGAATGCCGTTTTGACGTCCATTTACCATATCTCATAATCATAGAATGCGGAAATTGCTAACATGATTCGGACGGACTTCAGCTTCGCTACGAGTGAGAAGGTCTCATCGTAGTCAATCCCTTGAACTTGTCGATAACCCTTAGCGACAAGCCGAGCTTTATAGATGGTTACGTTACCATCCGCGTCTGTCTTCTTCTTAAAGATCCATTTATTTTCTATGGCTCGCCGATCATCGGGCAAGTCAGTCAAAGTCCATACTTTGTTTTCATACATGGATCCTATCTCGGATTTCATGGCTTCCAGCCATTTGTCAAAATCTGGGCCCGTCATCGCTTCTTCATATTTCGAAGGTTCACCGTTGTCTAAAAACATGATTTCCAAGACAGGGTTGCCGTACCACTCTGGTGCGGAACGTGTCCTTGTGGACCTACGAAGTTCAGTAATAACTTGATCTGAAGTTTCATGATCATCATCATTAAATTCCTCTCTAGTCGGTGCAGGCACCTCAGGAACATTTTCTTGAGCTACGCCACTTACCGGTTCAAGAGGTAATATTTCATCAAGTTCTACTTTCCTCCCACTTATTTCTTTTGAGAGAAACTCTTTCTCTAGAAAGGACCCATTCTTGGCAACAAAGATCTTGCCTTCGGATCTGAGGTAGAAGGTATACCCAACAGTTTCTTTAGGGTGTCCTATGAAGACGCATTTTTCCGACTTGGGTTCGAGCTTTTCAGGTTGAAGTTTCTTGACATAAGCATCGCATCCCCAAACTTTTAGAAACGACGGCTTAGGTTTCTTCCCAAACCATAATTCATACGGTGTTGTCTCAACGGATTTCGACGGAGCCCTATTTAAAGTGAATGCGGCAGTCTCTAAAGCATAGCCCCAAAATGACAGCGGTAAATCGGTAAGAGACATCGTAGATCGCACCATATCCAATAGAGTGCGATTACGACGTTCGGACACACCATTACGCTGAAGTGTGCCAGGCGGCGTGAGTTGTGAAACTATTCCACATTTTCTTAAGTGTGTGCCAAATTCGTGACTCAAGTATTCTCCCCCATGATCTGATCGCAAGAACTTGATTTTCTTCTCACATTGATTCTCAACCTCACTCTAAAATTCCTTGAACTTTTCAAAGGTCTCAGACTTGTGTTTCATTAAGTAGATATACCCATATCTACTTAAGTCATCAGTGAGGGTGAGAACATAACGATAGCCACCGCGAGCCTCAACACTCATTGGACCGCACACATCAGTATGTATGATTTCCAATAAGTTGGTTGCTCGCTCCATTGTTCCTGAGAACGGAGTCTTGGTCATTTTACCCATGAGGCATGGTTCGCACGTGGCAAATGATTCGTAATCAAGAGACTCTAAAAGTCCATCTGCATGGAGCTTCTTCATGCGTTTGACACCTATGTGACCAAGGCGGCAGTGCCACAAGTATGTGGGACTATCATTATCAACCTTACATCTTTTGGTATTCACACTATGAATATGTGTAACATTACGCTCGAGATTCATTAAGAATAAACCATTCACCATTGGAGCATGACCATAAAACATATCTCTCATATAAATAGAACAACCATTATTCTCGGATTTAAATGAGTAGCCATCTCGAATTAAACGAGATCCTGATACAATGTTCATGCTCAAAGATGGCACTAAATAACAATTATTGAGGTTTAAAACTAATCCCGTAGGTAAATGTAGAGGTAGCGTGCCGACGGCGATCACATCGACCTTGGAACCATTCCCGACGCGCATCGTCACCTCGTCCTTCGCCAGTCTCCGCTTATTCCGCAGCTCCTACTTTGAGTTACAAATGTGAGCAACCGCACCGGTATCAAATACCCAGGAGCTACTACGAGTACTGGTAAGGTACACATCAATCACATGTACCTTTAGTGTTGTCGGCCTTCTTGTCCGCTAAGTATTTGGGGCAGTTCCGCTTCCAGTGACCACTTCCCTTGCAATAAAAGCACTCAGTCTCGGGCTTGGGTCCATTCTTTGGCTTCTTCCCAGCAGCTTGCTTACCGGGCGCGGCAACTCCCTTGCCGTCCTTCTTGAAGTTCTTCTTACCCTTGCCTTTCTTGAACTTAGTGGTTTTATTCACCATCAACACTTGATGTTCCTTTTTGATTTCCACCTCTGCTGATTTCAGCATTGAATATACCTCAGGAATGGTCTTTTCCATCCCCTGCATATTGAAGTTCATCACAAAGCTCTTGTAGCTTGGTGGAAGCGACTGAAGGATTCTGTCAATGACCGCGTCATCCGGGAGATTAACTCCCAGCTGAGTCAAGCGGTTATGCAACCCAGACATTTTGAGTATGTGCTCACTGACAGAACTATTTTCCTCCATCTTATAGCTGAAGAACTTGTCGGAGACTTCATATCTCTCGACCCAGACATGAGCTTGGAAAACCATTTTCAGCTCTTCGAACATCTAATATGCTCCGTGTCTCTCAAAACGCTTTTGGAGCCCCGGTTCTAAGCTGTAAAGCATGCCGCACTGAACGAGGGAGTAATCATCAGCACGTGACTGCCAAGCGTTCATAACGTCTTGGTTCTCTGGGACAGGTGCGTCAGCTAGCGGTGCTTCTAGGACATAATCTTTCTTGGCAGCTATGAGGATGATCCTTAGGTTCCGGACCCAGTCTGTATAGTTGCTGCCATCGTCTTTCAGCTTGGTTTTCTCTAGGAACGCGTTGAAGTTGAGGACAACGTGGGCCATTTGATCTACAAGACATATTGTAAAGATTTTAGACTAAGTTCATGATAATTAAGTTCATCTAATCAAATTATTCAATGAACTCACACTCAGATAGACATCCCTCCAGTCATCTAAGCGTACCATGATCTGAGTTAACTAGGTCGTGTCTGATCATCACGTGAGACGGACTAGCCAACATCGGTGAACATCTTCATGTTGATCGTATCTCCTATACGACTCATGCTCGACCTTTCGGTCTTCCGTGTTCCGAGGCCATGTCTGTACATGCTAGGCTCGTCAAGTCAACCTAAGTGTATTGCGTGTCTAAATGTGGCTTACACCCGTTGTATTCGAACATTAGAATCTATCACACCCGATCATCACGTGGTGCTTCGAAACAACGAACCTTCCCAATGGTGCACAGTTAGGGGGAACACTTTCTTGAAATTATTACGAGGGATCATCTTATTTAAGCTACCGTCGTTCTAAGCAAATAAGATGTAAAACATGATAAACATCACATGCAATCAAATAGTGACATGATATGGCCAATATCATTTGCTCCTTTTGATCTCCATCTTCGTGGCTCCATGATCATCGTTGTCACCGGCATGACACCATTATCTCCATCATCATGATCTCCATCATCGTGTCTTCTTGAAGTTGTCTCGTCATCTATTACTTCTACTACTATGGCTAACGCTTTAGCAATAAAGTAAAGTAATTACATGACGTTTATGTTGACACGCAGGTCATAAATAAATAAAGACAACTCCTATGGCTCCTGCCGGTTGTCATACTCATCGACATGCAAGTCGTGATTCCTATTACAAGAACATGATCATCTCATACATCACATATATCATTCATCACTTCCTTTGGCCATATCACATCACAAAACACTTGCTGCAAAAACAAGTTAGACGTCCTCTAATTGCTGTTGCAAGTTTTTACGTGGCTGCTATAGGTTTCTAGCAAGAACGTTTCTTACCTATGCCAAAACCACAACGTGAATTGCCAATTTCTATTTACCCTTCATAAGGACCCTGTTCATCGAATCCGATCCGACTAAAGTGGGAGAGACAGACACCTGCCAGCCACCTTATGCAACTAGTGCATGTCAGTCGGTGGAACCAGTCTCACATAAGCGTACGTGTAAGGTCGGTCTGGGCCGCTTCATCCCACGATGCCGCCGAATCAAGATAAGACTAGTAATGGCAAGCAAATTGACAATATCGACGCCCACAACTACTTTGTGTTCTACTCGTGCATAGTAACTACGCATAGACCTAGCTCATGATGCCACTTTTGGGGAACGTAGCAGAATTTTAAAATTTTCTACGCATCACCAAGATCAATCTATGGAGTCATCTAGCAACGAGGGAGAGAGGAGTGCATCTACATACCCTTGTAGATTGCGCGCGGAAGCGTTCAAGAGAACGGGGTTGATGGAGTCGTACTCGACGTGATCCAAATCACCGATGACCTAGTGCCGAACGGACGGCACCTCCGTGTTCAACACACGTACGGTTGGGAAGACGTCTCCTCCAACTTGATCCAGCAAGGGAGAAGGAGAGGTTGATGAAGATCCAGCAGCACGACGGCATGGTGGTGGAAGCAACGGTGATCTCGGCAGGGCTTCGCCAAGTGCAGGGAGACGGAGGAGTGTCACGGGAGGGAGAGGGAGAGGCCAGGGGCTTGGGTGCGGCTGCCCTCCCTCCCCCCACTATATATAGGGTGCCTAGGGGGGGCCGGCCCTAGGAGATCCAATCTCCTAGGGGGGGCGGCGGCTAAAGGGGGTGCCTTGCCCCCCAAGGCAAGGGTGGTGCCCCCCACTCCTAGGGTTTCCAACCCTAGGCGCAGGGGGAGGCCCAAGGGGGGTGCACCAGCCCACTAGGGGCTGGTTCCCCTCCCACTTCAGCCCATGGGGCCCTCCGGGATAGGTGGCCCCACCCGGTGGACCCCCGGGACCCTTCCGGTGGTCCCGGTACAATACCGATTACCGCCGAAACTTTCCCGATGGCCGAAATTTGACTTCCTATATATAAATCTTCACCTCCGGACCATTTTGGAACTCCTCGTGACGTCCGGGATCTCATCCGGGACTCCGAACAACTTTCGGGTTACCGTATGCTAATATCTCTACAACCCTAGCGTCACCGAACCTTAAGTGTGTAGACCCTACGGGTTCGGGAGACATGCAGACATGACCGAGACGCTTCTCCGGTCAATAACCAACAGCGGGATCTAGATACCCATGTTGGATCCCACATGCTCCTCGATGATCTCATCGGATGAACCACGATGTCGAGGATTCAATCAATCCGTATACAATTCCCTTTGTCAATCGGTACGTTACTTGCCCGAGACTCGATCGTCGGTATCCCAATACCTCGTTCAATCTCGTTACCGGCAAGTCACTTTACTCGTGCCGTAATGCATGATCCCGTGATCAACCACTTGGTCACATTGAGCTCATTATGATGATGCATTACCGAGTGGGCCCAAAGATACCTCTCCGTCATACGGAGTGACAAATCCCAGTCTCGATTCGTGCCAACCCAACAGACACTTTCGGAGATACCTGTAATGTACCTTTATAGTCACCCAGTTACATTGTGACGTTTGGCACACCCAAGGCACTCCTACGGTATCCGGGAGTTGCACAATCTCATGGTCTAAGGAAATGATACTTGACACTCAGAAAAGCTACAGAAAACGAACTACATGATCTTTTAGCTAAGATTAGGATTGGGTCTTGTCCATCACATCATTCTCCTAATGATGTGATCCCGTTATCAATGACATCCAATGTCCATAGTTAGGAAACCATGACTATCTATTGATCAACGAGCTAGTCAACTAGAGGCTTACTAGGGACGTGTTGTGGTCTATGTATTCACACATGTATTACGATTTCTGGATAACACAATTATAGCATGAATAATAGACAATTATCATGAACAAAGAAATATAATAATAACCATTTTATTATTGCCTCTAGGGCATATTTCCAACATGAGGGTGCACCATTTTTGCCCGTCCGGGAGATGGCTTAAAGGCCTGTGGTTCCCAGCGGGCTGTCTGAGTTTTCTAGGCGCTTTCCATTGCACAGTACTTCTGTACTATGCGTGCCAAATCTGCGAAGTGCAGGACACGATGGCGATTGAGGGCATTAAGGATTCCCTCCTCCGTACAGTTGTTGCGAAATACTGAAATTACGTCGTTGTCGCGGCAGTCCTTTATCTTGTTTTTAACAAGGAGGAATCTAGCCCAAAAGTGATGAACTGTTTCCCGAGGCTATTACCGCACATACATTAGGTCACATATGTCCGGAGAGCCAGAGTTGCTTGGAGAATATTGCTTATGGTGGGTGGGTGGGTTCAACTTCGCACCTTGACCCACCATGGAGTCCGGAGCTTGAAGAATTTCCGAGGTTACCAGCCCAGGATCCGGAGTGTCCGGGGAATTCTTAGGCTTAACACCCAATTTTGTGTTTGGAGGACAGGGAGTGTCCTCTCGAGGGTGGGTGTCCGGTTCTCCGGGTTCAGAAATCCGAACATAGTTGGTTCTCAACGTAGGACAGGAGTTATTGTCAGCATGTTCCTCCACAACCTCTACCTGATGGGTGACCGGCGGAGATTTAATTTCTCTCTGATTGGGTTTAAGCCCGATCCGATCATAGTCAATTGAGACTCCTAGGGCGGCGATACAATCTAGCAGTTCTATCAAAGATGATAGATCTGTCGGGTCCATCTTCTCAGAATATTCGAGGCTGATGCGAAGGGGATTTTCGGCGACTTGGGGGGTTGCCTTTGGCTTAAAGGCCGGACGGGCACCCATACTGAATCGCCGAGCCGGAGGGTTTGCCCTGGAATTAGGGCTCCTTCGGAAGTGATACTGTCATTGATGACAAGGCGAGCCATTCCTTAGGTTGACACTACAGAGGAACTCTCAATGAAAGCACCATTGTCGGTGTCAAAACCGGCAGATCTCGGGTAGGGGGTCCCGAACTGTGCGTTTAAGGATCGATGGTAACAGGAGACAGGGGACATGATGTTTACCCAGGTTCGGGCCCTCTTGATGGAGGTAACACCCTACGTCCTACTTGATTGACTTTGATGAGTATAGGGGTTACAAGAGTTGATCTACCACAAGATCTTGATGGCTAAACCCTAGATGTCTAGCCTATGTTATTATGATTGCCTCTATGGACTAAACCCTTCGGTTTATATAGACACCGGAGGGGGCTAGGGTTGTACAGAGTCGGCTTACAGAGAAAGGAATATTCATATCTGCATGCCAAGCTTGCTTCCATGCAAAGGAGAGTCCCATCCGGACACGGGGGAAAGTCTTATATCTTGTATCTTCACGGCCCATTAGTTCGGCCCATGTTGCATAGCCCGGACGCCTGAGGACCCCGTAATCCAGAACTCCCTCGGGAGCAACGAGAAGCACGCCAGCCCCTGCACCTTGTAGGGAGAAAGCACCATCAAAATACATGATCCATTCTTGGGGCGCTTCCTTGCTGGGGATAACTGTCTCCCATACTTCTTCATCGGGAATTGGCGTCCATTCTGCAATAAACTTTGCCATGCTCTGCTATGGATATTTGATGTGCTCTCAAATTTTAAACCAAAGCTGGATAACTCCAAAGCCCACTCCACTATCCTGCCAGTAGCCTCAGGGTTTCAGAGTATCCGTTGCAAAGGAAAGCGGGTGACAATCGTGATCTCGTGGGCTTGGAAGTAGTGGCACACTTTCCTTAAGGCCATGACAAGGCCAAAGATTAACTTTTGCACGCCAGAGTAACTGGATCTAGCCCCTGTAACAGGGATCTGACAAAGTACACTGGGCGCTGCACCACCTTATTCCTTGTCGCGTCCTTGGGGTTGTCTCCGCTGCCTTGCTCCTTTCTGACTTGATCTACATCTAACATTGCCGAGGTGTGCTCACTTTCTTCCCCGGATGGGGCACTGTCTGGGGCTGCCACTTCTTCCACTTCCCGCTGCGCCACTAGAGTCGCACTAACCACTTGAGTAGTTGCCACCAGGTATAGCAGCAATGGATCTTGTGGTTTGGGAGCAACTAAAGTGGGTACAGAGGACAAGTAGGTTTTCAAATCTTGTAGTGCAGCCTCTGCCTCTCGGGCCCACTTCATGGGTCCTGCCTTCTTCAAGATTTTGAAGAACGGCAAGGCGCGCTCCGCAGACTTGGAAATGAACCTGCTAAGCGCAGCAACACATCCAGTCAAACGCCTCCCATCTTTAGCTGTCTTGGGTGCCTGAATCTGCTAAATAGCCTTGATCTTATCGGGGTTGGCCTCTATCCCGCGATGGGATACAAAGAAACCAAGTAGCTTGCCAAAAGGAACGCCAAACACACACTTCTCGGGGTTTAGCTTCAAGTTGATCTTGTGCAGATTAGCAAATGTATCTTCAAAGTCCTAAATGAGGGTTGATCTGTCCTTGGTTTTGACCACAATATCACCCATGTAGGCTTCAATGTTTTTGTGCAACTGTGACTCAAAACCAATCTGGACTGCACTGGCATAAGTGGATCTGGTGCTCTTCAACCCAAAAGGCATTCACACGAAGCAGTGTGTGCCACATGGGGGGATGAACGAGGTCTTCTCTTCGTCTTCCTTGAACATGAAGATCTGATGGTATCCTAAGTATGCATCCAGAAAAGAGAGCAAATTACACTCAGAGGTTGAATCCACAATCTGATCAATGCGCGGTAATGGAAATGGGTCCTTCACGCATGCCTTGTTCAGATCCGTAAAATCTATGCACAACCTCCATTTCCCATTAGCCTTGCGCACCACCACATGGTTCGCTAACCATGTTGGATGCAGTACTCATTTGACCAAACCAACTGCCTCAAGTTTCTTGATTTCCTCGGCAATGAACTACTGCCGCTCTAAGGCTTGCTTTCGGTCCTTCTGCTTGACGGGTCGGGCATGTGGGCAGATAGCAAGGTGGTGCTCAATTACCTCCCTAGAAACACTAGGGATATCGGATGGTTGCCAGGCAAACACATTGATATTCGCCCGCAGGAAGGCAACGAGCGCACTTTCCTATTTGTCATCGAGGGTGGCACAATAGTGAAAGTACCATCAGCACCAGCCAGCCCTGCCGGGACCTTTTTCATAGAGGGTGTAGCAGCCTTGGATTTATTGCTGTCGAAACTCTCCGACAAGTCATCAACGGGTGTGATTCTCTCCGAGACACATTTCCCGAATTCCTTGCTGGCATCCTTGCTACCTCTCTCCTTTTTCTTGCTTTCCTTGGCAGGAACAGTGACCTCAGCGGCCTCTACTGCGACTGCGTCCCGGTACATCTTGTCCAAGCAAATTTTTGTGTAATTCTCATCTAATGGAATGGAAATGACGCCCACTGGCCCTGGCATCTTCAAGGTGTTGTAGGCATAGTGGGATGCCGCCATGAATTTGCTAGAGCTGGGCCACCAAGGGTTCCATTGTATGGCAGGGGGAGGTCGACCACATCAAAAACGATCTTCTCAGTCCAGTAATTCAACTCCCCCCCAAATGTCACCGGCAACGTGACCTTACCTTTAGGACGATTCCTGCCGGGGTTGACTCCTTTAAATGTGCCAATATCCTCAAGTTCTTCCTCTGCTATCTGAAGTTTGCTGATGACCCTCGGAGAAATCAGATTCAACCTGGCCCCGCCGTGAACCAACATCTTTGTGACTTCGAGGTTGCAGATTGTTGGTGATACCAACAACGGCAAGCACCCTACCGCAGTGGTGCAGTCAGGCTGGTCCTATTCGTCAAAGATGATGGGCGTGCGTGATCACTTGAATGGCTTCCGAGAATCTGCCGCTGGTTCCACGACATTGACTTCACGCGCCCACCGTTTAAATTGGCGGTGAGAGGAGTGCAGAGACGCACCCCCGTCAATACACAAGGCGTCAGTGGCCTTCTGGAATTCCCGCTCGATGGTTTCATCTTCATATCCTCCATCACTCTCATCATTGCAATCGTCTTTCCCATGGCCCTTGGCTGGTTTTCCCTGATTCCGAGGGGCTTTGCCGGGGCGGCTTACTTCGCTGCCTCGGCTCTTCCCGCTAGTGCCATTCTGACCTTTCTCCTTATCTTGCTTCTCATACTCAGGCCTCTGCTTTTTGATGAGTTGTTCGACTTGATGGCACTCCTGAAGATCGTGGCCCTTGGTCCGGTGGATCTTGTAGTACGACCCATCACCTTTCCCAGCTTTCTCGGCAGCCGCAACCTCCCGGCAATCAGTGCACGCGGCAACTTCCTTGCCGGTAGCTTTGGCCTTAGCCTTCTTGCCGGTACTAGGCATGCCCGATCCTTCAACGGTCATTACCGCCTTTTGTTGTGCTTCTTGTTCTTCTTCTTCTAACTGGTGGCCTCGTCATCATCCTCTGAGTCCATGTCGACGCCATCCTCTTCTCCAGGGAGCTTCCTCCCCTCCTCCACCCGAGCACACTTGTCCACCTAGGTGTAAAGCTCCTTCACAGTCTTGGGCAATTGAATGTTCATCTTAGAACGTATCCGACGATTGCGCATGTTGGACTGGAACGCAGCTATCACAGCTGTCGGGTGGATGTCTAGAATATTTCTATGGACTCGGCTAAATCTCTGCATGTACTTCAGCAGAGTCTCTCCTTCCTTCTATGAGAGAAGCTGCAAATCACCGGGATGTGCTGGTTCTTGATGGCCGCCCGTGAAGGCGCCAACGAACTCATGGCACAAGTCAGCCTAGGTCGAAATGGAGTTCTCCGGCGAGTGCATCAGCCAAGACCTCACATTTGGCTTAATTTCCAAAGGGGAGTGGTTGGCGAAAACCTTCTCACCTCTTCCCTCGGCAGCTTGAACAGCAATGGTGTACATGCTCAAGAACTCTGCCGGGTTCAATCAACCATCATACTTCTCTGGTATCTCTGGCTTGAACATGCGGGAGGATGACCAACGGACTTGCTGCAGCTCACGGGTGAAGGCGGGGCACCCAGCCTCAAAAGGCAGGTACCCTCCCCCGCCGAGCGCGGGCTCGTCGATGTTGGGTCCATCGCGCCCATCGGACTGGTGATGGTTGTTGTGGCATCGCTCGATGGTGATACGCGCGCCTTCCCTCTGCCTGTCTTCTGGGGCCCACAGTTGGCCTTGACGTGCTTGAGGGTCGTATGAAGCCATCGAGACATCGTCGAGCTCTTGGTCGCGCGGCCCTCGTGCTGGTTGCCGTGGAGGGAATTGCGTTGTGGGGGTGGTCCCTCCCGCACGGCCAGCGGCGTGGGCTGCCGTCGTCGCTTGGAGAGGTCGTCGCGGGCCAGCTCGCGGCGATCCTCCCACCTCGGTGAAGCCAATTAGGCTCTGAATGGTGGCTCTCCACTCATCCATCTGATCGGCTACCTGCGAAAATCTTAGCAGCAGCTGGGCCGCGCCATAGCCTCCGAAGCAGTGCTTGGCATGGGTGATGATGATGTAGATCATAGTGTTGCTTGGCTCCTGATGGTGTCGGTAGTGGCCGCGCTGGGCTCCCACCACCGTGAGCCCGCCACTTGGATGGCGTGGTGACGAGGTGGAAGCGCTTGTGGATCAGCGGCTCTGTTAGGTGCATTCGTTGGGTCGGCTTGCTTCGGGGGTGGCGCATATCCTGTGGCCGCACCCGCAGCGATGGCGGTCGGAGGATTGCAATTTGCCCCAGAGCGAGTGCCACCGCTTTGGCTATGCCCCTCGGCTGGGCGGAGAGGTGCAGAAGGAATAATCTCTCTACCCGTACCTCCTGGAGCTTGGTCACTAAGGTGTTGTTGGTGCTGTCCTTCTCTGGTGCCTCCCGCTTGTGTTCCGGCTGCAAGGGAGGTGGTAACAACGCCGCCTACGTCGACCACGTCCCCCACAGGGTCCACATCCCCATGCGTCCTTCAGCCCCCGCGGCGTCGGTGGTCATGGGTGGCGGGGCCATTGAGGTGGACGGGTGAGCTGTGGCACCAGGCTTCTTCTTGGGCGCCGTAGTTGACGGAGCCGTCGATGAAGGAAATGGTGATAAAGATAATGCGTTGCGCACGATCTCGGGTTCGCGCAAGCGATCCCCCTACCTGGCGCGCCAAAGATGTCGTGGGAAACCACGACCACCTATGGGGCCATGAGCCCTTTTGTGGTTCAACGGGGGGATGAGCACGTTGCACAAAGAGCGGAGAAGCATAGCACAACACGAAAGAGATCACACGGTCGATTTTACCTAGGTTTGGGCCACCATGAGGCGTAAAACCCTACCCTTGCTTTGGTGGATTGATGGTGGATTGTGGTGGAAACACAACACTATAGCCTGGCAGGGTTGCGTCGGGGCGAGAGCAGCTACACGCGTATGTACAAAGGTCTGAATCCTTTCTATGGTTGCCATGGGCCTCCTTTTATGGATCAAGGGGTTACCACAGTGGCAAATCATTCATTATGCACTGATTAGATAGTAAACAGTGCTATCATACCTAACTCTGCAAGTGGATAGAGTGCATTAAATGCGCTGCTTAGTGTCACATCATAGCGTGCCTGGTAAGCCTTACGGGGATATTTTGCCAGCTTCGCGCCTGCTTGCTTGACATGTCTCAGGACGGGTGTCATTTGGAGATGATTCATGTAGGAAGTGGCTGCCATGTGGCAAGAAACAACCACTTAGTCACTCGGGGGCTTGACACCGCACCGTTAGGCGACCTGCGTCACTGTGAGGTGGAGCGATGAAGCCTTGGCGGGGTAGTTCGCCTCTGTTATGCCTGGCAGGCCTGCCGGGCCAGTTTGGTAGTTTGCCTTCGGGGCAACCTCGTCCTCGCCAGGCTCGCCTGCCCGGCTATGGTGTTTTTTCCCTCAGTGATATCTTGCTTCTCCGGTTTGACCTGGTCCTCTTGATCTACACTGATTCTTCAAAGAACCGATCTCTTGTGCTCGGCCTGGTCTTGGATATTGATCTTAGGCCTATGCATGGTCTGGACAATGGACCCAGGGTTTGTTGCATCGACACACTGGGTGAGGACACCGCAAGATTGAACCCAAAATTAAGCACCTCTCCCACTGCAAGAAAAACCAACCTAGTTGGCCAAACCAAACCGATAGTTCGAAGAGAAATACAAAGATATCTTAATCATGAATAAAAGAGTTCAGAGAAGACTCAAATAATATTCATGGATAATTTGATCATAAATCCAGAATTCATCAGATCTCAACAAACGCACCGCAAAAGAAGATTACATCGGATAGAACACCAAGAACATCGAGGAGAACAATGTATTGAAGATCAAAGAGAGAGAAGAAGCAATCTAGCTACCAGCTATGGACCCTTAGGTCTATGGTAAACTACTCATGCTTCATCGGAAGGGTAGCAAGGTTGATGTAGAGGCCCTCCGTGATTGAATCCCGCTCCGGCAGAGTGCCAAAAAAGGCTCCAAGATGGGATCTCACGAGAAGAGAGGTTTGCAGTGGCGGAAAAGTATTTTGGTGAATGCTTCTAATGTTTGGGGAATATTTGAGAATATATAGAGCTGGAATTAGGGTTAGGGGACTCCTGAGGGGCCCACAAGCCAGGGGTGCCCCTCCTGGGGCGCACCCCAAGGGCTTGTGGCCTCCTCAGGACTCTTCTGGCCCTCTCTCCAAGTCTTCTGGTCCAAGAAAAAATCATCGTAAAGTTTTATTCCGTTTGGACTCCGTTTGATATTCCTTTTCTATAAAAGTCAAACACAAGAAAAAAACAGAAACTAACACTAGGCTCTAGGTTAATAGGTTAGTCACAAAAATAATATAGCATATAAATGCATATAAAACTTCCAAAACAGATAATATATTAGCATGGAACAATAAAAAATTATTGATACGTTGGAGACATATCACACGGCCCATCTCATCCCACGAGCGCACCGAAAACCCTCCGCCCTGGCCAACCGCTCCCCTCTCCTCTCTCTCGCTCGTCTCCGCTGTCATCGACAGGTCTGGCCCACATGTCATCCCCCTCCTCTATCTCTTTTGTGTTCTTCACGGTCGTATCCTGATCCAAAATTTCATCCGATTCGATCCATTCGTTGCCCCGCGTGCACATGGGCCTCCCTATAAATAATACCCTCCATCTGCTCATCCGATTTACGTCAAAACCTCAATCTCTCATGCCCTAGGGCTCCGCCTCGAACTCACCGAAGTTCTCTGCCCAGAGCTCCATTGCCGCCTGATTCCGGCAACAGTAAGCCTCTCTGAGCCTCATCGTTGACCTTTTTCTTTCTATCTCTCGACATCACGTCTCCCAGACCTCTTCTCCCTTGCAGACGTGCCTAGAATCGAGCTTCCCAACATCTCCCGGATCTCGCCAGTGCCGCTCGCTGCTCCAGCCATTGTCCACCGTCACCACAGGAGGCTCCCGACGATGCAAATGCCACCATCACATTCGCAGATATGCGACGGGCCTTGTCGTGTTCCTCCCCGTCCCCGAAGACCCCGAGGGACATCGCCCACATCGAGAAGATCCACCACACCGCAATCTTCTTCAACGCCGATGCCAGCTGCCACCTATGCTAAGCTTCGTCCATCCCTGATCGTCCGATCATAGACGTTGGGTTAGATTAGAACTTAAGTTTTTTGTGTGTTAGATTGAACTATTTTCTTTAAGTTATGGCCATCCATCATATATGCTTAGTAGCGAATGTTCTTCAGCGAGTAAAATGCACTGGCAGTCACTAAACTTGTGAAGAGTGCTCACTTTGGTCAATGTACTTAGAAATACGGCCAATACGGTCACCCAATACGACAAGACGTCATTGTACAGTCAATGTTCCTCGTATGCCACCCGTCGCCGCTCGGTTTGACCAGTCAGTGCCGTCCACGTCGGCACGCTCAGGGTTATTTCCGTAAATTACACCGGCGGATGTAATTATCCATCCACCCCCCTTGAAATACCCACTCTATAGCGCAATCCCTAAATCCCCACTGCTGGCGACGCCGCTGCCCTCTCCCAAATTCCCCACTCTGCCGCCGACGCCGCCGCCCTCTCCCTGTTGTTGCCGCTGCCCTCTTCCGTGCTACTTGCCGGCGGCCTCTCCCTGCCGCTTGCCACCGCCCGTTGCTTCACTCCGCCATGTCGACAAGCTCAGTTAGGTCATTGATTGGCGGCCGTTCGGTGGTGGTGCCGCTCATCAGGTGCCCTTCTTGTCGCACTCGTGTGAAGTTCTATCTGTCGAACACGGAGAAGCACGAGGGCTGGGTCTTCTACAGGTGTCATGTTGGTGTAAGTGGAGTGAATCCCTAGTTCTTCATTTTGGTCGAATTTTGGGAACTTGTAATGGTGATTTCTGGCGTTTGTTCTTTTCATTTGATATTCAGGACCATTTCTGGCATTGGGAGTTGGAATACGTTGCATATTTGATGGATAACCAGTTTCTCGTTGGCAATGAAGCCGTAGATGCATTAGGAGCTGCAGAGGATAAGAGGGAAGAGCTGATTCGAGCAAGGAATCGAAGATATGCATGTGGAGGTGCAGGTGTAGGTGCAGTTGATCTTCCAGGCTTTGAAGATGGACATCATGGAAGAGTTGCAGGTTAAATGAGCAATCAGCAAGCACAAGCACTCGTAGGGTTAGGCAATGAAATATTGGTGATGATCAAGGCACTGTTGGCAGCACTCATTGTAGTTGCAGTGCTAGTAGCTATTTCTGTGCTGAAGAAGTGATGGAGTGGATGCAAGAGTGATGCAATATGTAGTTGATGCAGTGTTTGCAGTAGCTATTTCACTGTTGGTATGTTAGGAATGATGCCTAGTTTGGTAGGAGATGAACTGGTACTATGTGGTGGTGCTGTTAGTGTCAAGTGTCAATCTTTTGCATTGTATCTGATGCTTTTGCAATATGTAATGCAAGTGACAATGTTGTATTGCAAATGAAGTTAATGGATCATCCTGGTGTCTTACGAAGATATCATTTTTATGTTATATTTGCCTTGTGTGTGTGCATTGCAAAGCTAGTTGATGATGCTGTCAATTTGGGCACATTTGACCATGAGTACAATTTGACCATTGTCGTATTTGTAAAAACTATAGAACTGCTGCAAGTTGAAGATAACAAATGTGACCATTGTCATATGTTGGGCAATGTTATAAGAGTAACTCTTGTTCATTAAGCATAGTCATAAGTAGGGCAAAGAAGTATCTTGTAGAACTGGTTACAAAATGAGCAACAATTGATCCATACTCATGTGCCTACATCATTATGGATCAATTGCAACATTTTCCTACATTACCACTGATTGTAAACTACATGGATTGGGCAAAATGAGATGCTTGCATGCTACATGGTTGTGCTGGCTGTCCACTGTCTCATCACCTGGAAATATCAAACATGGATGTTCTGCTGGCATTCCTTGGCTGACCATCTTCTTGGTGTTGTGAATCATCCTGGCTTTTACCCATTGCAATAGATATCAGCCTCATTTCTTCCTTTCTTTGTGCTGCAGCTGCCTCCTTCTCTGCTTTCTTATCTGCTCTTCTTTTTGCTGCAGCAGCCTCTTTCTCTGCTAGCTTCTTGGCAGCTTCTTGTTCTTTTTTAGCCTTCTTCTCAGCCTCCTTCTTTGCTTTGTTCTCAGCAGCTATAGTTTTCTTAACCTCCAAAAGAATCTGCCTTGTCTCTGCTTGAGCCTGCTTTTTTATTGCTGCTTCTTCTTTCCTCTTCTCTCTGTTCAGAGCTGCTGCCTGTCTCTTCCTCTCTGCCTCTGCTGTTTTCTTCTCCTCCTGCAGATGTCTCTTCCTGGCAGCTTCTTCAGCCTTCTTTTCCTGTTCTTCCCTCCTTGCTGCAAGTATAGCATTTTTCCTGTCTTCTAACTCTTTGTCTCTCTGCTTTTTTAATGCAAGTAACTTCTTGGCCATCTCTCCTTGCTGAATGGTGCTTGTGCTCCCTTGGTTTTGATTGACCAACAACTAAGCAGCAGAAAGGAATGTTGACTCTGGAACAGGTCCTTGTGCAATCACTCTTGGCACTGGCCTCTGCATGACACAACATTTGTAGAAATGATCACATAACGAAAGTAGGCTTGGCAAAATATATGAGATCATGTATGACAAAACTTACCCTTTCTATCATTTGATCAACCATGAGATCTTCTATGATAGGATTTTCTGTAGGGTTGTGTTCCTGCTCAAAATGAAGCAACATTTAAGTGATCCATGATTTGCTTGTGGTGTTGTATGACAATACTGGAACATCTTCTACAAAAACATACCTGAGTAATGACAGGGTCTTCATCTTCTTGAGGTGCTTCATGATTTGCTTGAGGTGCTTCATGATTTGCTTGTGCTTCATGATTTGCTTCTGCTGCTGATGGTGCTTGAATATTTGGAGGAGGTACTCCTGCCTTCAGGTACTTGCATCCTTTAATGTTGTGATCTGGCTCTCCATAGTAGTTGCAGTGCATGATGACACCATGCCTAGACATTTTCTTGCCACCATTACTACAAATTACTTCACCTGGTGCTTTTCTTCTGCTTTTGCATGGCCTGCCTACTTGCTTGGTGTACAATGGTGGCAGAACTGGTGGTCCATTCATCTTCTCCCATTCTGTCATGTCTCTACATGGATAGATTATGTTCTTGTATGCCATTTTGAACATGTTCATAGAATAGCATTGATTCACCAATGAAAGAGGGTCAACTCTTTCATGTCTAGAACATGCTATGGCATGTACACAAGGTGTGCCACTCTTCTGCCACCTCTTACAGCTACACTCATTGGTGTGCCAGTCCACAAGGAAGTTCACACCCCTGTCGCCTACCTGGAACACCCCATCTCCAGCTCCCTCCACATAGCACAGGTTTGCCCACTCAGTTAGCTTCTCCACCTTTTTCTTGATCTTTGGACAAATATTTCCTTTCATCTTCTCTGCCTCAAGCTGCTTGCTGTAGTGCCTCTGCATCAGTTGGCCTTTGATCCTTTCTAGCATAGAAAGTATAGGTAGCTCTCTAGCATCTAGTATGTACCTACAAGTATAAGACAGAACTGAGTTAAGTGTCAAACATTGAAGTAAGAACATGCACATAGCAAGTTAATTGGCTTCTCACTTGTTAAAAACTTCACAGTTATTGTTGAGCAATATGTCACACTTGGGAAGATCACTTTGAAATGCTCTAACCCATGTGTATGGTTCCAACTCATGCAACCACTTGTAAGCATCCAAGCTGATGTCCTTCATCTCAACCATGTACTGCTCATACTTGACAGAGGTGGTACTTCTTGCTATCTTCCAAAGTTGATTCTTAAGAACATCCCCTTTGAATTGTTGCTGAAAGTTCTGCCACATGTGTCTGACACAGAACCTGTGTTCTGACTCTGGAAATAACTCATCCACAGCATTGATAAGGCCCTATAATAACAAAAGATAAACATAAGCATGGACTACTAAATATGGAGTACTACTTATATTACAATTGATGTTGTTTACCTTTTGTTTGTCTGACATAATGGCCCATGGAGCAGTATTAAATATAGCAAGATCATTCTTTAGTCTTTCAAGGAACCAACACCAATTAGGCTTGTCTTCCACTTCAACTACAGCTACTGCAATTGGAAAAATACAATCATTTGGGTCTATCCCAACAGCAGTGAGTAGCTGTCCTCTGTACCTTGTCTTGATATGATAGCCATCAAGGAATATCATAGGCCTACATCCTTGCAAGAACCCTCTTTTGCATGCATCTAGACACATATAGGCTTTATTAAACCTTGCTTGACTATCTAGTGCAACAAAGAATGAGGTCCCAGGGTTACTTCTTCTCAACTCATTACCATAGTCCCAGAGCATCTTGTATTGGCCTTCTTCATCACCATAAATTTTTTTCATTGCTAGCCTCCTAGCTCTTTGTAACTTGGTCCTACTTGGGGTCATATGCCATTCCTTTTGGACAACTCTAGAAAAGTTCCTCAAATTCATGTCTTGGTCAGCTCTAAAGCTCTCAAGATACTTCTGTGCTAGAAATGGTGTTGTGAAAGCCTTGATCTTCCACTTCTTGGTACAAGTGTGCTCATCCACATATTTCTTGACCATGAAACACTTGGTCCTGCTATCATATGAAGCTCAAAGATACCAAGTACAGTCCTCATCACATGTTGCCTTCACTCTTTTCTTATCATTGACTGGCAACTTCACATCTATCCTGTTTTTGCAGCAGTACTCCTTGATGGCTTTCCTCAAGAGCTCAACAGTTTGGAAAACTTGACCAACATGAAACTTGGGACAATGAAGATCCTCTGGTCTAAAAGCCTTGAACTTCATGAATACCTCTTCATCATCAGAATCTGGTGCCCACAAGTCATCACCCTCTGATTCATAGAACTCATCTTCATGATCATATGCTGCTACTTTATCTGCATCTTTCTCATTTCCTTTCACAGCTTCTTTTCCCTTTTGAACCTTTTGCTTCCCTTTCTCTTCTTTCTTCTTCTCTGTCTCCATAGGCTCATCCATGTCTACATTATCAGCAAACAAATCGTCATCACCATCACTTATGTCATAGTCACTGTCCACTATGGCTCCAGGATCAAAGTCAGAGTCATCTGAGTCAGTATCAGCATCTTCCAGGAATTCAGAACTGCATTTCTGTCTGGTTTTCCTTTTGCATACTCTTGATGATCCAGCTTCATCACTTCCTTGTTGTTTTGACTCCAGCACTACATCTGGAGCCATAACATTTTCACCCTGCTCAACAAAAGAAGAATTCCTCCTTGCAAACACATAATTGCCCACATTAACATCCGAGCTCTCTGGATACACAACTTGTATTGGGATTGCTTCACCTTCATGCACATCAACATCTGTCTCTGCATTTATAGCATCAGTACTTTCTGCCTCATCAACTCTTGTCTTAGAAGAACTAAACACTAGAGGTAGTTGCACTCTTGGGAAATTGACCACATCATCATCATCATTGTTTGAATTCATACTATCTTCATGGTCTAAGTAGAGACTGAATGAGTGGTGGCCAAGATCAACAAATGTTATCATCTGGTCTGTGTCTCCATCTCCTCTAATTTCTCTCAAGCCATTCTTCTGCAAGGTTAGGATTGGAATGCAGTAGTACACCTTGAGCCTTCCTGCCATCTCCCAACCAATCTCCTCAACTAGGTGCTCAACCATGATTGGGGACCATGTCACTGTATCCAGATCATCATACCACAACACATGCCCATTGACATAAGAACGGTTGCTACCTTTGCCAAGGAAATATCCACCATGGTTAAATTGAACTGAAAATTTCCTGCTGCGTGGTCCTACAAAGATGAAAACGGAGCACAATTCTGTCAACATATATTACAAGGAACCACCTTTCCTAACCTAAAACCCTAACCGTATGTTCAAACATCTAAAAGGCCTACAATTGCATCATAATGACCTCCAAGCAAACACTTAGCCCCCCATTTCTCAGGAAAAAACCATACACCGGAAAACCCCAATTTGTCAGGCAAAAACCCTAGCTTAAATCTTGTGAAATCTTGCGGGCAAAATTGGCCACCTACATCTCCATGTGCACAATGCGAAACCCTAAATCACGCAATCACGGACTGCAAGCACCAATCATGGCGGATGTAAGTGGGGCTTACCATACAACGGTGGAGGAGCTCCATCTGGTCGACAAACAGGGGCCATCCGGAGGAGGATGCGGCGCCCCTCCGGCAGCGACGCGATGCGGCGCACCTCCGCGGCAACTCCGGCCCTTCCGCGATCTCGATGACCGGAGATGGTGCGCTGCCGCCGACGATCGCCTCCTCTGCTCTCCTCCTCCTCCCCTCGTTATGATCGAAGCCGAACAGGCAAGGCGATTTCGGCTAAAGCATAGCGAACCAGGGGGATTCTGAAAAAACACCATGGTACCGCCTGCTTAATGCCAGCTGGCGTCTAGGATTGGTCAACACATGGCCAAACCGAGCGGCGATGGGTGGCATACGAGGAACAGTGACCGTACAATGACGTCTTGTTGTATGGGTGACCGTATTGGCTGTATTTCTAAGTACAGTGACCAAAGTGAGCGCTCTTTGCAAGTTTAGTGACTGCCAGTGCATTTTACTCTTCTTCAGCCATTAGTATTGCGAGACGTGTCCAGTGATTAGTCCCTGGATTTTTCACAACAGCCTCTAAAGTTTAGAACCCTCCAACTTTTTAACCGTAACTCCGATTTAAGTGATTCTTTTTGCAAAATACTCCTTGTGACATGTACTTTGGAGGTTGAGCCAATCAAATTTATTCAACTTCAAATCTAGCTCAAACCATCATTTGATCAGAACTTTTGAACCAGAGCTCTGTTTTTGATGAAACCAATTGTATCGGGTTCATCTCGAAGAAATCTCTCCATGAACAACATTAGTGTTAGCTTTCATCAGATTACTTCTTGCTATAGTGCTAATATTCTGATGCATAAGTAAACACGACCACGATAGAGTTTTGACATATTTCAATCCGAGCTTCGTCTTATCTTATGAGATGTATATCCAAATCTAGTGGTTTGTTTTAGACATTGAACCATTATTCAAACCCCTTCTATCTTGCAATACTTTTTGATATGTCTCCAACGTATCTATAATTTTTGATTGCTCCATGCTATATTATCTACTGTTTTGGACTATATTGGGCTTTATTTTCCACTTTTATATTATTTTTGGGACTAACCTATTAACCGGAGGCCCAGCCCAGAATTACTGTTTTTTGCCTATTTCAGTGTTTCGGATAAACGGAATATCAAACGGAGTCCAGACGGAATAAAATCTTCGGGAACATGATTTTCTCACCGAACGTGATCCAGGAGACTTGGACCCTGCTCCAAGGAACAAAAGAGGCGGTCACGAGGGTGGGCCCCCCCAGGGCACGCCCCCCTGCCTCGTGGGCCCCTCGTTGCTCCTTCAGCGTACTTCTTCCTCCTATATATACACACGTACCCCCAAACAATTAGAACAGGAGCCAAAAACCTAATTCCACCGCCGCAACTTTCTGTATCCATGAGATCCCATCTTGGGGCCTATTCCGGAGCTCTGTCGGAAGAGGGCCGTCATCACGGAGGGCTTCTACATCATCATAGCCTCTCCGATGAAGTGTGAGTAGTTTACCTCAGACCTTCGGGTCCATAGTTAGTAGCTAGATGGCTTCTTCTCTCTCTTTGAATCTCAATACAAAGTTATACCCCTCTCTTTGTGGAGATCTATTCGATGTAATCTTCTTTTTGCGGTGTGTTTGTTGAGACCGATGAATTGTGGGTTTATGATCAAGTCTATCTATGAATAATATTTGAATCTTCTCTGAATTCTTTTATGTATGATTGGTTATCTTTGCAAGTCTCTTCGAATTATCCGTTTGGTTTGGACAACTAGATTGATAGTTCTTGCCCTGGGAGAAGTGCTTAGCTTTGGGTTCGATCTTGTGGTGTCCTTACCCAGTGACGGAAGGAGCAGCAAGGCACGTATTGTATCGTTGCCATCGAGGATAACAAGATGGGGTTTATTTCATATTGCATGAATTTATCTCTCTACATCATGTCATCTTGCTCAAGGCGTTACTCTATTTTTAACTTAATACTCTAGATGCATGCTGGATAACGGTCGATGAGTGGAGTAATACTAGTAGATGCAGAATCCTTTTGATCTACTTGTCACAGACGTGATGCCTATATACATGATCATGCCTAGATATTCTCATAACTATGCTCAATTCTGTCAATTGCTCAACAGTAATTTGTTCACCCACCGTAGAATACTTATGCTCTTGAAGCCACTAGTGAAACCTATGGCCCCCGGGTCTATTCTCATCCTATCAATCTCCATTACTTTAATCTTGCTTTGCTTTTTTACTTTGCCTTTAATTTTTACTTTGCATCTTTATACCAAAAATATTATATCTATCATATCTCACTCTCGTAAGTGACCGTGAAGGGCTTGACAACCCCTAATCGCGTTGGTTGCGAGTAGCTATCGCTTTGTGCAGGTATGAGGGACTTGAGTGTGGGCTCCTACTAGATTGATACCTTGGTTCTCAAAAACTGAGGGAAATACTTACGCTACTCTGCTGCATCATCCCTTCCTCTTCGGGGAAAACCAACGCAAGCTCAAGACATAGAAAGAAGGATTTCTGGCGACGTTGCCGGGAGTCTATGCAAAAAGTCAACATACCAAGTACCCCTCACAATCCCTATCTCTCGCATTACATTATTTGCCATTTGCCTCTCGTTTTCCTCTCCCCCCAATTCACCCTTGTCGTTTTATTCGCCCTCTCTCTCCCTATCCTCCCTCTCTATTTGCCTATTTTGCCCGTTCGCTCTTGTTTGCTTGTCGTCATGACTAGTCTCATATCTTCTCTGTTGTCTCCCGAGAGTGAAGTTCTAAATTCTAAATGAAGGGAGGGAGAAAATTTAAAAGATGCTTGGTATAGAATTTGCAATGCTCAAAATCGATCTACCAGGAAGCAATCTACCTTAGTTCTTCTCCGTAATTTTTATGTAGGTGTTAATCCATGGTATAGATATATCCTCGATACCATTACCAGAGGGAATTTCTTGGGTAGCCATACTTTTGATTCTTATAATGCTATGCTAAATTTATTTGGCTCGCCACCTCTTTTGGTTAATGGAACCACGTTAACTTTGGAGCATGTTATACAAAGACTTGAAATTATCGAAAATAAAGTTGCTACCATTGAATCAATTGAAAATCTAGATAAAAAGATCCACAATCAAATTACTCAATATGGATCTAAGATAGGAATTACTTTGAAAATATTAAGGAAAAAGAACCCATAGTTAATAAGAGAATGAACTTAGATTCTACGAGAATTGATAAACTTGAGGGTATCATTACAAATTTGGGAACCGCTTTTTCTTCCGGAAAGAATACTCCAAGTCCTCCTACTAAAATTTCCAAGCTTATGTATGTTCCTAAAAATAAGGGTGAATCATCTAGTAAGGAAACTGCGGATCTTAAATCTATAAGTGTTCATCCCGATCTTTTTGCTATCATTAAGGAACCATTTATTACAAATGAATTTTTTTGATCTTGTGCCTAAAAGTTTGATAATTAATAAAAAGAAAGAAATTCCTAAAGATGTTAGATGCCTAATTGAAGAATTTCCTACCAAAGATGGCACTACCTAGATCTATCCTCGCTTTTATGCCTAGCTAGGGGCGTTAAACGATAGCGTTTGTTGGGAGGCAACCCAATTTTATTTTTATTCCTTGCCTTTTGGTCCTGTTTATTAATAAATAAATTATCTAGCCTCTGTTTTTGTTGTGTATTTTTTGTGTTTAATTAGTGTTTGTGCCAAGTAGAACCGTTGGGAAGACTTGGGGAAAGTCTTGTTGAACTTGCTGTAAAAAAACAGAAACTTTAGCGCTCACGAGAATTGCTGTCATTTTTATTTGAAGAGTAATATTTAGTTAATTCTTTTTGAATATGATTAATAGATAAATTCCTCACGCCCAGAAATTTATTTTAGAATTTTTGGGGTTCCAGATCTTGCGCTAGCTACAGATTACTACAGACTATTCTGTTTTTGACAGATTCTGTTTTTCGTGTGTTGTTTGCTTATTTTGATGAATCTATGGCTAGTAAAATAGTTTATAATCCATATAGAAGTTGGAATACAGTAGGTTTAACACCAATATAAATAAATAATGAGTTCATTACAGTACCTTTAAGCGGTCTTTTGTTTTCTTTCGCTAACGGAGCTCACGATTTTTCTATTTTGAGTTTTGTGTTGTGAAGTTTTCAAGTTTTGGGTGAATTCTTTTGATGGATCATGGAACAAGGAGTGGAAAGAGCCTAAGCTTGGGGATGCCCATGGCACCCCCAAGATAATCCAAGGACACCAAGAAGTCAAAGCTTGGGGATGCCCCGGAAGGCATCCCCTCTTTCGTCCACTTCCATCGGTAATTTACTTGGAGCTATATTTTTATTCACCAACATGATATGTGTTTTGCTTGGAGCGTCTTGTATTATTTGTGTCCTTGTGTCTTAGTATGCCACAATCATCCTTGCTGTACACACCTTTTGAGAGAGCCATACATGAATTAAAATTTGATAGAAAACTCTATGTGCTTCACTTATATCTTTTGAGCTAAGTAGTTTTGCTCTATGTGCTTCACTTATATATTTTGAGCGTTATAATTTTGCTCTATGTGCTTCACTTAGATCTTTTAGAGCACGGTGGTGGATTCGTTTTAAAGAAACTATTGATCTCTCATGCTTCACTTAAATTATTTTGAGAGTCTCTTAATAGCATGGTAATTTGCTTAATAATAATATGCTTGGTATTCAAGATTTGTGAAACTTTCTTTTGAGTGTGTTGAATACTAAGAAAAGATTGAAGCATGATAATTGTTTTGAGATATGGAGGTGATAATATTAAAGTCATGCTAGTTGAGTAGTTGTGAATTTAAACAATACTTGTGTTAAGGTTTGTGATTCCCGTAGCATGCACGTATGGTGAACCGTTATGTGATGAAGTCGGAGAATGATTTATTTATTGATTGTCTTCCTTATGAGTGGCGGTCGGGGACGAGCGATGGTCTTTTCCTACCAATCTATTCCCCTAGGAGCATGCACGTAATACTTTGCTTTGATAACTTCTAGATTTTTGCAATAAGTATATGAGTTCTTTATGACTAATGTTGAGTCCATGGATTATACGCACTCTCACCCTTCCACCTTTGCTAGCCTCTCTAATACCGCGCACCTTTCGCCGGTATCATACACCTACCATATACCTTCCTCAAAACAGCCACCATACCTACCTATTATGGCATTTCAATAGCCATTCCGAGATATATTGCCATGCAACTTTCCACCGTTCCGTTCATGACACATTTATCATTGTCACATTGCATATCCCGGGTACACCGCCGGATGCATTCACATAGAGTCATATTTTGTTCTAAGTATCGAGTTGTAATTGTTGAGTTATAATAAAAATAGAAGTGTGATGATCATCATTATTAGAGTATTGTCCCAGTGAGTAAAGAAAGATGGAGACTATGATTCCCCCATAAGTCGGGATGAGACTCCGGACGAAAAATAAATAAATAAAAAGAGGCCAAAGAAGCCCAAAAAAAGAGGCCATAAAAAAAAAGAGAAAAGGCCCAAATAAAAAAACGATGAGAGAAAAAGAGAGAAGGGACAATGTTACTATCCTTTTACAACACTTGTGCTTCAAAGTAGCACCATGATCTTCATAGTAGAGAGTCTCTCATGTTATCACTTTCATATACTAGTGGGAATCTTACATTATAGAACTTGGCTTGTATATTCCAATGATGGGCTTCCTCAAAAATTGTCCTAGGTCTTCATGAGCAAGCAAGTTGGAAGCACACCCACTTAGTTTCTTTTTGAGCTTTCATATACTTATAGCTCTAGTGCATTCGTTGCGTGGCAATCCCTACTCGCTCACATTGATATCTATTGACGGGCATCTCCATAGCCCGTTGATATGCCTAGTTGATGTGAGACCATCTTCTCCTTTTTGTCTTCTCCACAACCACCATTCTATTCCACCTATAGTGCTATATCCATGGCTCACGCTCATGTATTGCGTGAAGATTGAATAAGTCTTGAAAAAGTTAGAGTATGAAACAATGCTTGGCTTGTCATCGGGGTTGTGCATGATTTAAATACTTTGTGTGGTGAAGATGGAGCATAGCCAGACTATATGATTTTGTAGGGATAACTTTCTTTGGCCATGTTATTTTGAGAAGACATAATTGCTTTATTGGTATGCTTGAAGTATTATTATTTTTTATGTCAATATAAACTTTTGTCTTGAATCTTTCTAATCTGAATATTCATACCACAATTAAGAATATTTACATTGAAATTATGCCAAGTAGCACTCCGCATCAAAAATTCTCTTTTTATCATTTACCTACTCGAGGACGAGCAGGAATTAAGCTTGGGGATGCCTGATACGTCTCCAACGTATCTATAATTTTTGATTGCTCCATGCTATATTATCTATTGTTTTGGACTATATTGGGCTTTATTTTCCACTTTTATATTGCTCCTTACCCTATATTGATGTTTTTGCCTATTTCAGTGTTTCGGATAAACGGAATATCAAACGGAGTCCAAACGGAATAAAATCTTCGGGAACGTGATTTTCTCACCGAACGTGATCCAGGAGACTTGGACCCTGCTCCAAGGAACAAAAGAGGCGGTCACAAGGGTGGGGGGCGCCCCCCCTAGGGCGCGCCCCCTGCCTCGTGGGTCCCTCGTTGCTCCTCCGGCGTACTTCTTCCTCCTATATATACGCACATACCCCCAAACGATCAGAACAGGAGCCAAAAACCTAATTCTACCGCCGCAACTTTCTGTATCCACGAGATCCCATCTTGGGGCCTGTTTTGGAGCTCCGCCGGAAGAGTGTCGTCATCACGGAGGGCTTCTACATCATCATAGCCTCTCCGATGAAGTGTGAGTAGTTTACCTCAGACCTTCGTGTCCATAGTTAGTAGCTAGATGGCTTCTTCTCTATCTTTGAATCTCAATACAAAGTTCTCCCCCTCTCTTGTGGAGATCTATTTGATATAATTTTCTTTTTGCGATGTGTTTGTTGAGATAGATGAATTGTGGGTTTATGATCAAGTCTATCTATGAATAATATTTGAATCTTCTCTGAATTCTTTTATGTATGATTGGTTATCTTTGCAAGTCTCTTCGAATTATCCGTTTGGTTTGGCCAACTAGATTGGTAGTTCTTGCCATGGGAGAAGTGCTTAGCTTTGGGTTCGATCTTGTGGTGTCCTTACCCAGTGACAGAAGGGGCAGCAAGGCACGTATTGTATCGTGGCCATCGAGTATAACAAGATGGGGTTTATTTCATATTGCATGAATTTATCTCTCTACATCATGTCATCTTGCTTAAGGCGTTACTCTGTTTTTAACTTAATACTCTAGATGCATGTTGGATAGCGGTCGATGAGTGGAGTAATATTAGTAGATGCAGAATCGTGTCGATCTACTTGTCACAGATGTGATACCTATATACATGATCATGCCTAGATATTCTCATAACTATGCTCAATTCTGTCAATTGCTCAACAGTAATTTGTTCACCCACCGTAGAATACTTATGCTCTTGAAGCCACTAGTGAAACCTATGTCCCCCGAGTCTATTCTCATCATATCAATCTCCATTACTTTAATCTTGCTTTGCTTTTTTACTTTGCCTTTACTTTTTACTTTGCATCTTTATACCAAAAATACCAAAAAATATTATATCTATCAGATCTCACTCTCGTAAGTGACCGTGAAGGGCTTGACAACCCCTAATCGCGTTGGTTGCAAGTAGCTATCGCTTTGTGCAGGTACGAGGGACTTGAGCATGGGCTCCTACTGGATTGATACCTTGGTTCTCAAAAACTGAGGGAAATACTTACGCTACTCTGCTACATCATCCCTTCCTCTTCGGGGAAAACCAACGCAAGCTCAAGACGTAGCACTTTTTCACAATGTCCAAATTTTCCAGAGGCCATATTTTCCAGAGGCCATATTTCCCAGAGGCCATATTTTCCAAACCTTTGATCCAAATAAATTGATTCCTTTTGCGTTGTGATCCTATTAGCCTGTAGAAAATCAATACGGGCTGTTATGCTACTATTATTTGGAGTTTTATTTGGTTCTTTGTTGTTAAGTGTTATTTGAGTGTTGTTTATTTATTTGTGATTTTCTTTGAACTCTATAGATTGTCTGGAGTGCGAATAGTATTGTTATAAGGATTGTGAGAGCGATGATCTTCATCAAGTAATACCAAGCAAGTTCACTTTGACCATGCATTTCATACCTATGTTTTATTTGCATGTAGTATCACCCTTTCACCATTTTCCTCCAGTAGTATTACTGAATTCTTGTAGTTGAGTAGAATGCATGAGGTTGGAACCGATATCCCTGTTATCAAGCCACGAGACGTTATATAGTTTTAGTGCTACGCTATAGTAGGCGGGGTTCGGTATGAGTGCCCGAGAGTGCTGTGAGAAGGAGGACTCTACGTCAATGACCACAACTTCATGATGGCATCTTCAAGGCCTGCATCTTCAAGATGTCAAGCCTTCAAGACTCGAGACAAGACTTCAATACACACTACTAGGTGGACTGGTTGTGAGGCACCCAGGAGTACCCACTAGATGACCTAGTGAGCTGGAGTAGGCCAGTACTAATGAGGGAAGTTCCACCCAGACTCAAAGACATGGAAGAATACTTCATGCCCGGAAGATTACATGTGCAACTGCAAGTCACTATGGGCTCTAGCTTGCTTGACCCTAGTGGTGACTCTAGCTGGAATGGTGCCAGCAGATGTACAACTACGGTAGGATTGGATGGGCACCGGACAGTGGTCAGAGGAACTCTTCGGAAGACCATGTTTCGCTCGTCCTGTTCCCACACGATCTGAAGTGCGAGGACGAAAAGGGAGGAATCAAAGCTTGCGGGTAAAGTGTACAAACCTCTGCAGAGGGTTAAAACCTAATCGATTAGCCGTGTCCCCAGTTACGGACAATTTGGCCTTGATACGTCCATTTTGCATCATGTTTTCCTACTATTATTTATAATGTTTTTATGGATAATAATGCTTTTTGGAGCGTTTCTAATGCCTTTTCTCTCATAATGTGCAAGCTTTACACAAAGAGGGAGAATACCGGCAGCTGGAATTCTAGACCTGGAAAAGCTACGTCAGAGTTACCTATTCTGTACATCTCCAAATGAGCTGATAATTTACGGAGATTTTTTTGCAATATATAAAAATACTGGAGCAAATAACTACCGGAGGAGGCCCACCAGGTGCGCCCTGGTGGGTTGTGCCCTCGTCGGCCCACCTCTAGTGCCCCTCTTCTGGTATATAAGTCATTTTGACCTAGAAAAAATAAGGAGGACTTTCGGGATGAAGCATCGCCGTCTCGAGGTAGAACTTGGGCAGGGGCACTTTTGCCCTCCAGCGGAGCGATTCTGCCGGGGGAACTTCCCTCCCCGAGGGGGAAATCATCATCGCCATCATCACCAACAACTCTCCCATCTTGGGGAGGGCAATCTTCATCAACATCTTTGGTTAGATTTTATCTTAATACTTTTCTCGTAGTTGCGGATGCTTGCGAGGGGGTTAATCATAAGTAGGAGGTTTGTTCAAGTAAGAACAACACCTAAGCACTGGTCCACCCACATATCAAATTATCAAAGTAGCGAACACAAATCAAACTAACATGATGAAAGTGACTAGATGGAATTCCCGTGTACCCTCAAGAACGCTTTGCTTATTATAAGAGACTGTTTTGGCCTGTCCTTTGCCTCCAAAGGATTGGGATACCTTGCTGCACTTTATTTACCATTACCGTTATTTGCTCATTACAAACTATCTTGCTATCAAACTACTCGTTACTTATAATTTTAGTGCTTGCAGAGATTACCTTGTTGCAAACCACTTGTCATTTCCTTATGCTCCTCGTTGGGTTCAACACTATTACTTATCGAAAGGACTACGATTGATCCCCTATACTTTTGTGTAATCAAGGCTCTTTTCTGGCGTTGTTGCCGGGGAGTGAAGCGCCTTTGGTAAGTGGAAATTGGTAAGGAAAAATTATTACTATGTGCTGAAATTTATTGTCACTTGTTACTATGGAGAATCATCCTTTGAGGGGTTTGTTCGGGGTATCCCGGAACCACATTTTTTGCCCCTCAACCTACTGCACCTACTGAAAATACTGGTTATGAAATCCCTTCGGGTATGATAGAACAACTGCAAGTTAATCCTTGTGCAGGAGATGGAACCAAACATCATGATATGCACTTGATATATGTGGATGAAATTTGTGGACTATTTAAGCTTGCAGGTTTATCTGGAGATGAAGCTAAGAAGAAGATTTTCCCGTTATCTTTGAAGGGAAAAGCATTGGCATGGTATAGGCTATGCGATGATATTGGATCCTGAAACTGGAATCGATTGAAATGGGAATTTCACCAAAAAATTTGTCCTATGCATCTAGTTCATCGTGATCAGAATTACATATATAAGTTTTGGCCTTGGGAAGGAGAAAGTATCGCTCTATCTTGGGGGAGGATTAATTCAATGTTATATTCATGCCCCAATCATGAGCTCTAGAGAGAATTTATCATTTGGAACTTTTATGCTCGACTTTCTCGTGTGATCAATCCATGCTCGATACTTCTTGTACTAGTTCTTTTATGAAGAAGACTATAGAATTCAGGTGGGATATTTTGGAAAGAGTTAAATTCAACTCTGAAGATTGGGAACTCGATGAAGGTAAAGAGTTAGGTATTAAGCTTGACTTTGGTTGTGTTAAATCTTTTATGAAAACCGATGCATTTCAAAAGTTTAGCAATAAATATGGACTTGACTCTGAGATAGTAGCCTCTTTTTTTGAATCATTGCTACTCACGTTGACCTCCCTAAGGAGAAGTGGTTCAAATATGATCCCCCTCTTAAATAAGAAACAAAAGAACCGGTCATAGCTAAATATGAAACTATTATTTACAATCTTGACCCAGTTGTTCCTACTGATTATATTGAAAAACCACCTTTCCCTGTTAGGATAAAGGAACATGCTAAGGTTTCAACTATGGTTCGTAAAAGTAATATTAGAGCACATAAACCTGCTGAACCAATCAAAGTAGAACCTAGTGTTGCCATGGTTAAATATCTCCTAGTAGAAAACATTGATGGGCATGTTATTTACTTCTGTGATGAAGCTGCTAGAATTGCCAAACCCGCTGAAAAGATAAACATAGACCCGTTGTTGGCATGCCTGTTGTATCAGTTAAAATAGGAGACCATTGTTATCATGGTTTATGTGATTTGGGTGCTAGTGTGAATGCTATTCCTTTTACCTTATACCAAGAAATTATGAATGACATAGCACCCGCTGAAATAGAAGACATAGATGTTACTATTAAACTTGCTAATAGAGACACTATCACACCACTTGGGATTGTTAGAGATGTTGACGTCTTGTGTGGGAAAATAAAATATCCTGCTGATTTTCTTGTTCTTGGTTCCCTACAAGATGACTTTTGCCCCATTATCTTTGGTAGACCTTTCTTGAACACTGTCAATGCTACTATAGATTGTCATAAACAAACTGTCAGTGTTATGAGTCTCATGAATTTAATTTCTCCAAGTTTAATAGACAACTTCATAAGAAATAATTACCTAGTAAGGATGAAATAATTGGTCTTGCTTCTATCGATGTGCCTCCTACTGATCCACTAGAAAAATATTTGCTAGACCATGAAAACGATATGCATATGCATGAAAGAAATGAAATAGATAAAAATTTCTTTGAACAAGGACCTCTGCTTAAACACAATTTTCCTTTAGAAAATCTAGGAGGTCCTCCTCCATCTAAAGGTGATCCTGTGTTTGAATTAAAAAAATTGCCTGGCACTTTGAAATATGCTTATCTTGATAAGGAAAAGATATATCCTATTATTATTAGTGCTAACCTTTCAGAACATGAAGAAGAAAGATTATTGAAAATTATGAATAAGCACCTACCGCTATTGGATATACTCTTGATGATCTTAAGGGCATTAGTCCCACTCTCTGTCAGCACAAGATTAATATGGAACTTGATGCTAAACCCGTTGTTGATCATCAACGATGTTTGAAAAATCCTAAGATGAAAGAAGTGGTAAGAACTGAAATATTAAAGCTTCTGGAAGTAGGTATAATCTATCGCATAGCTAATAGTAGATGGGTAAGTCCCATTCACTGTGTCCCTAAGAAGGGAGGTATTACTGTTGTTCCTAATGATAAAAATAAACTTATCCCACAAAGAATTGTTACTGGCTATAGAATGGTAATTGATTTTAGAAAATTAAATAAAACAACTAGAAAATATCATTACCCTTTGCCTTTTATTGATCAAATGCTAGAAATATTATCTAAGCACACACACTTTTGTTTTCTTGATGGATATTCTGGTTTTTTCTCAAATACCTGTCTCACAACCTGATCAAGAGAAAACCACCTTTACTTGTCCTTTTGTAACTTATGCTTATAGACGTATGCCTTTTGGTTTATGCAATGCACGTGCTACCTTTCAAAGATGTATGACTGTTGTATTCTCTGATTTTTGTGAAACGATTGTTGAGGTGTTTATGGATGACTTTTCCGTTTACAGAACTTCTTTTAGTGATTGCTTAAGCAACCTTGATCGAGTTTTGCAGAGATGTGACCAAACTAATCTTGTCTTGAATTGGGACATAAAATTTCTGAACGAGGTTTGAGGTGGATAAAGCTAAAGTTGATGCAATTGAGAAAATGCCATGTCCTAGAGATGTTAAAGGTATTCATAGTTTTCTCGGTCATGCTGGTTACTATAGGAGGTTTATTAATGACTTCTCTAAAATTTCTTGGCCTCTTACAAATCTTTTACAAAAGGATGTTCCATTTTTCTTATGATGATTGTGTATAAGCCTTTGAAACACTTAAGGAAGCCTTAACTACTGCACCTATTGTTCAACCACCTGATTGGAACTTGCCTTTTGAAATTATGTGTGATGCTAGTGATTATGTTGCTGGTACTGTTTTAGGACAAAGATTTGATTAAAATTAAATGTTATCCATTATGCTAGTAAAATTCTAGACAGTGCCCAACGAAATTATGCTACTACTGAAAAAGAATTTTTAGTAGTTGTGTTTGCTTGTGATAAATTCAGATCTTATAATGTTGATTCCAAAGTAATTGTTGATACCGATAATGCTGCTATAAAATATCTTGTGGAAAAGAAAGATGCTAAACCTAGACTCATTAGGTGGGTTCTCTTGTTACAAGAATTTGACTTACATATCACTAATAGGAAAGGAGCAGAGAACCCCGTAGCTGACAACTTGTCTAGGTTAGAAAATATTCTTGATGGCCCACAACCTATTGATGATAGTTTTCCTGATGAACAATTAGCTGCGATAAATGTTTCTCACAACACTCCTTGGTATCAGGCTGCAATAAATGTTTCTCACAAGATATTTTCATATTCAATTTGGTTCTTTTCCTTTGGTCCAAAAATCGGGCGTAATTTTGGCTTAGGGCAATAATCGCAATGCATGAATGCACCATTATTTGGCTGAGGAGCAATTCGAGGATAATCATGTCATTGAATATCTTGCTATAGGGGAGTTTAATTGTCCTTTGATTTTGCCTTATGCCCCGCTCCCTCTAAGTTTTCTGAATTTGGCATTCAAATATGCCCCTCCACATGATATTTGGCCACCCAGGCTCAAGGCGCAACACAAGGAGGATTTGGTTCGGGCACGTTACTCGCTTCAAGAAATTGAGAGTCTTGCCACTAATTGGGCTGCCTTATGCTCCAAATGCCTTCAATGGGGGCATACCCGGATTAGCTACGAGGCTAGGCTCATTTGCATTAAGTGCTCCGGTCCTGATCACAAAACATTTAATTGCCCCAAGCGTGCCATTGCTTTCATATTAATGGGAAGTTGCATCAATCAGCAACACCGTAATCAATCCTATCGGATCTTCTGGAGCACCCACTTTTGCCCACAAGTCTATCTGTCAATCTAGACCGTCCATTCGTTGTGCTGTATGCGGCTTCTACGGCCACGAGATGACAGCTTGCAATAAGCTGAAATTTCAAAAGAGGTGGAGGTGGGTTGTCAAAGATTTACA